>NW_028270183.1:2721153-3076987 GCF_037043375.1 Chiloscyllium plagiosum
TTATTTATAAATGGAAAGTCCTTGACAATGATCCAGCTCACTTAGAGTCAAATCTCAGAGTTAACAGGTTGTCTGATATGCTTGTTTATTTATATCTGATTCTAGAACTGTGCTGTTCCTTTCCCACTAGCATTATTTGTGTTTTGTCTCTTAATATGTCTGTTTGTATGTAAATGGCAATTTTTTCATTAGGTTCAGAAGTTCAGAAAGTTATAGGTTAGCAATTAGTGTTTCTTTTCTGCCATGGAATAATAACAATCTGTTTCCAATAAATAGCTGTTTATTTACTATCTTTTGATGATTGTTTTCTTTTAACCTGTCAACATCAGTCATCTACACTGGGGACTTTTCATAGCCAGTTTAAATCCTTTCACTTTGTGAAGACTCTAGGAAAAGTGGGGCTTGATTTCCAGTAAAGTGCCGCAGTGAGTCATGGCAACGTTTGAGGGCTGATCCAGGGTTTTGGAACAAAGACAATTTAAGATTGGATGTGGAGTTAGCATGAGTGACAAAGGCTTAAAAGATAAACACCAAGGCTTGTACTACAAAGATAAGATGGCATTGGAAGTTGTAAAGGCTTTCTATAACTGTTCCTGATTAACTCACCTTGATGTTTATGATCTCTTTTAATGAAATTGGAAGATAAATTAGAAGTGACATTACCTGTCAGATCTAAAAAGGCACAGCTAATTGAAGGATTAGCACAGCATTTGCACTTAATAGAGATACAGGAGATACCAAGTACTCCAAATAGTGAGATGTTAGAATCAGTTTATATTGAGTTACAAATAAAAAAGTTTCAGCATGTGAAAAAAAAATGCAGAAGTTGGAGTTTGAAATGATCATTAGAATATTAGAATTAAAACTACAAAGGCAAAGGAAGGCAGGAGAGAAAGATGACAACTATGAGCTTAAAATGATGCTGTTTGTAAAAAAGAGAATGCTGCTTATTCTGATAGGGAAAATCCTAGTCATAATCTAAAATCCATTGAGGCAACGTTTAAGGTTGTACAGGTCATACCAAAATTTGAGGAAAAGAATGTGGAAGCATTCTTCATGTCATTGGAAAAACTAGACAAATGAAACAACCAAAGTAAAACTGAACATTGCTCATAGGATATTTATGTATCATTGTCAGAGGAGATTTCTAGGGATTAAGGCAGTATACAAGAACTATACTGGGAGCATGTGACAGTTCAGGAAGCATACAGGAAAAGTTTTGAAATTTAAGTAAACAGCTTGGGCAAACCTGCCAAGGATTTCAAAAGGTTAAGCAAAGCAATTTTGATATAAATATATGAACATTAGAAGTTGAAACCACATATGAAGTTCCCTGAGAGATCATTCTCTTAGAAAAAAATTAATAACTTTTGTAATTAAAAACCCTTGTTGAAGGCCAAAGAATTGCAACTACTAAACAGGGATGGCTGACAATTATGAGCTGATCTATAAAACTAAACCATGTTTCCCTCAACCACATAAACTTAAAAAGGATAGAGAATGGGAGAGTGAAAGGAAGGTAAATTGCCAGGGTATAAAAAAGGACAGCTAGGAATGCCCCAAAATCTCTTCTCCAGATCAGAAAGGAAGGTGCTGAGGATGTAGGTGAAAAGTGAAGTGCTTCCAATGTAATAAAGTAGGACACCTTCATTCAGAATTATGGGAGTTGTATAGGATGCGCTGAGGCTCCTAAGAGTGTAATCTGTAATAGGAACTCAAAACAAAAATATAACGGATCAACTTTAACTACGATCAGGAAACTGAAAGATGCAAATCAGATTAATAGGGAGATCAGAGAATGTAAAGGGTTTTTTTCAAGAGAACAAAGAACTATTTTTTTTCCCAATCATGCCATAAAACGCAAAACTCTGTTGAGGGACACAGATGCTACTCTGCTTCTTACAACAGCTGCTTTTGCTGGAGAAGGATTTAGTTTTTCTTCTAGAGAATGCAATGTAAGATTTAGCATTAGTAAACAAGATAGGTACAAAGTATGTGCCAGTTCAATGGTACAAAGTGCAATTGGAATGTGACATGCTATCAGACCAGTGGTAGTAGGAACAGTTAAGAAATTACCTCTGGATGGAGTGTACTTACTCCTAGGTAATCATTTGACTGGAGTGAAAGATATAATTTTATTCATAATCACAAAGTCCAAATGAGGTGAACGAGATGGATCAGTTACAAATACAAAGTCTAGTATTATTCTATCATTAGTGGTGACCACAGTAATGGCTAATAAAGTCCACAGCCAGAGATCAAAATCATACTGCAAGCAGATGTTAGAATAGCTGAAACTTTATAATGAAACAGGATAATCCAAAGGAGGTATTTAACTCATCATCATTAAGTGAAGCTCAGAAATATAGAAAGTAGATGCAGGAGTACCTCATTTGGCCCTCAGAGCCTGCACTACCATTCAATACCATCATAGAATCTCAGTATCCCATTCCCGCCTGCTCCCCATACCCCCGATCCCTTTAGCAACAAGGGCCATGTCCACCTCCCCCTTGAATGTATCTAATGAACTGGCCCCAACAACTTCCTATGGGACAGAATTCCACAGGTTCATAACTCTCTGAGTGAAGAAATTCTTCATCTCAATCCTGAATACAGAAAGCAGATTCAGAATTACATGAGTCAGTGTAGGCAGTTCACACTGAAGCAGAGGCTGAAGGAGTTCTGGAGTACTATTGTATTAAGAATGCCTAAGGGAAACTGCACCAGAAAAAAGGTAAAAATATATCAGAGGAAGAGTATTTGGAGGACCACGAGTAAATTGGATCAAGGAATGTTCCATGTACCCCACAAAGATACAGGCATAACTGGAGCCCATGTGGGTACTCAAACTTTGACTAAAGGAAGTGAGAGGATTAAAGGAGAAGTTATTAAAAGTGAGAACGAGCTTGTGTGTTGCGGAGCAGTGTGATGTTGGATGGGGACGGTTCAGGTCTTCTTTCCAGGAAGAGGTGGAGGGTCTAAGAACACCCTTATGGGGGATGGACATGTAAAGGGATTGCAAGTCCATGGTGAACAGGAGGAGATTGATGCCAACATACTGGAAAATGATGTAAAGCATCAGAAGAATCATGGATGCAAGGGGGAGAGACTGTCAAGGGGAGAAAAAGAGTTGAAGAAGGAAGAAATAAGTTCTGCAGGGCAGGAACAGGCAGAAGCGATGGGTCCGCTCAGGTGGGTAGAAGGTAAAAGCAGGATTTTGATTTGAATTGATTGGATTTATTGTTGTCACATGTACCGAGATATAGTGAAAAATGTTGTTTTGCATGGTCTATGGGCAGTTCATACCATACAAAGTCCATCAGGTAACAGAACAGAATGGCTAATAAAGTCCATAGCTAGAGATCAAAATCATATTGCAAGCAGATGTTAGAATACAGTATTAAAGCTGCAGGGAAGATGCAGTGAGAGAGATCAACATTAACAGTTGAGAGTTCAGTGTAGGCAATTGGGAGACTATGGGTTTAGAGGCTGTTGGGGGGGGGGGATTCCCAGATAAAATGAGGTTAATTACAGTTGTGGATACAATGGTGTGATGCTCAATGGTGGGATCGTAGTCCAGGGTAAGATAGAAGATGTCCAACAGCTGGCACTAAGCCTCTGCAATGTTGAGGTCATTATGACACACAATAACAGCACTATCCTTGTTTGCAGGCTTGATGAGAAAGTCAGAAGTGGATCTGACAGCAGTCAGTTCAGAAGGAGATTGGTTCAAATGTGTAATGTGAGGTAGGGAAATTAAGACAACCAATGCTGCATCAGCAGTTCTCAACAGGTCAAGAGCAGGAAAAAGGCAACAAGGAAGAGTCCAGGTAAAGGGAGAGTGTTGGAGGCGGGTGAAGATTCCATGGGGTGTAGAGAGGACTCTACCCAAAGAATTGGGCACAGAGGCAGAGGTGACGGAAGAAGAGTTCAAAACATGTGCATTCAAAATTCATTAAGGTGAGGGCACAAAGAGATACAACTAAGACAGTTGCTCAGTGTGGAATGTTCACCATCAGAGAGTGGAAGGTCAGAAGGGATATTAAATATTTGACAAGTAGTAGAATCAGGAAAAAGGATAGAGTCAGAGGAGAAGGGAGGGGAGTGGCATTCCAGAGGGGCATGTGTATCTCTGAGTTGTACCAGTTTGCATTTCTCAATGCCTGAAAGAAAAAAAGATTCTTATTAGAATGCTGAAAGAGCTGGAAAGTCCATTGAAACTGAGGTGCAGGACAGCTCTGAGCCAGCAAGAGGTAGCACTGATTGAAAAAGAGCTCAAGAGTGTGCAAATGGTGGCACATAGCATTCAGTGTGGTCCTCAGGGTGTGATGAGAACAACTGTCTGAGGTGTTTTGTACATCATGATCCTGAGTGAAAATGCAAAGGATGAAACTTCAGTCAGAACTCATGCTGGGTGACCTAGAGCCGGAGGAGTCACTGAGGAATGATGTGTGGGTGCAGAAACAAGTTTTGGCAAAGATTTTATCAAATACCAGGAGAGAAAACAGAAGTAACAATGGAGTACAAAAAGAAAGGTTAGAATGGAAATCCAATTGGAGAGAGGAACAGAACTTACCAGTCCTTACAATTATAGATTGGACAATAACAATTAAGGTAGTAGTGGAAAAGTTAACTCAGTACTGTTCTTGATATGGACTACCAATTGAAATACAATCTGACTAAGGTTCCAACATTGTGACTAAAATTTTCCAGGATAATGATTGGTAATTTGGGTATAAAATATCCGAAGTCTACCAAATAAATAGAAGCAGCATGGTAGCTGAAAATCAGAAATAAAAACAGAAATTGCTCGAAACATTCAGCAAGTCTGGCAGTATCTGTGGAGAGAAATCAGAGTTAACAATGCAGGTCCAGGGACCCTTCTTCAGAACTGATGGAAGCTAGGAAAAAGCTGATATTTACTCAGGACATTGGGTGGGGCCGGAGAGGAGGAAATGATCAGTGAAGATAAAGACCAAAGAGAAAGAAAAACAGTTGGAAAGACAGAAGTGGCTAAAGGTCAGTCTGGGGGCAATGAATACCTCCTAATTGGGGCTATTAGTAGCTGATAAAGTTGTAGCAGCCTGTGTAATAACAAGGCCTGGTGTGCACGTCTTGGGGTAAAGAGGTGGCCTCAAACCCTAAAAATGTTGAATTCAATATTCTTTTTTTGCTTTCTCTTCAGCAAATCTTTCCTTACGCATCTTTGATTTAGATTTAGATTTAGATTAGATTACAGTGTGGAAACAGGCCCTTCGGCCCAACAAGTCCACACCGACCCGCTGAAGCGAAACCCACCCATACCCCTACATTTACCCCTTACCTAACACTACAGGCAATTTAGCATGGCCAATTCACCTGACCTGCACATCTTTGGACTGTGGGAGGAAACCGGAGCACCCGGAGGAAACCCACGCAGACACGGGGAGAATGTGCAAACTCCACACAGTCAGTCGCCTGAGGTGGGAATTGAACCCGGGTCTCTGGCGCTGTGAGGCAGCAGTGCTAACCACTGTGCCACCGTGCCGCCCACAATTCTTCTCATTAATTTGCATTCTTCTCATTAATTTGAGCAAACTTCTGCTCAATTTTTTTGATCTTTTCTTCTTCTTGTTGTTGAACTCTGGAACGGGTTTCCAAAACACACTTTATTTGCATTTCCCGTTTCTTTTAAACTCTTCCATTTTGCGTTTCTTCTCTTCCTCCATCTTTTGCATTCTTTCTTCCTCTTGTTCTCGTTTCTTCTTTAGATTTGCCAGACGAGCTGTCTCTTGTTCCTTGGGATCAACTTTCAGTGGAGTGTGCATTTAATGAAGGACTTAACTACTGTGCAGCCAACAGACACTGGGGTCATCATCAATTGGTTCTTTTGAACTGCATGGAGGAAGCTGTTGTGCTTTAGTCGAACCACATGGCTGGCTGTAAGGTCTGGTGAAGGGGTCTTCTTTCTTGGTGGAAAGTCATCTGTTTCTAATTCTTCATTGTAATTACACACAGCTGCCACTGCATGCTTATAACTCCGTTTCCGTTCAACATTCTGGCCATCAAGAAAAACTGGTTCGTCAGAATCACTGCTCTCTGTGATAAGATAACCTTTCTGAACTTTTGAAATTCTACATGTTTCTACATTAGCTGACAGCTCCTTCTCTTGATTGTTTGTGGTAGTTTCAATGACACTTCGTGTGCATCTACATTCTTGATTTTTCAGGAACCTTGGTGGCTGATTGTTCATCTTCCTTGGCTCTTCAGTTTTAAGTGGAGCACCAGAACATTCGTCAACTCATGTTGTCTCATCCATATTGTCATTATCGATGTGACAGCTGGAAGCAGAGGATTCTCGAATATTCTTCCTCTTGGCCATGGATATACAGAAGGATTTCCTCATCGGGGTGGCTCAGTGGTTAGCACTGCTGCCTCACAATGCCAGGGACCCTGGTTCAATTCCCACCTCGGGCAATGTCTGTTTGGAGATTGCACATTTTCCCTGTGTCTGCGTGGATTTCCCCTGGGTGCTCCGGTTTCCTCCCACAGTCCAAAGATGTGCAGGTGTATTGGCCATATTAAATTGCCCGTAGTGTTAGGTGCATTAGTCAGGGGTAAATGTATGGGAATGGGTCTGGGTGGGTTGCTCTTCGGAAGGTCGGTGTGGACTTGTTGAATCATTTGGGTTTGATCCAACTGAACTAATCAATGAGCATGAGACAAGCCATTAAAATTGATTATGGAAGAGTTCTTAAGACAAAAGAACATAAATTGGTCACTATTGGATTGTATGTTCAGTTTCTACAGACTTATGGGAGCACATAAAATTGTGCAGCAGCATTTAAACACCTCCCAGGAGATTATGAAAAGAATAGGCAGATAAGCATGTTGTCAACAGAATATTAGATAGTTGCAAGCAGGATGCAAAGTATTTGTGCGCTTAAACAGGATGAACCTCTGAAAGCAAAGATCAGTGGTCAATAGAAACATGTTAAGACACTAAGTAAAGTGACTTCTCTGGGTTTTAAATGGCCCCAGTTACATTCCAAAGACTTTTGCATCAAGCCATTGCTAAAGTATCTGATATTGCAGTTTTATTAGACAATGTTGTTATATACATGGGAAGACCATGTAAGGTACTTAGAAGACCTACTTAAGCAATTGTAGTCAGCTGGCTGAGTAATAAATCTGGCCAAAAGTGAATTCACAAAAGCAAAGGTAACTTACTTGGGATACTTCATAGGGCAAAGATAAATATTACCAAGAACCGCATAAGTGAAGAATCTGATTGAATTCCACATTTCTAAAGCTGAATAGAAAATCATGAGATTTTTAGGAATATGTGAGCTTTGTTATGTGGACTTCAGTACAATAGCTGTAACTTGTGATGATTCTGGGAATAGTGAGACCTGATCTCCAGTACACTACTTCACGGAGTTGTGACAGTGAGAAGGTTGGAGTTAATCTCCACAAGATCTGTGTGTCAATCACTTCCACCAATACTCTCATTGCTACATTTGAGGCAGGTAAATTGGTGGAAATAAAATCAAGTATGATTTTGTCTCTCCTTGGTTCCCACCTCATCTACTGCAGAACCAATCTAGCAGTTATGTCCTTTCGGACTCTGCTAGCTCAATCAATAGTGGTGTTACTGAGATACTTCTGGTAATGGTCACTGAATTTGTGCACTCAGATTGCACTATGTACCCTTGCTACCTTCAGTGCCCTAATCAATGTAGCGAATTAGATGGGTTTTTATGACAATCAATAATGGTTTCTTCATAATCATCATCATTAGGTGAGCTTTCAATTGAACTTAATTGCACCAGCTGCCAGGATGGGATTTAATTCATGTCCCCAGATTATTGCCAGTTCAGTGACAGTACCACTACAACACCAGTTCCTCACTTCTGCAGCCTCCTCAATTTTGAAAAACAAAAATGATGAAAAACAAGTGAAAGCAGCTCAGCCAACTCTGTTGCGGGTTGGCAGGGAGAATCTTTCAACATGGCAGTCTTCAATTGGACCTGCACTAAGGCAGGCATGGAAGGCCACAAGCTGCCTTGAGCGTTGGTCGCCCAGTCTGCCTCTGGTTGCATACTTCCAAGCAGTTCATCAGACTGTGTTATATTGGGAAACTGGAGGTTAACTGAAAGCTCCCACATGGCCTCCTTTATTCCCTTTAACAAAAGTATGAATGAGTCGAAAATGTGGTGCTGGAAAAGCACAGTAGGACAGGCAGCATTCGAGGAGCAGGAAAATCGACATTTTGGGCAAAAGCACTTCAGCAGGAAAAGTATGAATGAGCCTAATTGGCTACCTGCAGAAGTGGGTTGGGAATTGCTATGGACCCATACACACCTCATGCTACCTGCAGAAGTTGACAACCTTTTGGGAAACTGCATACTGGTCAGTCCACTTCCATTCCTTATCCACACCAAGTGGACGCCTGAAACATTAAACGTACCATTTCAGTGAAACCTGTTAACTGTGATTCTCCTTTCACAGATCGAGAGATAAGCATTACATTACTCCCTGAAGTACTGGAGATTAACAGAACATATAGTCTGGAGTGCATTGGCCCAAGAGTCTATCCAAACAATAAACTCATACTCACATGGCTGAGAGGTAGCGAGATTCTTCAGAGAAATTCCACAGGCGAACCAGGTTCTGTGGATGAAGATAAAAGGTTGAGAAATGTCTTCAATTTCATTGCAAGTCAATCAGATGATGGACAGGAATACACCTGCTTGGCTGAAGTGGACTTGGGCTCTCAGACCACAAAGTCAATCACAAACTCTTCTGTCAGTCTGCAAACTTATGGTAAGTTCTAATTGCACAAGAAATGCTCTCTTTCTTTAGAAAATACCATTGATTAAATACCTATAGTTTGTTCAGAATAAACAATGGAAAGCAATCTAGAGATGGGCTTCTCATGAGTTCTTGTTTTGTCCCCATTACAAAATATGATGGATAAGAATTGTTTGTCCTGAATAATGGTGCAAACATGCAATTTTCTCACCCGTAGTAGAGATGGGTACAAATACAACATTTGCACAGAAATGGCTTCGAGGGATATGGGCCAAACACAGGTGAATGGGGGTAATTCAGTTTAGGAAACCTGGTCTGTTACCGTGTTGGATGACTCTATGACCTGTTCATGGTGTAATTCTAAATGTTCTACAAATCTTTAAGCCTGCTAGAGAGTGTGCAAAATCTAGTCCAAAAAAGTCAATAAAATCTTTGCGAGGCAGATAAACATAAGGAACAGGTGTGGGAATATGCCATTTAGCTCCTTGAGCCTACTCTGCTGTTCAATAACTAATCTTTGACTGTAGCCCCATGTCCTTACCCGTTCCCACATCTCTTGATTTTCCTTCTTCAAGGTGGAGAGCTCAAGTTGGAGTATGTTCTGACTTGCCAGACATTCCATTGGTTAAAGTGTACTGATGGGCGCTCCTTCCACTTTCAGGAACACTGGGTGGCTGAGGCAGTCACCTCTTGCTTTGCCACATGGCAGCCAGCAGATTCCTGACAGTGACAGGAATTTCTGAAGGAATTTCACCACGCTGCCTTAAACATCACTCAGTAATGAGGAGAGGGGGGGGGTGATAAATAGTTCAGTAAACCTCATTATAAAGAGAGGGCAAAGACAACTACAAAAATCTACACCTGGGTTATGAACACTGAAATCCCAGCCTTAGCCAGGATGTCATAGATAGAGAGACACTGAGAACTGCAGACGCTGGAGAGTCAGAGTCAAAAGGTGTGGCACTGGAAAAACACAGTAGGCAAGGCAGCATCCGAGTAGCAGTAGAGCTGACATTTCAGGCATAAGCCTTTCCTGATAAAGGGCTTTATCAGGAAGAGCTCATGCCCTGAAACGTCAACTAGCCTGCTCCTCAGATGCAAGGAGAAAGTGAGGACTGCAGATTAGATTAGATTAGATTAGATTAGATTAGATTAGATTACAGTGTGGAAACAGGCCCTTCAGCCCAACAAGTCCACACCGACCCGCCGAAGCGAAACCCACCCCATACCCCTACATTTGCCCCTACCTAACACTACGGGCAATTTAGTATGGCCAATTCACCTGACCCTGCACATCTTTGGACTGTGGGAGGAAACCGGAGCACCCGGAGGAAACCCACGCAGACACGGGGAGAACGTGCAAACTCCACACAGTCAGTCGCCTGAGGCGGGAATTGAACCCGGGTCTCTGGCGCTGTGAGGCAGCAGTGCTAACCACTGTGCCACCGTGCCACTCTGGAGGTCAGAGCTTAAAAATGTGTTGCTGGAAAAGCGCAGCAGATCAGGCAGCATCAAAGGAGCAGGAGAATCGACGTTTCGGGCAGAAGCCCTTCTTTAGGTTCCTGAAGAAGGGCTTATGCCCGAAACGTCGATTCTCCTGCTCCTTTGATGCTGCCTGACCTGCTGCTCCTCAGATGCTGCCTGACCTCCTGTACTTTTCCAGCACCACATATTTCGAGTCATGTTATAGACAGATGCAAGTGAAGATCACAGTGAAGGTTAATCAGGGGTACATTATTATGCTACTCAGACTGATTGGTGCACATGAAACAGACTTAATAGTTGAAATACCTGAAAAGTAGCAAGAATTAATTTAAAAATAAAAGAAGTGAACTTCTGCAGATGTCTCCAGCTTTCTGACTATGAGTGAACGTGATAAATTTCTGGGATGATGTCAGTTTTCACTCTAGATGAAAGTGAGGACTGTAGATGCTGGAGATTATAGTCGAGAGAGAAAAAGCACAGCAGGTCAGGCAGTATCTGAGGAACATTAGAATCAACATTTTGGGCAAAAGCCCTTCATCAGTTTTCCACTCTATCCATTCAAAACTGAAACACACTGCAACAAATTAAAATGAAGTGAGTTTCTTGTCTGTATTACAGCTTTCATGGATCAGCCAAGAATCCTGGACAAAAGACCCAAAGAAGTGAAGCAAGAGGTCACATTAACATGTGAGGTCTCAAATGTCTATCCTGCTGAGAAGATGAGAGTAAGATGGTTTCAGGATGGTGTGGAACTGAACTCAGATACCACAAGGCCAAATTCCAACACTGTCCGAATAACAGCAGCATTGACACCACAGGAATCTGGTCTGATGGAAATCATCTGTATGGCCGATTTTGAGAAATATCCATCAATTCCCTCAAAGAATAATAGTGCTTTTATTGAGGTGTATGGTAAGAATTCTGGTTATAGAGTCATAGAGATGTACAGCATGGAAACAGACCCTTCGGTCCAACTCGTCCATGCCGACCAGATATCCCAACCCAATCTCGTCCCACTGCCAACACCCGGCCCATATCCCTTCAAACCCTTCCTATTCATTTACCCATCCAAATGCCTCTTAAATGTTGCAATTGTACCAGCCTCCACCACATCCTCTGGCAGCTCATTCCATACATGTACCACCCTCTGCATGAAAAAGTTGCCCCTTAGGTCTCTTTTATATCTTTCCCCTCTCATCCTAAACCTATGCCCTCTAGTTCTGGACTCCCCGACCCCAGGGAAAAGACTTTGCCTATTTATCCTATCCATGCCCCTCATAATTTTGTAAATCTCTATAAGGTCACTCCTCAGCCTCCGACGCTCCAGGGAAAACAGCCCCAGCTTGTTCAGCCTCTTCCTGCAGCTTAGATCCTCCAACCCTGGCAACATCCTTGTAAATCTTTTCTGAACCCTTTCAAGTTTTCACAACATCTTTCCGATAGGAAGACCAGAATTGCATGCAATATTCCAACAGTGACCTAACCAATGTCCTGTACAGCTGCAACATGACCTCCCAACTCCTGTACTCAATACTCTGACCAATAAAGGAAAGCATGGGGGAGTTTAAAATTAAAAAATATTCTGATAATTCATCACTGTCAACATGTCAGAACTTCCATTACTTTAAACAATAGAATCATTGTTGTTGACTGACAAATTGGGAAGGTTATTGAGCCATTTGTATACTCAGACACTTGGTATGACAAAAACATAAACATTGGCTAATTGGGTGGGATGGGCCTGTTTCTGTGCCATATTTCCTGTATGCACCTTGCAAAAATCTTAATGACACTTGGTATCCCAAGATCATGGGACAGTGTGAGTGACAGTCTATTCGGTGATCAGAGGCGAATGTGAATCACACTTGGCATTCCAAGTCATAAGATAATGTTTCATTAAGTGACTGTGTAATTTGGATTTGTAAGCACAATAATAAATTTAATTTCGACAAGGAAATAATCATGCCGGAATAGAAATGAATTGTGTCTTGAGATGAATAGTGAATATATTCAGGAAGGATAGAGTAATTTGTCAGATATTTTAATCCTGCTTCGTTAATCACATATTAGATTGATATTGAATCTAATTGTACTATTGTTCGCAACCTACTTTAGCCAGTGAATTATCTGCACGTTTGTGTGGCAGAAGCAAGTGACATGGATAAAGTAACTATTGATACAACTAGTGTCCAGAATTAAATTGCCCATAAAAATTGCCCGTAAATAAGTTGTTTAATATGGTTTCTGAGATTTACAAATTATAAGCAAAACCAACAAAAATGTAGGATCAAAAACTGAAAACACAAAACGTTAAGCAGAAATATTGCAAAAAAAGACTTTGCATTCTTTTCATACCTTACTCATTACGAGATCTCAAAATAGGGAGAGAATTATTTCCAATGAGCAATTACATAGTTTGAAGCATATGTCCTTTGAAACTAATCACTTATGGTAAACTAACCAACAAGCCAATGAGGATGAACACAAAAGGATTCTACAAACAGAAATGATCAGAATAAAGTTTTGGTGAGTTTGGGTCAGGATTGAATGTTGACTAAGATACTGCAGACACTGAAGGAACATGGAAAGATGATGTAGGGCTTTGTACATCTCCCTGATACAGCAATGAAGCAGGGGATGAGCAAGAAGCACGAAATGCATTCTGCCTTTGTTTCATTGTTATTAACCTCACACTGAGGGACTACTAGATACAACAATGTTTCTAACAGTATCTTTCTATTATTTTTAGCTTTCTCTTCCCCTGAAATCCAAGTACCAACCAGCCAGGAAGGAAATCTGGTTAATATTACATGCCTTGTGTTAAATGTCTCAGGGGATCTTGAACTCAGACTGAAGAAAGGAAATGACATATTAGTGAATGGATCAAGCAGTACTGGGCTCATTATCTCTCATACAGTAGAAGCTCAAGCTAAGCTGGATGGACAGCAGTATATCTGTGAAGCTGAACTGAAACTTCAAGATCAGTCAATGACAAGCCCTGTTATTAAACAACAGGTTGGAACCCTCCATGTCCTGTGTAAGTGGAATAATTTTGCTGACAAGAGATGAGTGGGTTTTTTTATTTCCAAATGCAGACCAATGAATTTCTCATACCAATTCTCCTCTTAGTCCTAACCAAACTGAATGGGTCTCCTCATACATAACCAAAGATTCCATACCTTTTCAACAAGACTGTACTGTTATTCTCTGGTCCCACCTCACCACTGGACACAACATAACTTTAAATGCTTTATCCAGTTACAGATATAGTCAATGACACGCTTTATCTACATTAGGTTTAGAATCAAAATATCCAGCAAGCACATTTCTTTAATAAACAACTAGTAAACAAGATTTTCAGCAAAGATTGAAATCAAATCAGCTCATTCTTTGCAAGTCAGGGGCACTGAACAATGCAGGCACCTTTGAGGGTTCCAGAATGTAGGAGTTGTGACAGCTCCCTGGATCTTGTGAATAGATCTGCATTACTTGGCTGGTGTCATCATAGATGATCCACACACTTACAGTGTGGAACCTTTCCAGAACATTGCTGGTGGCTGATAGTGTGCTCTGATTGCTACGTGATTACAACTGTTTGTATGCAGCCCCTATGGATTTCTAGCAATGGCAACCATGCAGAATGTCCTGAGCATCTGATTCCCAGCATCCAGGGAAAGCTAATATATTAATGGGCTTTAGTGATGAAGCCATGAGTCACCTCCCAGATAAATTTACAACTGAATGAGTGTGAAATTTCATAGAGATCCTAAGTGTTTTCCTTCAATGATCAATTCCTTGAGAAATTGAGGATCGCTGTCTTCTTCAAAGAAATTGAAATGACATGTTTCCCAGTCCTTGAGGATGCAAATGCTTGTCTAGCAACTGGCAGATGTAGGATATAGCTTTTCAGGACATTCTGATGTGTATTCTGCTCTACCTGTCTGTTAGCTAAATAAAAACCGAAGGAGCTGCCAATGCTGTAAATCAAAAACAAAAACAGAAATTGCTGGAAAAGCTCAGCAGGTCACAGACTGGAGGCTAGCGCAGGGAGGCAAGTCCCACCTGGGATTTCTATATTAATCAATGAAAACCTGCATCCCCATTCTAAGTCATTAAAGACTTAACAGCAATCTAGGTTTGTTCAATACATTGCATCAGTCGTATCTTTTATTATAAATTCTGTGTCCGACGATCCTACTTCACAAGCTACCTGACGAAGATGCAACGCTCTGAAAGCTTGTACCTCCAAATAAACCTGTTGGACAATGACCTGGTGATGTGTGATTTTTAGTTTTGTCCAACCTCGTCGACACTGGCACCTCGACATTAATGGGGAATCGCACTTTTAATTAGGAGAGAGGATATAAAGGATAAATAACTTTAAAGCGGACTTTAAACCATATTTGTATGTTATTGTGTAATGAACACTTTTGATATTAATTTAATCATTCTTTACTTTTCTTTAATTCAGATCAAACAACAGCCAGAAGGCTTGCAGCAAAGATCATTGGCCTCTCCTCTGTTGTAATCATAACTGGAGAATTGTTATTTATCACAATCATTTACTGTATCAAACAAAATAAAAAGAAGTAAACATAAATAATCAATGTATGTACAGCCAAGATCAATGTTTATGATGATACGGTCTCAGAACTGACACAATAAAAGGCGAAACAACCCCATCATTAATATCTACATGACAATGTGCAAATTGCCTAGGCATTTCCTGTCTGTAAAAAGCAGGACAAATCCAAATTAGCCAATTACCGCCCCATCAACCTCTTCAGTGAAATGATAGGGGGAGTTGTTTCATGGTGTTATCACTTGCACACAAAAAACTGCTCACTCACCATCCGTTTAGGTTCTCCCAAGGTCCAGTTGGCTCCTTAATCCAATGCAGCCTTCATCCAAACATGGACAAAAAAAATGCACAAGCAATACAGTGAAAGTGTCTGTCTTTGACATTAAGGCAACACTTGATCAACTGTAGCATCATGAAGCAAACTGAAGTCAATGGAAATCAGGGAGAAAACGCCTCATTGGATGAAATCATACCTTGTGCAAAGGAAGATGGATGTGCTTGTTGGAAGTAAATTGTCTCAGCCATAGGACATTACAGCAGGAGTTCCTCAAAGTAGTGTCTTGCCACAATCATCTTCAGATCAATGTTCTTCTCTAAAACGTAAAATCAGAAATGTTCACTCATTATTACACAATATTCAGCACCATTTTCAACTCCTCAGATACTAAAGCAGACCATGCAAATATGCAGGAAGGACTGGACAACATTCAGACCTTGTGCTAATAAATGGCAACTAAACATCTCTCAAACAAAAGAATATCTCCCTTTGACATTCAATGGCATCATTATCAGTGAATTCGCTACTATCAACATCCTGGGCTACCATTGACCACAAACCAAACTGGACCTTTCTCTTTCAACTTAATACACTCCTTAACCTCCTTGGTTAACCATGGTTAGTTTATCCCTCTCTTGGAATCCTTCCTCCTTACTGGGAGGCATCCATGCTGAAAGTCATGAATTACCTCCTTAAATGGGTGCCACTGCTTGTTTACTTTTATTCCTAATCTATTCACCTAGTTTACTTTAGCTAATTCTATCCTCATTTCATTGTAATTTCCTTTATTTTTCCTACCCAAGTTTCTCACTCTTTAGCTGAATATTAAATTCTACCACGTAATGATCAATTCTTCCTTGGGGATCTTTTACTTGGGGGTCATTATTAAACCTGTCTCACTACCCTATACATGACCCAAGATAGTCTGCTCCCTTGTTGGCACTTTAACATATTACTCTAGGAAACTATCCCTAATGCATTCCCTGAATTTGTTATCATAGCTACCCTTTTGAATTTGATTAACCTAATCAACCTGAAGATTGAAGTAATCCATAATTATTCCACTATTCTTTTTACATGGCCCCATTATTTGTTGATACATAGACTGTCCTATAGCATGACAATTGTTTGGGGAACTGTACATTACTTCTATCAATGTCTTTTTTTCCCTTACTGTGTTTTACTTCCCATCAAGTATGTGGCATGAACTGCGAGAAAAAGTGATAGATGCAGGTATAATTACATTTAAAAGATAGTTGGATGGAATAGAAAAGATTTAGAGGGATATGGGCCAAATTCCAGAAAGTGGGCTATTTGGTCGTCATGGATGAGTTGGACCAAAGGGGATGTTTCCATGCTGTATGACTCTATGACTTTACATCATCTAAGCCTAGATCGTTTCTCACAACTGTCTTCATTTCGTTTCATATTAATGGTGCTGCCCTACCACCTTTTCCCTCTGTCCTGTCTTTCTGAAAGGTCAAATATCCCTGATTGTTAAGTTCCCAGCTTTGATCTCCTTGTAACCACGTCTCCGTAATGGCTGAGATCATTTTCATTTATCTTGATTTGCGCTGTCAGTTCCTCCAACTCATTGTATTCAGATACAAAGCTTTAGGTTTGTTCTATTATTGAGTTTCCCTATGCTTTCATTGCTCTTTGATACAATATGATATTAACATATTGCCCCTTACTATCATTTTCTGGAACAACCGATCCCATTATTAACGTGCAATTCTACCTTCTCCTTTATCTTTGATATTCCAGTTTTCAATGCAACTGAACCCACCCCCACCCCCACCCTGACTAATTATCCCTGTTTACAACTACATTTCTCTTTCCTCCCCCCTTTTTAATGGTTGTCTGTACCACAGTGCTATGGTTATTTTGATCATCCTCCCTATAGTCCCTGCTCTCATCCACACAGGAACAAGTCTGTCTGACCCATTAGACAAGCTCAAGGGTTGAGTCTCCTTCAGCATAATTCCTGGATCCCCATACCTGCTTTGCTCATAGTCACACACTCCTGTCCCTCATCATCGAACAAATTCGAGGTAGTTAATCTAAGAGGTGTGACTGACTCCTGAAACATAGCATCCAGGTTATTCTTCCCCTCCCTGATGTATCAGTGTTTGAAACTCAGACTCTAGCTCATCAACACTGATTTGGAGTTCCTCAAGCAGCCCAACACTTGCTACATATGTACCTCTTGCCCTCTTTACCAAATTCTCATACTTCAAAATCCCATACTCATTCAAGCTGTGCCTCAATCCAGATGTGATATTTCCTTACTGACCGTGCAAAACTTACTGATCAAACTAAACTCTTCATCCAAGACATTAAGATATATTGTACATAATTGATGCACTGATCCCAAGTGGCATTCTGCAAGTTACAGCCTCCCAACCTGAAAATTACTCTATCCCATTTATCTCTACTTCTTGCTTCCTGTTAAAGTTGCCATAGTCCCAGAGGATCATTGGGCTCCTCTCTCATAAGAGAGAGGTGATTGGTGGTGGTTTAACCTGAGAGTCACCACATCTCAGATGAGGTTGAGAAGGTGTGACCTTCACAGTAACCTCAGCCAATACAGACAATGAGTGTGCTATTCCTGTCACTCTGCATTGCAAACCAGCCATCCAGTTAACTGAGTTAGCTAATCACTTCTCTGGCCATGCTTATATGTCACCCTCTACATCATGAGTTCTTATTCTGTGCAGTAACATTTGGTGTAGCACATCATTAAATGCCTTCTGGAAATTCAACTCTGTCACCTTCATTTGAGAGACAAATTGCAAACTGGGTGACTGCTTTGAGAAGACTCATGTTCTGACCCTGACCTTCCAGTTGACTGCTACCGAGTTTCCTGGCCACCATTTCTGTTTCCGGCCTGCTCCTCTCGTGAAAGGACTAAAACTGAATAAAATAATGAAGTCTAACCAAGTGCAGTATAAAAGTAAGTTTATGGATTATCCTGTAAAGACATCCTAATACTCGATTTACCTTTGCCTGTAGCTTCTTGGCAATGGCATTAATCATTAAAATATTCCTATTCTCTAATATATCTTCACACTCCTAAACAAAATACACACAATTTGTGTTAAGCCTACCCACTTGGAGGAGATTGCTATTCAAGACCTTTTCCTTACACATACCTAAATTCAGATTATCTGATCAAATGGGAGTGACAAAGCATATACCAAAGCATATACCAGATTGCAAAGACCAACTTCAAGAAATGGAGTCAATAGTAGCTTAATCACAGAAGAAAGATTCTTCATCAGAGTATCACTTCAATTCCATGAGCCTTTTGTAGGATAATATCAGGAATGAACAAGTTGTTTATTTGTGCTCATTTTGTTCATTTTGTGTTCACTTTTATTATTTCTGTACAATATAATAGAATTCTATTATGTTAGAATTCTATCATGTAATTCTTATATTAAATTAGGATGTCAATTTATGTTGGCTGTGCTGCCCCAACACCACACTGTGTCATAACACAGTTCTTTGCTAAAACTAGGAACAAAGAAAACAATAGCTTAAACTGAACACTGCTTTTCAGTGAACATTCCAACCGCTCTTAAGGAAAGCAACCGTAAATGAGCAGAATGAGGCATGAGGGAAGCTGAACATAATCACATCTGAAGAGTCATAGAGATGTACAGTATGGAAACAGACCCTTCAGTCCAACTCATCCATGCCAACCAAATATCCAACCCAATCTAGTCCCACCTGACAGCACCCGGCCCATATCCCTCCAAATCCTTCCTATTCATATAGCCTCTAGATGCCTTTTAAATGTTGCAATTGTACTAACCTCCACCACTTCCTCTGGGAGCTCATTCCACACACGTACCACCCTCTGCATTAAAACGTTGCTCCTTAGATCTCATTTATACCTTTCGCCTCTCATCCTAAACCTATGCCCTCTAGTTCTGGACTCCCCCACCCTAGAGAAAAGACTTTGTTTAGTTATCCCTATGCCCCTCATGACTTTATAAACCTCTATAAGATCATCCCTGAGCATTCAAAGCTCCAGGGAAAACAGCATCAGCCTATTCAACCTCTCCCTATAACTCAAATCCTCCAAGGAGAAAGTGAGGTCTGCAGATGCTGGAGATCAAAGTTGAAACTTTATTGCTGGAACAGCACAGCAGGTCAGGCAGCATCCAGGGAACAGGAGATTCGACGTTTCGGGCACAGGCCCTTCTTCAGGAATGAGCAGAGAGTGTTCAGCAGGAGAAGATAAAAGGTAGGGAGGAGGGACTTGGAGGAGGGGCGTTGGAAATGTGATAGGTGGAAAGAGGTCAAGGTGAGGGTGATAGGTCGGAGTAGGATGGAGGCGGAGAGGTCAAGAAGAAGACTGCAGGTCAGGAAGGCGGTGCCGGGCTGGAGGGATCCGGCTGAGACAAGGTGGGGGGAGGGGGGGATGAAGAAACTGGTGAAGTCCAAGTTCATCCCCTGCGGTTGGAGGGTTCCCAGTCGGAAGATAAGACGCTCCTCCTCCGACCGTCGGGTTGTTGTGGTTTGGCGGTGGATGAGTCCAATGACCTGCATATCCTCGGTGGAGTGGGAGGGGGAGTTGAAATGCTGTGCTACAGGTTGGTTGGGTTGGTTCGTCCGGGTGGCCCAGAGGTGCTCTCTGAATCGCTCCGCAAGTAGGCGGCCTGTCTCCCCAATATAGAGGAGGCCACACCGGCTGCAGCGGATGCAGTAGATGATGTGGGTGGAGGTGCAGATGAATCTGTGGCGGATATGGAAGTTTCCTTTGGGGCCTTGGAGAGAAGTGAGGGGGGAGGTGTGGGTGCAAGTGTTGCACCTCCTGCGGTTGCAAGGGAAGGTGCCGGGAGTGGAGGTTGGGTCGGTGGGGGGGTGTGGATCTGACAAGGGAGTCGCGGAGGGAGTGGTCTCTACGGAAAGCTGATAGGGGAGGGGAGGGAAATATATCCTTGGTGCTGGGGTCTGTTTGGAGGTGGCGGAAGTGACGGCGGATGATGCGCTGTACATGGAGATTGGTGGGGTGGTAGGTGACGACCAGTGGGGTTCTGTCCTGGTGGCGGTTGGAGGGGCGGGGCTCAAGGGCGGAGGAGCGGGAAGTGGAGGAGATGCGGTGGAGGGCACTGTCGACCACGTCGGGGGGGGAAATTGCGGTCCTTGAAGAAGGAGGCCATCTGTGTTGTACGTATTTTGAACTGGTCCTCCTGGGAGCAGATGCGGCGGAGACGAAGGAATTGGGAGAATGGGATGGCGTTTTTACAGGGGGCAGGATGGGAGGAGGTGTAGTCCAGGTAGCTGTGGGAGTCGGTTGGTTTGTAGTAGATGTCCGTGTTGATTCGGTCACCTACCACCCCACCATTCTCCATGTACAGCGCATCATCCGCCGTCACTTCCGCCACCTCCAAACAGACCCCAGCACCAAGGATATATTTCCCTCCCCTCCCCTATCAGCTTTCCGTAGAGACCACTCCCTCCGCGACTCCCTTGTCAGATCCACACCCCCCACCGACCCAACCTCCACTCCCGGCACCTTCCCTTGCAACCGCAGGAGGTGCAACACTTGCGCCCACACCTCCCCCCTCACTTCTCTCCAAAGCCCCAAAGGAAACTTCCATATCCGCCACAGATTCACCTGTACCTCCACCCACATCATCTACTGCATCCGCTGCAGCCGGTGTGGCCTCCTCTATATTGGGGAGACAGGCCGCCTACTTGCGGAGCGATTCAGAGAGCACCTCTGGGCCACCCGGACGAACCAACCCAACCAACCTGTAGCACAGCATTTCAACTCCCCCTCCCACTCCACCGAGGATATGCAGGTCATTGGACTCATCCACCGCCAAACCACAACAACCCGACGGTCGGAGGAGGAGCGTCTTATCTTCCGACTGGGAACCCTCCAACCGCAGGGGATGAACTTGGACTTCACCAGTTTCTTCATCCCCCCCTCCCCCCACCTTGTCTCAGCCGGATCCCTCCAGCCCGGCACCGCCTTCCTGACCTGCAGTCTTCTTCTTGACCTCTCCGCCTCCATCCTACTCCGACCTATCACCCTCACCTTGACCTCTTTCCACCTATCACATTTCCAACACCCCTCCTCCAAGTCCCTCCTTCCTACCTTTTATCTTCTCCTGCTGAACACTCTCTGCTCATTCCTGAAGAAGGGCCTGTGCCCGAAATGTCGAATCTCCTGTTCCCTGGATGCTGCCTGACCTGCTGTGCTGTTCCAGCAATAAAGTTTCAAATCCTCCAAACCCTGGCAACATACTTGTAAATCTTTTCTGAAACCTTTCAGGCTTCACAACATCTTTCTGATAGGAAGGAGACCAGATTTGCACGCAATATTTTAACAGTGGCCTAACCAATGTCCTGTACAGCCACAACATGACCTCCCAACTCCTATACTCAATATTCTGACCGATAAAGGAAAGCATACCAAACACCTTCTTCACTATCCTATCTACCTGCGGCTCCACTTTCAAGGAGCTAGGAACCTGCACTCCAAGGTCTCTTTGTTCAGCAACACTCTCTCGGACCTTACCATTAAGTGTATAAGTCCTGCTAAGATTTGCTTTCCCAAAATGCAGCATCTTGCATTTATCTAAATTAAACTCCATATGCCACTTCTCAGCTCATTGGCCCATCTGATCAAGATCCTGTTGTAATCTGAGGTAAACTTCTTCACTGTCCACTACACCTCCAATTTTGGTGTTATTGCAAACTTACTAACTGTACCTCTTATGCTCGCATCCAAATCATTTTATGTAAATGACAAAAAGTAGAGGACCCAGCACCGATCCTTGTGGCACTCCACTGGTCACAGGCCTCCAGTCTGAAAACAAACTTCCAACACCACTCCAAATGGCTAGTGCTCCCTGTATTCCATGAGATCTAACCTTGCTAACCAGTCTCCCATGTGGAACCTTGTTGAACACCTTACTAAGGATAAATTTGAAAGAAGAATAGATAATAAGTCAGAAGAATTTGTGAAGAAATTTCCAAATTGTAAGGGAATGGTGGCTGATGATGGCACTTGACACAGTGAAAGGTGAAAGATGTGCATTAGAAAGAAGCTTCGCAACTGAAAGAAAACCTACCATATCTGGGACAGAACACCTAATAAACATTTACTAAGGGAATCATGAGGGAGAGTGAGAGAGTGAGCCTAACGCGAAGGACATCTAACCAGTGAAGGAGAAATGGGAGAGCATGGGTGATAGCGGGAGAGCAAGCCAAAGGCAGATGAGAGTGAGCATGAAGTATCCCAGCAACTGTAGCGTCGGCAATCGCAGAGGAGATCGAGTCAAAAGCAGAGAAGGTCGAACACTTGTAGGGAGTGCAAGCCCAGCATGGTTAAGCACTTAAGAAGGGACTCTCATGTTGAACTACTAACTTTATTTCTTTATTTTTCTACTTTATACTAAGAAGGATTTTACTAGAACATAGAACAGTCCTGCACAATAAAAGTCCTTCGGCCCTTGATGCTGTGCCGACATTTTATCCTACTCTAAGATAAAACTAACCTGCATACCCTTCATTGTGCTATCATCCATGTACCTATCCAAGAGTCGCTTAAATGTCCTTAATGTACATGATTCTACCAGCACCACTGGCAGTGCTTTCCATGCACCCACCACTCTCTGTGTAAAGAAGGACTTCTGTCATCTCTCCTAAACCATCCTCCAATCTCCTTAAAACTATGCCCTCATGTGATAGCCATTTCTGGGAAAAAGTTTCTGATTATTCACTCTATCAATGCCTCTCATCATCACATACACCTCTATCAAGTTGCCTCTCAGCCTTCTTTGCTCCAATGAGAAAAGCCCCAGCTCCCTCAATCTTTCTTCGTAAGACATTCTCTCCAGTCCAGGCAGCATCCTGGTAAATCTCCTTTGCACCCTCTTGAAAGCTTTCACGTCTTTCCTATAATTATGATCAGAACTGAACACCATATTCCAAGAGTGGTCTAACCAGGCCAACATAACCTCATGACTCAATCCCCCTGCTAATGAAAGCCAACACACCGTACGTTTTTTCAACAACTCCATAAACTTGGTGGCAACCTTGAGGGACCTATGGACATGGACCCCAAAATCCTTCTGTTCCTCCCATTGCCAAGAATCCTGTCTTTACCCCTGTGGTCTGCATTCAAATTTGACTTCCAAAGTGAACCACTTCACACTTTTCCATCTGCCACTCGTACGCCCAGTTCTGCATCCTGTCAATGTCCCGTTGCAACCTACAAAAGCCCTCCACCCTATCCACCACTCCAATAACCTTTGTGTCATTGGCAAACTTACTAACCCACACTTCCACTTCCTCATCCAAGGCATTTAGAAAAAAAAATCACAGAAAGCAGAGGTCCCCAAACAGATCACTGCAGAACATCACTGATCATCTAGCTCCAAACTGAATACTTTCGATCTACAACCACCCTTTGTCTTCTATGGGCCAGCCAATTCTGTATCCAGACAGCCAAATATCCCTGTATCCCATGCCTCCTTATTTCCTAAATAAGTCTACCATAAGGAACCCTATCAAATGCCTTGCTAAAATCCATTTACACCATACCCACTGCTCTAACTTCATCAATGTGTTTCGTCACATCCTCAAAGAATTCAATAAGGCTTGTGAGGCAGTCCTGCTCCTCACAAAGCCATGTTGACTAGTTCTAATCAAACTATGATTTTCCAAGTAATCATAAATCCTGTCTCTCCGAATCCTCTCCAATAATTTGCCCACCACAGATGTAAGACTGGCTGGTCTATAATTCCTAGGATCATCCCTATTCCCTTTCTTGAACAATGGAATAACATTTGTCACCCTCCAATCATCTGGCACGATTCCAGTGGACAGTGATGACGCAAAGATCATCGTCAAAGGCACAGAAATGTCTTTCCTAGCTATCTGTAGTAATCAGGGTTTATCCCATCTGGCCCAGGGGACTTATCTATCCTTACATTTCTCAAAATTTTCAGCACATCTTCCTTCTTAATATCAAACTGTTCAAGCACATCAGCCTGTTTCATGCTGTCCTCACAAATGACAAGGTCCCTCTCAGTAGCGAATACTGAAGCAAAGCATTCATTAAGGACTTCCCCTATCTCCTCCAACTCCAGGCGCAAGTTCCCTCCACTATTGCTAATCGGCCCTACCCTCACTCTGGCCACCCTCTTATTCCTCACATAAGTGTAGAATGCCTTAGGGTTTTCCTTAATCCTACCTGCTAAAGCTTTCTCATGCCCCCTTGTAGCTCTCCTAAGCCCGTTCTTCAGTTCCTTCCCTGGCTACCTTGTAACTCTCTAGAGCCCTGTCTGATCCTTGCCTCCTCAACGTTAAGTAAGTTTTCATCTTTCTCTTGACTATATTTTCCATATCCCTTGTCACTCAAGGTTCTTTCAACTACCATCCCTTCCTCAGTCGGCCAAACCTGTCCAGCACTATAAGCAAGTGCTCTCCAAACAACCTCCACATTTGTCGTGCATTTTCCTGAGAACATCTGTTCCCAACTTAGTGCCCAGTGCCTGCCTAATATAATTGCAATTCTCCCTCCCCCAATTAAATACTTTCCCAACTGTCTGCTCCTATCCCTCTTCATGACCATAGTAAAGGTCTGGGACTTGTGGTGACTATCACTGGAATGCTTTCCCACTGAGAGATCTGACACCTGGCCTTCTTTGTTGCCAAGCACCCAATCCAACATGGCCTCCCCTCTACTCGGTCTATCTGCATATTGTGTCAAGAAACCTTCCTGGATACACCTGACAAAAACTGCTCCATTCAAACTAAGAAGGTTCCAATCAATATTAGGAAGTTAAAGTCACCCATGACAACAACCCTGTTACTTCTGCACCTTTCCAAAATCTGCCTCCCAATCTGCTCCTCTGTGTCTCTGCTGCTACTGGGGGGCTTGGGGGAGGAGTGTGTGGGGGCGGGGGGGGGGGGGGGTCTCTAGAAACCATCTAATAAAGTGACTGCTAAATAAAGTTACAGGAACATTTACCTTCCCAGCAGCCCCATGGTCCGTGTTCTCGCCACTCCTGCTGCTTCACTGTTGAATTTTTAACTTTATTTCCTTATTTTTCTCCTTCCTACCTAAGATTTTGTACCCATGTACCTTTGTACCTAAGATGGCACCAGGAATGGCAATATTTAATACTTTTCACTGTACTCCTGTAACCCTGTATCTGTGTACATATGACAATAAAATCTAATTCAAATTCCAATTTCTCTGTGAAAACTTCTCAAGAAATAAACCTGGTCGGGAATCAGAACAGTTTACACTTAAATGTCTTCTGTGGTCTACACTTAGATGGACACGATGTATATTTGTCTCCGAAAATCCTGAATGAAGAACTTACAGAGTGCGTAGATCCAAAGGATCACTTCCATGGATCATCAGAAAGTGAGGTTCCATCCAAAGTACAGGGAAGAGGAGAAAGTCAGGATATTCCTTCATAAATATTCAACAAACAAAATATTGAGAGGCCAGGTTCCAGGTCACACTCCATTTTTGGAGAAGAGGTAATTAAACTAAACATAAAATCCCCTGAAAAGAAGAAACTGAACTACATTATGATACAGAAGGGGAGAGGGAATGCTGACATACTTTCTTCTTTAACTGATATAACTTTTATCCTTTCCCCAAACTCTGGCAAGGTTAGATGTTCTTTCTAGCACTCAATTGCAGGACTATCCCTGACTGGATCTGACAACAACAATAAACTTATTCAACAGACATATTAAGACAAAAATTTCTGAAGAAATTTCCTGAATATTCCTGAAGAAGGGCTAATGCCCGAAACATCGATTCTCCTGTTCCCTAGATGCTGCCTGACCTGCTGCGCTTTTCCAGCAACACATTTCCATCTCTGATGTCCAGCATCTGCAGACCTCACTTTCTCCCATATTAAGACAAAATATCACCTTCAAAATACAGGAGGGTGTACCAACATGCCAAAGACAGCAGCAGTTAAAGAAGGTGGCTCATTTTCAAGGGTAAATAATGGTCAGCAAAAAATGCTGGCCGAGCCAATGATGCCAGCACTTCATGAACAACGCTTTTTTAAAGAGCCAAAAAGAAATTCCTGGAACACTCCCAGAAGCACTACGAATGAGTTTTTGAGAAGTGATGGGATGGTACTCGTTTAATTTATCTTATTCATATCCCATTGGCGCTCTAAATAGATCACCACAATCTATTCCGTTAATAAAGTATTGATCATAAATGTAAGCTAGCATATCATCTTCTGACCAAACAATTACCTACAAAAAGATGATTGCCACACTAAAAGCAAAAACAAATTACAGAAGTTATCCAAAATCACAGGGCAATGGGAACTTTTACTAATGGGAAAAATGAGTCATAATAATGAGAAATGGATGAATGTGGTCTTCAGTTTAGAGAGTGTGATTGACATCAGATCTAACAACACCAATGACATAAATAAGTAATCAGTTTACAGATAAAGCAGAAAATCATGTGATTGGACATGAGGAGAGTTATTCTGCCCAATCCCACTATTGCTATGCAGGAGATTTTTGGCTGTGTTATTACGAGTTCCTTCCAGTAGCTGCTGGGTTTTGGAATGGAAACACGTTTCAGCATTTCTACAGCCAAATATACTGCTCCAGGATGGTTTGCTGCCTCCCTAAATCCACGATCAAGAATGTCACCGAGTAGCTGCAGAATATTCTTATTGGGAGCGGATGAACGGGCAGAAGGCATGGTCTATATTGCTATCAAAAACATAGGTAAGAAGGGAGAACTGGTCTTAAAAGTAGATTTTAGAGGTTTAGGAACGAGTTTAAAATGCAGGACTTCAAAGGCAGCAACGTCAGGATTATGCCCAGTGCAATGTATTAGAAATAAGAGGATAAGAGTAAATGAACACATGGCTGGAGAGATGGTGAAGGAGGGAGAACTTCCAATTTCTGAGACATTGGGACCAGTTCTTGGGCAGGTGAGACCTACACAATGAAAAATGTAATAATGCACTTGCAATCCTTTACATTTTGCTGTTTCCCATGCAATTACAACTAAATTTAACACACAATCAGGGAAGATTTTCAGTAGTTTAATCTGCCATTGGTCTACAATTGAGCAGGTATGTGTTTGCTATGAACAGGGAGGTTGTTCAACACGATCATTATGTTGCTACAATTAACCTATGATTTATTGACAGCACAAAGTTGACACAGCTTTTTTCAAATTTAAATGTCATTTGTAAATATTTCACATTTCATTGGTTTCACTTTTACTTGTGTGTGTCACCATTATTTGATGAGATGAACTCAGTCAAACAGCTAGTACTGGCACACCTCATGTTGGCTTACAGTTTGATAATCACACAGAAATTAGAGACATTACTTTATTGTGGAAAAAAACAGTCAGGTATTTTTGAATTCACTATTAATTGAATATTCATGTCAATTTTGAACTTGCCATACCTTGGGACAATGTTGAACTTGCAGGCTAAGCTGACCATTTCCTCTGGGTGAACTCAAAGCCCTATAAGGACTCTGCCAGCCAACAGCTGAAATAGACATTTCAGCAGTATGGACCCTGCCCTTTAGGTTCCTCATTTTCTTATCTTGCCTGACTGACTGTTCCCACCATCTCACACCACACCCAGGATGCCAGGCCCTTCCCCCTTCTACTTCTCCGTTAATTTAACCAGGTTTTCCTGAATTAACAAAGTGAGCAAATTTATTTATTGCTAAATGTGAGAAGAAAAAGTAGTCCAACATACACTCACACAGCAGAAGTAAGCAGCAAGTCCAAAAAAATACAAAAGTTAAAAAATTACGCAGATCAATCTATGAATTGTTTGTTAACAGCAGATACTGTGATGTTGTCATAATCACTGGATGTCAACAGTAATATTGATGTTGGCAGTTGAGCAGTCGATTTTGTGATTCTTGGTTTTGCAGGTTGGTGGAAGTTCTGTGGTTCTGTTACCTTTTGACATTCACTGAATTCCAGAATTCAGAGTAAAAGAAAGCTTTTCCCTTTGTTTTACCTACAGTTCAAGGGTGTTTATATTGTCTGTTCTCAAGGCTGTGGTCCTCACGGCACTCTAGTCCACACATTAGCACATCCAGACAATAAAACACAGACTAGTGCTGTAGTCAGTTTTTAACGCCTTTTTATTGTACATTCCTGGAAGGTTAAACACATCTGACTGCAATATTGACTTTCTCCTGAGACAGGGAGGTAATCAGCCCACTTGTGATGTCTTCTTGCTAAGCCTCTCCCCTGCTTGAAGTTTCCCTAACACATTACGGGGTGACATTTCATGGACTTCTAAGAAGACTTTGGCAGTCACTGCATTGATTTTAACCTCAACTCTACATTATTGTATGTTCCTGATAACTTTTCACCTCTTTGCTCATCACAAACCTCTGCCTTAAAACCTCCAAAGATTCTGCCTCCACTTCTTTCTGAGGAAGAGAATTCCAAAGACCCATAACCCTCTGAGAGAGGAAAACAAATTCTCCTGATCTCTATTTTAAATAAATAACCCTTATTTTTAAGCAATGACTTCCCCATTCAAGATTCACCCACAAGAGTCAACATCCTATCCACATGGAGAAAGTGAGGTCTGCAGATGCTGGAGATCAGAGCTGGAAATGTGTTGCTGGAAAAGCGCAGCAGGTCAGGCAGCATCCATGGAACAGGAGAATCGACGTTTCGGGCAAAAGCCCTTCTTCAGGAATGGGGACAGTTTGTCCAGCAGGCTAAGATAAAAGGTAGGGAGGAGGGACTTGGGGGAGGGGCGTCGGAAATGTGATAGGTGGAAAGAGGTCAAGGTGAGGGTGATAGGTCAGACTGGGGTGGGGGCGGAGAGGTCGGGAAGAAGATCTCAGGTTAGGAAGGCGATGCTGAATTTGATGGATTTGACTGAGACAGGGTGGGGGGAGGGGAAATGAGGAAACTGGTGAAATCCGAGTTCATCCCTTGTGGTTGGAGGGTTCCTAGCCGGAAGATGAGGCGTTCTTCCTCCAACCGTCGTTTTGTTGTGGTCTGACGATGGAGGAGTCCAAAGACCTGCATATCCTTGGTGGAGTGGGAGGGGGAATTGAAATGTTGAGCTACAGGGTGGTTGGGTTGGTTGGTCCGGGTGTCCCAGAGGTGTTCTCTGAAACGCTCCGCAAGTAGCCGGCCTGTCTCCCCAATATAGAGGAGGCCACATCGGGTGCAGAGGATGCAATAGATGATATGTGTGGAGGTGCAGGTGAATCTGTGGCGGATATGGAAGTTTCCTTTGGGGCTTTGGAGGGAGGTGAGGGGGGAGGTGTGGGCGCAAGTCTTGCACCTCCTGCGGTTGCAGGGGAAGGTGCCGGGAGTGGAGGTTGGGTTGGTGGGGGGTGTGGATCTGACGAGGGAGTCACGGAGGGAGTGGTCTTTACGGAATGCTGATAGGGGAGGGGAGGGAAATATATCCTTGGTGGTGGGGTCCGTTTGGAGGTAGTGGAAATGATGGCGGATGATGCGCTGTACATGGAGATTGGTGGGGTGGTAGGTAAGGACCAGTGGGGTTCTGTCCTGGTGGCGGTTGGAGGGGCAGGGTTCAAGGGCGGAGGAGCGGGAAGTGGAAGAGATGCGGTGGAGGGCATCGTCGACCACGTCGGGGGGGAAATTGCGGTCCTTGAAGAAGGAGGCCATCTGGGTTGTGCGTTTTTGGAACTGGTCCTCCTGGGAGCAGATGCGGCGGAGTCGAAGGAATTGGGAGAATGGGATGGCGTTTTTACAGGGGGCAGGCTAAGATAAAAGGTAGGGAGGAGGAGGTTGGGGGTCCAGCAGGCTAAGATAAAAGGTAGGGAGGAGGGACTTGGGGGAGTAGCCATGGGCACCCGCATGGGCCCCAGCTATGCCTGCCTCTTCGTAGGATATGTGGAACAATCCATCTTCCGCAACTACACTAGCCCCACCCCACACCTTTTCCTCTGCTACATCGATGACTGTATCGGCGCCGCCTCGTGCTCCCACGAGGAAGTTGAACAGTTCATCCACTTCACCAACACCTTCCACCCCGACCTCAAATTCACCTGGACAGTCTCAGATTCCTCCCTCCCATTCCTCGACCTTTCTATTTCTATCTCAGGCGACCGAATCAACACGGACATCTACTACAAACCGACCGACTCCCACAGCTACCTGGACTACACCTCCTCCCATCCTGCCCCCTGTAAAAACGCCATCCCATTCTCCCAATTCCTTCGACTCCACCACATCTGCTCCCAGGAGGACCAGTTCCAAAAACGCACAACCCAGATGGCCTCCTTCTTCAAGGACCGCAATTTCCCCCCCGACGTGGTCGACAATGCCCTCCACCGCATCTCTTCCACTTCCCGCTCCTCCGCCCTTGAACCCCGCCCCTCCAACCGCCACCAGGACAGAACCCCACTGGTCCTCACCTACCACCCCACCAATCTCCATGTACAGCGCATCATCCGCCGTCATTTCCGCTACCTCCAAACGGACCCCACCACCAAGGATATATTTCCCTCCCCTCCCCTATCAGCATTCCGTAAAGACCACTCCCTCCGTGACTCCCTCGTCAGATCCACACCCCCCACCAACCCAACCTCCACTCCCGGCACCTTCCCCTGCAACCGCAGGAGGTGCAAGACTTGCGCCCACACCTCCCCCCTCACCTCCCTCCAAGGCCCCAAAGGAAACTTTCATATCAGCCACAGATTCACCTGCACCTCCACACATATCATCTATTGCATCCTCTGCACCCGATGTGGCCTCCTCTATATAGGGGAGACAGGCCGGCTACTTGCGGAGCGTTTCAGAGAACACCTCTGGGACACCCGGACCAACCAACCCAACCACCCTGTAGCTCAACATTTCAATTCCCCCTCCCACTCCACCAAGGATATGCAGGTCTTTGGACTCCTCCATCGTCAGACCACAACAAAACGACGGTTAGGAACCCTCCAACCACAAGGGATGAACTCGGATTTCACCAGTTTCCTCATTTCCCCTCCCCCCCACCCTGTCTCAGTCAAATCCATCAAATTCAGCATCGCCTTCCTAACCTGAGATCTTCTTCCCGACCTCTCCGCCCCCACCCCAGTCTGACCTATCACCCTCACCTTGACCTCTTTCCACCTATCACATTTCCGACGCCCCTCCCCCAAGTCCCTCCTCCCTACCTTTTATCTTAGCCTGCTGGACAAACTTTCCCCATTCCTGAAGAAGGGCTTATGCCTGAAACGTCGATTCTCCTGTTCCCTGGATGCTGCCTGACCTGCTGCGCTTTTCCAGCAACACATTTCCAGATCCTATCCACATACATTGTTAAGTTCCATCAGGATCCTACATGTTTCAATGAAGTCATCTTTTACCTTTATTTCTAATCATTCAAGGAATGTGGCCATTGCTGGCTTGACCAATGTTAATTGCTCATCCCAAATTAACATGGAGAAGGTCGTGATGTTTACTTGTACCACTCAGTCTTCGGGGTTTACAGACACCTAGAGTAATAAACCCTAATGGACACAAGCCCACCCAGTCCAATATTTCCTCCCAAGTATTAGTCTGTAAAAGAACAAAGAAAAAAGAACAGTACAGCACAGGAACAGGCCCTTTGGCCACTAAGCCTGCGCTGACACATGACGACTTTCTAAACTAAAAATCTTGTGCATCCATTAGAGTCCATGTCTCTCTATTCCTTGCCTATTCATGTATCTGTCAAGATGGCTCTTAAACATTGCTATTGTACCCATCTCCACCATCTCCTCTGGAAGAGCATTCCAGGCATTTAACACACACTGCGTAAAAAATTTCCTTCCAAATCTCCTTTAGACTTAACCCCTTTTACCTTAAACCTAGTAATTGACATTTTTACCCTGGGAAAAAAGCTTCAACTATCCATTCTCTCCATGCATTTCATAATTTTGTAAACTTCTATCAGGTCGCCTCTCATCCTTCGATGTCAAGTGAAAACAAATCAAATTTATCCAATCTCTCCTTATAGCTAATACCCTCCAAACCAGGCAATATCCTGATAAACCATTTCTGTACGCTCTCCAAAGCCTCCACATCTTTCTGACACAGGTAGTTCTTCTATAATGCTGGAGCTGCATTCCAGTGAAACTTCGCTTAATGAAAATCACTTTAGAGAAATAATGGGGCCTATGGGAAAAGTGGGGTTGGGGCAGATCAGCAAAACGTAACACGATCGCTCAAAAATCACCCAAAAGTATAACACAGCCTGAATGAAGGTTAAATCATTTTTACTAACAAAACAAAAGTAAACTAAACACAGTACATTTAAAAATGTAAGGAAGCTGCTCTCTATACAGTACCTCTCACAGAAAGCTGCTCTGTCCGCAGCTGACATCAGTGCACACGCAGACCGGCATGACGACGGGCACTGACATTGCACGTGCGCACGAACATGGATGCACGCACAGAACGAAGCGCACGCTGGAATCATGTTATTGCCAATGGAGGTAAGCGTTCTCGAAAATACATTCCTTAATTCTTTAGCAACGTTATAGCCAAATCACACTGCCAAAATAAGCATTATCCCAGAATTGCCTGTAGTGTGCTGACCAGAATTGTACACAATATTCTACATGTGGCTTAATTAAAATTTTATACAGTTGCATCATGACTTGCTGATTTTTATACTCTTTGCAATGACCAATGAAGGCAAACATGTCATCATCTTTTTAAAAATATATTTTTATTGAAAAAATAGATTTTTAAAATATTATAACAATTACAAAACAATACAAAAAAAACAAAAAAAGTTTTAAAAAAATCCAACCTGCCCTCATGTACAAATGGGGATTTTCGGACATCCAACCGAGCAAGATATTCTTTCTTGCTGAGAAAGTGAGGATATTGAAGCTTTTTCTTATGTGCATCTGCAGGGAACATACTGGGCAGGCCAAGAAGAAGAGAGATCAGGTCCTTCTCCACCCTTACCCCCAAAATCCTCTCCATTGCACCTGCCACAGTGCTCCAGTATGTTTGAAGCCTATAACAAGACCAGAGACTGTGAGTAAGAGTGCCCGTACAGAGCTTGGGACATGCAGAAGATACCGCTGGTTTAAATTTTGACAAACGGTCCAGAGCCAAGTGGACCCTTTGGAGAATCTTCAACTGTAAAGCATGGGTCCTATTGCAAATTGATATCTTTAGCAACGTTCTGGCCTTTGGCATTTTCCCAAATATTTTCTTATGGCTCTGAGGTGACTTCAACACCAAGCATCTCCCACACCCTGCAGAGTCGATCGAACGCATTTGAGGGGGCACCTCTCCCCCCCCTCCCATATTGATGATATGAAGTGCTGACAGAAAGTGTGTGCTTTTAGCACTGAGCACCCTCCTCTCTATGTTGGATTGTAGGGATCAATTAAAAGTGTAGTCATTTTTCGAATAAAATCCCTAACTTGAAAAAAATGCAAGAGGTCCCTGTTTGATGACTCATATTTCCTTGCTAACTGATCAAAGGATATATTGTGTCTCCCTCAAATAAATCTCCCATGTAAGACACACCCCTAGCTGCCCAATGTTTGAATCCTGAATCCATCACCCCTGGCTGAAAGCCCGGCATAGGTGTAAAAGAAGATGTTTTGCCAATATTGCCTTCCCTCTGCCGAATTGCACTCCATGCTTTAACAGTATTGATAACTATTGGGTTATGGCAATATTCCCTAACTGTCCTCATTTTGTCTAGAAACAACAAGCTAGTAAGGGGCCATCTTGCCTGGGAGGCTTCGATATCTACCCATATTGAAAGAGGGTCCCCACAGGCCCAATCACTCACATAGGATAAAAGCAAGCTTAGTTGGTAGATTTTAATGTCCGGAAGGTCCACTATCCCCAATCTGTGAGGCAATTGCATTTTAGTTAATTTAATGAGGGGGCCGCTTACAATGCCAAATAAAGGAGCTGAACCAGCCGTTCAGTCTCCTGAAAGTTTGCTCATTGAAAATCAGGGGGAGCATCCATATAGGGTATAACAAATGGAGGAGAATATTCATCTTAATAAATGCCATCCGACCCAACCATGAGACCAGAAGCGCCTCCCATTTTTGAAGGCCTTGTTTGATTTTGTCAAATAATTGAACAAAATTGGCTTTGAACAGCCGATCTAGAACTGGAGTAATGAATATGCCCAAATACATAAAACCCCGCTCTGACCACTTAAAAGGGAATCGATATTCACCCTCAAGACCTAGCACCTTCGTAAGACCATTCATAGGCATCGCCTCTGATTTCGCAAGATTAATCTTGTACCCCGAAAAGGCACCAAATGCGCAGATGCATTGTATCAGGCGAAGAACCGAAACTGCTAGATTTGACAAAAAAATTAGGATATCATCCGCATACAACGAAATCTTATGTAATTTTGACCGCAGTTCAGGAGCTGATATATTAGGATCCCTACGAATGGCCTCCGCTAATGGTTCAGTTACCAACGTAAAAAGCAGTGGCGAAAGGGGACAGCCCTGCTGCCCACCCCTAAAAATGTTAAAATTGCTTGATCGCACCCATTGTTGATGAGCGCAGCAAGAGGGTAACTGTAGAGAACCTTTACCCATCGTATAAAGACTTCACCCAAAATTAACTGCTCCAAAATATAGAAAAGATACAGCCATTCAACTCAGTCAAATGCCTTCTCTGCATCTAGAGAAATCACCAGTCCCTGTGCTGACTGTTGTTGACCTGCTTGAATTGCATTAAGCAGCTTCCTAACATTATTGGAGGATCTGCAGCCCTTTATGAAGCCCGTCTGATCCTCTATAACAATAGGAGGTAACACAGTCTCCAGCCTTATCGTGAGAGTCTTAGAGAGGATTTTAAAGTCCACATTTAAAAGTGAAATAGGCCTGTACGAAGCACAGTCCTCCGAGACCTTCCCTTTTTTAAGAATAAGCGAAATATTAGCATTTCTGAAAGATGAGCTGAAAATGTGTTGCTGGAAAAGCGCAGCAGGTCAGGCAGCATCCAAGGAACAGGAGAATCGACGTTTCGGGCATAAGCCCTTCTTCAGGAATGAGGAAAGTGTGTCCAGCAGGCTAAGATAAAAGGTAGGGAGGAGGGACTTGGGGGAGGGGCGTTGGAAATGCAATAGGTGGAAGGAGGTCAAGGTGAGGGTGATAGGCCGGAGTGGGGTGGGGGCGGAGATGTCAGGAAGAAGATTGCAGGTTAGGAAAGCGGTGCTGAGTTTGAGGGATTTGACTGAGACAAGGTGGGGGGAGGGGAAATGAGGAAACTGGAGAAATCTGAGTTCATCCCTTGTGGTTGGAGGGTTCCTAAGCGGAAGATGAGGCGCTCTTCCTCCAACTGTCGTGTTGCTATGGTCTGACGATGGAGGAGTCCAAGGACCTGCATGTCCTTGGTGGAGTGGGAGGGGGAGTTGAAGTGTTGAGCCACGGGGTGGTTGGGTTGGTTGGTCCGGGTGTCCCAGAGGTGTTCTCTGAAACGTTCCGCAAGTCGGCAGCCTGTATCCCCAATATAGAAGAGGCCACATCGGGTGCAGCGTATGCAATAGATGATGTGTGTGGAGGTGCAGGTGAATTTGTGGCGGATATGGAAGTATCCCTTGGGGCCTTGGAGGGAAGTAAGGGGGGAGGTATGGGCGCAAGTTTTGCATTTCTTTAGGTTGCAGGGGAAGGTGCCGGGAGTGGAGGTTGTGTTGGTGGGGGGTGTGGACCTGACGAGGGAGTCACGGAGGGAGTGGTCTTTTTGGAACGCTGATAGGGGAGGGGAGGGAAATATATCCCTGGTGGTGGGGTCCGTTTGGAGGTGGTGGAAATGACGGCGGATGATAGGCTGTACATGGAGGTTGGGGGGGTGGTAGGTGAGGACCAGTGGGGTTCTGTCCTGGTGGCGGTTGGAAGGACGGGGCTCAAGGGCGGAGGAGCGGGAAGTGGAAGAGATGCGGTGGAGGGCATCGTCGACCATGTCTGGGGGGAAATTGTGGTCCTTGAAGAAGGAGGCCATCTGGATTGTACGGCCTTTCTGAGAGATGGCGGGAGACAATCATGGCTCTATGAGTCATTAAACATATTGAGCATTGGGCCTGACAGTCTGTTTATAAATTCCTTATAGAATTCACTGGGACGGCTTGCCACTCTGAAGTTGCTTGCTTTGATAAGGGGGCATTGAGAAAAGACTCTTGCTCAGGGATCATGACCGGGAGCTCCAGATCCTTAAAAAAAATTCCATTTTGGCCCGTCCCTCCTCACAACCCTCAGATTGGTCTAACTTAGAGTAAGATCTCTGGAATGCCACATTAATATTTTGGAGTCACATGTTAGGTTCCCAGACCCTTTCCTAATCGCCGTAATGGCTTGAGGGACACTCCTTTTCCTGGCGAGATATGCTAAGTATTTGCCTAGCCTGTCACTATGCTCATATAACCTTTGCTTTGCAAAAGTAAGCTCCTTCTTTGCTGTCTGTGTGAGCACGGAATTCAAAGCAGATTGCAGCGCCGTAACCCTCTGTAGCTTGACCAATGAGAGCCTGTCAAAGTAAGCCTTCTCAGCTGCCTTCAACTGTGCTTGAGAGACATTGCTGCTCACCCTTCTGCCGTTTCCTACTAGCAGAGTAGGAAATAACTAACCCCCGGCATAGGTTTGGCAGTTTCCCAAAGGATGGATAGGCTACTAACTGAGCCTGAGATAATATCTAGGAACCCTCGAAATTCCCTAGAGAAGTACTCCACAAACTTATTATCTTTGAAGATAAAGGGATCCATTCGCTAGTGCCTTGAACCCACTGTAACGTCCTTAATCTTAACCAACAGGTATACTGGAGCGTGATCGCAGATGGTAATATTACCAATCATACAAGATGCCACCAAGTCCAGAGTTGCCATAGGCAATCAATCAATCTTGGTGTCACACCTGTGCGGATTGGAAAAAAATGTAAAATCCCTGCCTGTAGGGTGGACACGCCTCCAGACGTCCACCAACCCTAACTCCACACGCAGAACCACTACGTTTTCTAGTTTGTGCAGAGGGGTATCGAGGCGCCTTTGGGCAACCTGTCTACTGTGGGATCCATGAGACAGTTAAAATCTCCCCCTATAATGATATGCCGGGACTCAAGACTGATCAGTTTAGAAAACACATCTACCAAAACTTTGAGGGGATGGGCTGGAGGGCAATACACATTTAAAACACCACATTCTTCCCCATTTATCAGGGCTTTGAGAATTACAAACCTCCCATGTATCCTTAACACTCTCTAGTAACTTAAATGGGAGATTTCTCCTACCGAATATAGCCACTCCCCTACTTCTGGTGTTAAATGATGAAAAGTAAATCAAAGCCATTCTGCTGTAGTTTCAAATGCTCCCTATCATCCAAGTGTGTCTCCTGTAACAAAGCAATATCCACCTTCTCCTTTCTAAGACTCAAAAGTACCTTCTTCCTCTTAATTGGTGGGTGACTCCCCTTGATATTCCAGGTACACAATTTAATCAAGTCATTAGCCATAACCTTCTGCAGTAACATTTATATTCCAGAGAGGAGGAATTCCAACCACAAATCGCTGAGCCTTAATGTCACATGATCCACTGAATCTAAAAACTACATAAACTAAAACGAATACATTTAACAAACCTACAAAGCTATCAAAGATTGTATACAACAAAAACCAATAAAACAAACCAACATATAAAACACAAATGGCACTTAATAGGAGAACTCATCCTCTGCCAAAAGGGGGCAACTACCCATCCCAATCTGCCCATAAGTAGGCATCGAGCCATCCCAATCATTTTCCCTCCTCCCAGCTATGAGCCACACTGCAAACACAAGCAGAAAAAAATAAATACACCATGGAATAGCAATATGAATAAAGAAAAACTTGTTTTTAGAGAAAAAAGGGGTAAATACCCCACCCATTCTTTTGTATAACTTAACTTAGAAATTGAAAGTACAGATCTTAACCACTGCCAAACATAATTTAAACCCAATTATTACCAATAAAAAAGGAAAAGAAAGCTCCAATTGGTCTTCCTCTGTTTTAAAAAGAAAGACATACCCAAATAACATTATTATTTGTACATACTAAATTGTTCAGATTAGGTTAATTTGCCCACAAAGTCTCTTGCCTTCTCTGACGTGTCAAAAGGATGTACAGATCCATCTAAGGTGATACGAAACACCACCGGATACCTCAGAGTATCCCGGATCCCAAGCTCCCTCAATCTTCTCTTGACACCGTCATAGGATTTTCTTTTCTAAATCACAGCCGCTGAGAAGTCCTGGAAGAACATGATCTTAGAGCCCTGGTAAATTAGGGCCTTCAGATCCTTTCCCTGGATTCTGGAAGCTTCCACAATTCTCTCCTTGTCTCTATAGTGATGAAACTGCACCAGGAGAGGACAAGGACATTGACCCAAACCTGATCTCCACGCCGTGACCCGGTGAGCCCTGTTGATCTTCAAGCCTCTTGTGCCAGCCTCCAAGTTAAGGAATTTCGGCAACCAGTCCTTAATAAAATCCCCCGGCCGTTCACCTTCCTTACCCTCAGGCAGACTGACAATCTGAATATTTTTTCTCCTGCCGCTGTTCTCAACATCATCCACTTGATCACGCAAATTACGGACCTGCATCTCCAGGGCTTGGATCCTATCCTTGGAGGAACTGGAATCAGCTTCCACCACTGTGACTCTGTGTGCAACCTCATCCATCCTTTTTTCCAGGTCTCCCAGCTGCTGTTCATGCTTCTGCAGCATGATAGAGATCGGGGCCAGCTTCTCCTCTATCTACTTATCCAACATCTCGCGAGATTTCATGAGCTCCTTCACCAGGGCCTGGTAGGAAATCAAGTCCAAGGACCCTGCAGGCTGGGCCACGGGTCCAGCATCGGATGCTCCTCCTCTCTTCTCCGGCATCTCTGGATGGCAAAAACGCAGGCAAGTTGATTTTTCAAAGTTTCATGGGACTTCAGGACCTTTCCAGAGTTCCAGAATATTGCAATGGTCCAGGTTGGGCAGGTTAGCAGTTAGTCCCATTTGTACTGTGAGGTGGAGCTCTGCAATGCAATCCTGCTATCTTGGTTCCCCGGTCATATCACCTTTCGACCACCTTATCAACTTGTGTTGCCACTTTCAGGGAAAATGGACCTGTATGCCTAGATTGTTTTGTATGTTGATGTTACCATGCTTTCTGCTATTTATTATCTACTTCCCTCCTGTTCCAAAATATATCAAATTGCATTTGTCTGGATTGACTTCCATTCATCATTTTGCTGCCCAAGTCTCCAGCCTATCTATATCCTGCTTTCTCTGGCAATCCTCCTCACTATCCACAGCTCCCCCAATCTTTGTGTTGGCTGCAAACTTACTCATCATGCCAACTACATTTTCCTCCAAATCATTTATATGTATTACAAACAACAGGGGTTCCCCGCCAGTATCCTTCCACTGACACTCTCATTCATTTGGCTGAACTGGTCCTCACACTTAACAATTTCTCCTTTGAATCCTCCCACTTCCTCCAGACAAAAGGGGTAGCCATGCGCACCCACATGGGCCCCAGCTATGCCTGTCTTTTTGTTGGCTACGTAGAACAGTCCATCTTCCATAATTACACCGGCACCACTCCCCAACTCTTCCTCCGCTACATTGATGACTGCATCGGCGCCACCTCGTGCTCCCGCAAGGAGGTTGGGCAGTTCATCAACTTCACCAACACATTCCACCCCGACCTTAAATTCACCTGGACTATCTCTGACACATCCCTCCCCTTCCTGGACCTCTCCATCTCCATCTCCATCAATGACAACCGACTTAACACTGATATTTTTTACAAACCCACCGACTCCCACAGCTACCTGGATTACACCTCTTCCCCCCTACCTCATGCAAAAGTGCTACGCTGTATTCCCAATTCTTCCGCCTCTGCCATATCTGCTCCCAGGAGGACCAGTTCCACCACAGAACTCACCAGATGGCCTCTTTCTTCATAGACCATAATTTCCCTTCCCATGTGGTTGAAGATGCCCTCCAACACATCTCATCCACGTCCCTCAAACCCCAGCCCTCCAACTGCAACAAGGACAACACCCCCCTGATTCTCAGCTTCCACCCTACCAACCTCCACATAAACTGCATCATCTGCCGACATTTCCACCACCTCCAAACAGACCCCACCACCAGGGATATATTTCCCTCCCCACCCCTATGCGCTTTCCACAAAGACCATTCCCTCCATGACTACCTGGTCAGGTCCACGCCCTCCAACAACCCACCCTCCCCTCCTGGTACCTTCTCCTGCCACCGCAAGAATTGCAAAACCTGCACCCACACCTCCCTCCTCACCTCCATCCAAGGCCCCAAAGGAGCCTTCCACATCCATCAAAGTTTCACCTGCACATCCACCAATGTCATTTATTGTATCCATTGCTCCCGATACGGTCCCCTCTACTTTGGGGAGACTGGACGCCTTCTCGCAGAGCGGTTTAGGGAAAATCTCCGGGACACCCGCAGCAATCAACCCCACCGCCCCGTGGCTGAACATTTCAACTCCCTCTCCCACTCTGCCAAAGACATGCGGGTCCTGGGCCTCCTCCACTGCCACTCCCTCACCACCCGACACCTGGAAGAAGAACGCCTCATCTTCTGCCTCGGAACACTTCAACCCCAGGACATCAACTGTGGACTTCACCAGTTTCCTAATTTCCCCTTCCCCCACCTTACCCCAGTTCTAACCTGCCAGCTCAGCACCGTCCTCATGACAATCTTCCTTCCCACCTATCCGCTCCACCGTCCCCTATCACTTTCATCCCCACCTCCATCCACCTATTGTACTCTTAGCTACTTTCTCCCCAACCCCACCACCCCCCCCCCCATTTATCTCCCCACCCCAGAGGCTCCCTGCCTCATTCCTGATGAAGGACATTTGCCCGAAACGTTGATTTTCCTGCTCCTCCGATGCTGCCTGACCTGCTCTGCTTTTCCAGCACCACTCTAATCTTGACTCTGACCTCCAGCATGTGCAGTCCTCACTTTAGTCTCTTGCCACTTGTCAGCCCAAGTCTAGATATTGTCCAGATCTTGTTACAGATCTGGAGCCAGGGAACCAGCATGCTGAACAGTGAGGCTTACTGGTTGTTAATTCTCTTCCACTCTGATCCCAGCTATTGAAGGAGCTAAAAATCTAGCCCTATATGATTCACACAACATCCTGACAATGACTGGGCATTGGTATTAACTCGGCTCTTGTCATTGTCACCTAAATTCCAAAACAACAGATAAGTAGACCTACAATAATTATTTCTATATGGCAAGGGAAACATGATATGCTGTACTTGGAAACATGTCAAATGCAAGAACTAACAGGAAGCTGATTAAATCATTTCTCTAGGAGTGGTGATTGGTCTCTGTCGTGGGAAAATGTTCTTCTAAGTTTCTACAAAGAAGATTTTATGTCACTCTTTGTATCATTCTATAATATTTCAACTCTCTCAGCACAGCTGACCTCTAAGACATGTTGCTACAGGTACTGTTCATATTTCATGGAATAAACTGATGTGTTAGTTTGTTGCAGTATATTTACACAAGGCAGCCTTAATTTTACAAATGGTAGTTTCGGTTGACAGATCAAAAAGATTTTTATTGTGCAAATATGATAAAGCACATTGAGTGTGATTAACACAATTCAAATGCACAAAATGCAGTCTGACATCACGGCGTACACATAGCCATCTAATGACATTCATCACAATTTGTGTTGTGACTTTATCAAAGCCCGCATGCCAGCCCTTCTATACTTTGTAAGCTCATCAATATGATATGCCGTCATCAGCACTGTGCACTGAACAACTGGAAATTCAAATAAAACCAAATTATGATGTTTGTGCAGAATTTTTAAATATCGCAGCTTTTAAAAAAAATTCTTATTGCACTTGCACAAAAGGAAAAAAATGCAGGCAAAAGAAAGTGCAAGTGAATTTGATGAAAGCTTCAATTTCAAGGTTCTCATTACATGTGAATACTTTCATTAAGCTTCATTTATGATTTCCTAAATGTTCTTTTAATTACTAACAGATGGTTTTACAGCATCTTGGTCTCTATCAAATGCATTCTATAGACTTTGGAAGTGTTTATTGTCTCATGTATAAACAATTCCTCACCACGTTTATAACAAGACAAGAGAGTGCTCAATGAATTTCAGATCACCAGTAATCTTAGAAGAACAAAGGAATCTCAGGGGTACTTGCCCAAAGCTCCCTGAAAACAGCAGGGGAGGTTAAGACACATGGGATACTTGCCTTTGTCAGTCATGGCATAGATTATAAGAGCAGGGAGGTTATGTTGAGGTTGCAGAGATCTTTGGTTAGGCTAAGTGCAATTTTGCTCACCACACTATAGGAAGTATATGATTGCACTGGAGGGGGTGTAGAGGTGATTCACCAGGAGGCTGCCTTGGTTGGAAGAGTTTAGCAATGTAGAAAGTCTGAATAAGCTCAGGTTGTTTTCTTTGGAGCAGAGCTGGCTCAGGAAGGATTTGATTTGAGGAAGTGTATAAAATTGAGAGTGAAGTGGAAGCAGCTGTTACCCTTAGTTGAAGAGGTAATAACGAGGGGGCATTATTTTAAGGTGAAGGGCAAAGGGTTTAGAGGGGTTTTGAGGAAAATGGTTGGCGTCTGGAATGTGCTGCCTAGGAGGATGGTCAAAACGGCAAACCTCATAACCTTTAAAAGTACTTGGATGAGAACTTGAAATGTCATAACATTCAAGGCAATGGACCAAATGCTGGGAAGTGGGATTAGTGTAGATAGGGCAGCACAGACACGATGGAACAAAGAGCTTCTTCTCTGCAGGATGATTTATGACTTTGGAAGCCTGGACTTTGAATCCTTCGATGAATTCAGCATTAAGCTGAAGATTTTCCAGTAGGTGATAAATCCACATTCATAATGGGAGGGGTAGAGTGCGAGAACAAGGGAGGGAGAAAGATTGAGAGTGAGGGAGGGGGAGAAAGCAATGGAGGGCAAGGGGAGAGAGAGGGAGAGGACAAGAGAGGCAGGGACTAAGAGGGCGGAAGGATAGACAGAGAATGTGATGGAGAGTCATGTCCCCAAAACTAACTCTCCTTTCCTCAATCCTGTTCCCTTTTCCTAAACATAATCTCCCTTGCTCCATCATCATGGTCATCTCTCCCCAACACTGTTTCCTCTCTCAACATCAGCATCTTTCTCTCTCCAAAATCATAGTTCCTTCTTCCAAGCACAATACCACACTCTCCCAATTACCATCTCACTCCTCACCATCACCATCTCACTTGTCTCATCAGCACACTGTCATTATCTCCCCATCATCATCTCTCTCTCCCCGACAGTGTCATTCTCTGCCCATCACCATCCTACTCTCTCCCCATCACTGTCTCATGTTCTCACCAGCACTGCCCAACTCTCTGCTCATCAACCATCCTTCTCATCATCATAGTCTCCTCACAAACACCAACCACACTCATCTTAACTAATCCTCTCTCCCCATTAGTAACATTCTGATCCCATTATTGCCTCCTCTCCCCACCATCACCCCACACTAACCATTACTGTCACTCTCTTTCTATCACTCACCATTCCCACCAACACTGTCCTCACATTGCATCACTGACCCTCGCTCACTATCACCATTCCCCTCTCCCCAACACTGTGCCCCTCTCCCCTCAAGTACGTCATCCTAATTTTTCTCCATCTCCTCTCTCAGGCTCACTCTCACCCATTCCCTCCCCTCTCAATCCTCTTGCCCTTTCCGCTCAACCTCTCTCCCCTGTCCTCCAAAAACCAACCCCATCCCCCCAAAACACTCACTTCCTCTCCCCTCCCATTACTGTTCTGCCCCAACTACTCTATCCCCTAATTCTTGAGCTCCAAAAATCTCCCACGTCCCCGACAAAGCCTTCCTCATGCTCTCTCCCATGAACCTCATGCTACACTTGAGTCACAGAATCCCTACAGTGTAGAAGCAGGCCATTTGGCCCATTCAGTCCACACAGCCCCCCCTTTGAAGAGCATCCCACCCAGACTCACCCCCACCCCCAGCCAATCCCTGTAATTCTGCATTTAACCTGGCTAAGTCACCTAGCCAACACATCCCTCGACACTATGGGCAATTTAGCACAGTCAATCCACCTAACCTGCACACCTTCGTACTGTGGGAGGAAATCCACACAGACATGGGGAGAATTTACAAATTTCACACCGACAGTTGCCCAGGCTGGAAGTGAATCCGGGTCCCTGGCACTGTGAGGCAGCAGTGCTAACACTGAACCACTGCCTCACTCTCCCTTTCCATCATACACCTCGTCTTACAAGCTTTCCAAACTGAAGTAGGAGTGGATTTGTGAACTGGGAGCATGGAACAACACGCTAGGACTCACATCTGACTTCTACCCACTACTAACAGCATCTTGATCACCACACATATCACGCTTTGTTTAATGGCAGGGTTTATCACAAATGCAGAATCTGAGAGGAAGGACAAAGCATGTGCTCCATAATCTCAGCAGATATGGTCCAACTGAATCAAAATTGAAATAAAAATTTCTATCAATTCCTATAGGCATGATTTTTCAAATATTTTTAATTCAAACTCCTTATCAGACTTTACGAATTGCCTTTTAATTTGACTTAACCTTGAAATATTGACATAATGTAATCATCCAGCGTGAACACAAATTCTCTCTTGCATGTACCTATACAGACAAGCAGAAAATAAGAAGTCGACACATACAGAGAGGCATACATAGGTGCACAGACAGAAATGCTTATTAACCAGAGAAAATAGGAACATAGAATTACTGCAGCAATCATTTTAGAGGTCATAACTGCATCTTGATGCTAGTATCTCAGGGTTATGATTCATGAGAGGTGATAAAACCCAACCCTTCCGGTAGCTATTTAGATGCAGTAGAACTGCAAAACAGATTTTAATACCATGCAACACTTGCTAGTTAATAGCTCACAGCAAATTCAACATCTAAAAATAAGCCAAGATTTAAACAGTTACTTTTGTACATTTCTAAATAAATCTTAACCAACAGAGAACATTCTGACATTATGCTGCGCTCTAGCTAAGTTCTTCGGTATTCAGCGTCATCTTCTGCTGCAAAGCTATTCCAAACCACAAAAAGAAATTGCATCTGATAGGGAAGCACCAACCACCTAGCTTTACTTTTAAATATGTAGGAAGACAATCTACCTTCTGTACTAAATGGCACTGCCAACATGTATCCCTAATTTCAGTACTTCAAATATGGTTTTGTAGTTGGGGCTGAGGGGAAAAGGCAAAGCTTGCTTCAATTACCTTAAATCAATCACGCCTCAGAATTTAGCTTTTAACTCAGGTTTGCAATTATTCAGTTCCATTATATTAATCCTACAGCAACACCAAATGAACACACACAATTTTCTTTTCACTGGAACGAGTGTTGATTGCATCCATCAGTGTTGTGATCTGCTCTGAGGGCTGAATCTTGCTATGAGTTCTTTTAGGTTAAGCATTCCTTTGCAAGTGTTAGCCATTTGTTAATTAATTTGGACGTATCTACAGCCTCAAATTGAAACAAGCAATAAAACAAATGTTAAACATGAAATATTTACTGTAGCGATTGGAACCAAGTGGATCTTATTGACTATGAGATCCTTGATTTGGGTTTTTAACCTGGGTCAATCAGGGAGCCCTGGCTGACAGATATAAACGGGGAATTCAGAGTCTCCTGATTTCACGGACTAACACAAAGTTGGCTGGCCACAGCCAGTGTACAAGAAAAAGAATAAACTGGAGATTCAAAGTCTCCTGAATTCAGGGGCTGACTCTGAGCTGGCTGTGCATATATAAATAAAGTGTGACTTGGTGCTGGGATACCGGCCTCTATGCAGTTATTTCATTTACATGTGCATGAATACTATAAATGGAAGCAGTAGACCATGCTCTGTCAAGTCTTTTCTGCCATTCAAAATGCATTTTCTATTCAGTGGTAATCAAATAGTTAAAAAGTCTATTTCTAAACATATTGCAAAACACTGTGGAAAGTTGAAAAAGTTTAAACCCTTATGGTTTTGATGGTCATGGTGATAAGAAGATTGAAAACGAAAAGCTGAAAACCAAATTTTGGAAACACCCATTGTGTTCACCACAAAGTCCTGCGATAAGAAGTTATATGTTTACACCTCTAAAATATAAAAATAATGCTACAGCTCCAACAATTTAATGCAAGGAGCATTATGCTCCAAACTTCTACTTTCCTTAGAATCATATGACACAGGAGGTCATTTAGCCCATCACAAATATGCCTGCTCTTTGCACTAGCTACACAGTTGAATATAACAGATTTAGGCTCATGGTAAGTCACCAGACAAAAATGGGTCGAGGCTAACTCTAGTGAAAGGATCATTTGTGTGCCAGCTAAGTGGATGATAAGCTTATAGATGAGGACTCAAATGGAAAATTTAACCTGATAGTATACAGGAGAATGCCGACAGGCATGCACATGGGGATCCTTGTTAATTAGCAGGCGTGCCACAGAGCATCTTGTCACAACCAAGGAACATGGAGAAATCTGGTTTACAAGGCTTCACTTGTCACTTTAAGCTCAGTGTTTCCAGTGCAGAAGTGGAGAAATTTCAAGGCAACATCGATGTAACCTCATCTGGTCGTCAATAAGTGCAGTACATACAGAAGCCAACTGACATTGCATTGCTGTGGTGGAAATTCAGACTGAATTTGCAATATAAATTTGGCTTAATGCAATGCAGGTTCAGACTGCTGATCTCATAGCTGCAGAGAGAAATGTTCAAAGGGCCATTCAAGTTGTCGCAACAGTCCAGCAATTGTCTCTCTAACAGATTACTTGAATTGCTGAAGCACAACCCCAGCAGTATTCCTGAGGCTCAGTGGTGCACCTACCTGCTGTTCTTTCTCACCATAACACCACATGTCTCAAGCACTGTCACTTTCAGCCAGACAACCCAGGTGACTGTCACCCATGCAATGATGGAAGCTAATCCTGAGATCCACATCCATTTGAGATCTTCTTGGAAGATTATCTACAGTCTCATCTAATGAAAGCCATACTGCAGCAATTAGGAAACCAATGCCCAGGAGCACAAGACAGGCAAAGGCACATAGAAGACTGGCACTGAGGAATTAGATGAAGTTCAGTTAGAATAAAATAGAATTTCCTTTATTGTCACAGAAGTACAGGAGTGCAATGAAAAGTATTTATAATGGCTGCCTTTAATAATGCCACCTTAGATACAAGTACCTTGGCACAAATCTTACAGAGTAAAAAGAATAATGTTACAGAGCAAAAAAGAATATAGACTAGCATGAAACAATGAAAAAGTCCAAAATGATAATAAGTGATCATAAGGACTTAAGTTCCGGTCTGTGCCTGCAGGCACCAGAACATAAGGCTATGCTGCCTACACGTGCTGGCCTCATCCAGAATTAGTTCTGCCGCTCCTCTGGGAATCACCTGTGTTCACTCCATCGCGGGACATGGCCCACTTGCTTCGCTCTGCCAAGTGACATGGCCCACTTGCTCCATTCCGCTGTGGAACATGGCCCATTCACTCTGCTCTTCAACTCCATTCTCCAGGTAGGGCAAGGGGGAAAAGAAAAGCTACAATGAGGAGAAAAAAAGGGAAAGAGAAAGGGACTGGCGAGCAAAGGAGCTCTGATCAGAGCATTCTATTCTGCCTCCATTTTGAAAGAGTTTTGGGCTTGTTATTGGAGGTTGGTTAAATCTATTCCGATTTTTTTGATACATGTATCTTATTTCAGGATATTTGTCAACAGGATCCTGAGATCGCACATGGCAGGTGTATAGAAAGGTCAGGAAGTTTTGAGCATCATGGTGACATCTGAGGAATTAGAGTTTCTGTATTCCCTCTAATGGACAACTCAATAGAGGCAAATTAAATATGGTTGCTTTCTTCCTTTCTCCTCTCAAGATAGTTTTAGAAAGCTTATTTATTAGGAGTTGAGGATGTAGCAGATCATCCTGAAGTTGCTAATTCTGCTATCTAATCTGGAAGTGTCCACTTGCTCAGATATTTAGGGAACTGGTGATCTATGATTATTGGCATTGCCTGACCTGAACTGATGGTGACTGAAAGTTGAGTAGCCATCACTTTGATGAAACACAGGTGCTGAGCATACCAATCCTGATTGAGTTGGGAGTAGAATAATTTCATGAAGACTCTAAGTGTATAAGGTCCATTAGTGAAAACCTTTCATTTCCTTCCATGGCATACAGCTTCGCCTCTCTGCTCCACTTCATGTAACAAACAGCAATTACAAACAGCTTTACTGAGGCGGGCTTTCTCCTGTCAGTTCTTACAACTCTATTGACCTCCTTGTCAGAATCCTCACTAGGGGAGAAAGTGAGGTCTGCAGATGCTGGAGATCAGAGCTGAAAATGTGTTGCTGGAAAAGCGCAGCAGGTCAGGCAGCATCCAGAGAACAGGAGAATCGACGTTTCAGGCATAAGCCCTCCTGAAGAAAGGACTTATGCCTGAAACGTCGATTCTCCTGTTCCCTGGATGCTGCCTGACCTGTTGCGCTTTTCCAGCAACACATTTTCAGCCCAGAATCTTCGCTACACCACTATAAAGCCAGCAACATTCAACACAATTATTCCAATAATCCAGCACCAGCAAAGGAAGGTCAAAGCCTGCATGAATATTGCATGAGTAGTCTTGTGTAACTTAATGTTAAGTGGTAATGCTCCTACTCTGGACTAGGAGGCTCAGGATTCAGTCCCACCTTCTCTAGAGGTATGTTATAGCATTTCTGAACAGTTGATGATAAAATATAATTTGAACTGGTGTAACCCAAAGTGGCAGCTTAAGAGACTTTCTGACATGATGATTTGCCCACTGTACATTGTTCTGGCATTTGCATAGCATGTCTGTGCAAGCAGCTTTACAGTCCAGGCAGGTCATTCAGGAGTAGCTGGATAGATCTTATGATTTTGGACTTCCTAGCATTGGCATGAACAGAACTAAGAAGGCATGTTTCATCATCAGCAATTACTCTTTGGTTTATTAAAGGCACAATCCTGCTCTTTAGAAACTGGATATTGCATTACGTATTAGATTACCATTGAGTCATACAGCATGGAAATAGACCCTTCAGTCCAATTTGTCTATCCTGAGCACGTTTCCCAAATTACACTGATCCCACTTGCCTGCCATATCCATCCAGATCTTTCCCATTCATGTACTCTCTAAATGTCTTTTAAATGTTTTAACTGTACCTGCATCTCCCACTTCCTCTGGCAGTTCATTCCACATATCAGCCACCCTCTGTGTGAAAATGTTGCCCCTCAAGTCCCTTTTAAATCTTTCTCCTCCCACTTTAAAACTATACCCTCGAGTTTGAACTTCCCCTACCCTCGGGAAAAGTCGTTGCGATTCACCTTAAACAAGACTCTATAAGGTCACCCCTCAACCTCCTACGCTGCAGTGAAAAAGTCACAACCTATCCAGCCTATTCTTATAACTCAAATCCTCCAGTTTCGGCAACATCTTGATAAATCTTTTCTGAATCCTCTCTAATTTAATAGTATCCTTCCTATAGCAGAGTGCCCAGAACTTTACACAGTATTCCAAATGAGGCTTCACTAACATCCTGTACAATCTCATCATGACGTCCCAACTCCTATACTCAATAATCTAAGCAATGTAGGTAAGTGTGCTAAACATCTTCTTAACTACCTGTGACACAACTTTCAAAGAACTATATATCTGAACCCCTAAGTCTCTCTGTTCTACAACACCACCCAGGGCCCTACCATTAACTGCTCTTGTTCGCTTCACTAAAATGCAATGCCTCACATTTATCCAAATTAAATTCCATCTGCCATTCCTCAGTCCAATGGCCCAATCAATTAAGATCTCTTTACAATTTTAAATAACCTTCTAACTGACCACTATACCACAAACTTTGGTGTCATCACCAAATTTACTACCATGTCTCCTAAATTGTCATTCAAATCATTTATATTAATGACAACCAATAATGGACCCAGCACCAATCCCTGCAGCACACTCCAGTCCAAAAAACAACTCTCCACTGCCACCCTCTGTCTCCTCATTTCAAGCCAATTTTGTATCCAATTAACATGCTCTCCCTGTGCATATAAAGTAGTATGCTCCAATTATTGTGAACTGTCCCATGAATGATAGAAACATAGAAACTAGAAGCAGGAGTTGGTCATTCAGCTGTACAATCCTACTCCACCGATCAACACAATATTGATTAATCGTCTATCTCAAACTCACCATATCCCTTGATACCTAAAAAGTCCCTTTTTAAAGATAGTTTCTTAAATTAGCTTCTACAGTCTTCATAAGAAGATTGACAAAGCAGACATAGAAATAATGTTTCCTTAGGTTGGGCAATTTAGAAAGAGAGGTCATAGTTCTAGGACCGAGAGGTGCGAGATTTGCCGGGAGGTGCAAGGGATTTCTGGGAAGGTGAGTCTAACGGTTTAAAAACCTTAGTTCAGGCATCGGGGCCTCCATTTGCCGAGTGGTGAGAGGGAGGAGTGAAGGACTTCTGGGTAGTTTTTAAGTGGGTGAGATCTAAACCCGAGACCCAACACTGTAGGGCCTCCCTTCCACCCAACTCCTCCAACCTTACTAAGAGTCTGTAAACTAGGTAAGTTTTCAGGTTTCTCTTTTTTTTCTTCTCTTCCTTTGTTTAGTCCTGTGCTGGCTTTCAGAGTAGCGGGATATGGATGTCAGGGCAGTTGCGTGTTTCTCCTGCAGAATGCGGCAGGTGAGAAACACTTCACATGTCTCTGTCGACTTCATCTGCAGGAACTGCACCCAACTCCAGCTCCTCAAAAACCGAGTTAGGGAACTGGAGCTGGAGCTGGATGAACTACGGATCATCCGGGAGGCTGAGGGGGAAATTGAGAGGATGCACTGGGAGGTGATTACTCCCCAGACACAGGATAAGGACAGCTGGGTTACTGTCAGGGGGAGGAAAGGGAACCAACGTCAGAGCAGGGATCCCCTGTGGCCGTTCCCCTCAGCAATAAGTAGACCGTTTTGGATACTGCTGGGTGGAGACAGCCTAACAGGGGAAAGCCATAGTTGTCAGGTCTCTGGCACTGAGCATGGCACTGAGGCTCAAAAGGGAAGGTGGGGGGGGGGGGGGGGGGGGGGAGGGGGGAGTAGAAAAGCGCTAGTGGTAGGGGACTCAATAGTTAGACGGATTGACAGGAGATTTTGTGGTCAGGAACGGGACTCCTGGAAGGTATGTTGCCTCCCTGGTGCCAGGGTCTGGGATGTCGCCGATCAGATTTACAAGATTCTGAAGGGGGAGGGGGAGCAGCCAGAAATTGCGGTACATATTAGCACCAATGATATAGCCAGGAAAGGAATTGAGGATCTGAAAAGTGACTAGAGAGTTAGGTTGGAAGCTGAAGAGCACGACAAGTAGAGTAGTGATCTCAGGTTTGCTACCGGTGCCACGAGATAGTGAGATGATGGACAGTCAACGAATTCAGCTTAACATGTGGCTGCGAGGCTGGTGCAGGAGGGAGGGCTTCAGATATCTAGACTATTGGGATACCTTCTGGGGAAGGTGAGACCCGTACATGAAGGATGGGTTGCATCTGAACTGGAAGGGTACAAATGTCGTGGGTGGGAGATTTGCTTGTGTGATTTTGGGAGGGTTTAAACTAGTTTGGAAGGGTGGTGGGAATCAGAGCCACTTGCCTGAGAGAAGGTCAGTTGCAGACAGGACAGTGACAGGATATATTGAATTTATCAGGAAGGTTTCTCACGCGATGAAACAAAGGGATCGGTTAATGTGTGTCTGCTTTAAGGAGTGTCTGGAATAAGAGTGACAAACTTAGAGCACGGATCAGTACTTGGGGCTACGATGTTGTGGCCATAATGGAGACGTGGGTTTCACAGGGGCAAGGATGGTTGCTTGATGTTCCAGGGTTTAGAACGTTTAAAAAGAAGAGGGAGGTTGGAAAAAGAGGAGGGGGTGTAGTATTGCTAATCAGAGAATGCATCACAGCTACAGAAACGAAGGTTGTTGAGGAAGGTCTGTCTACTGAGTCAGTATGGGTGGAAGTTAGGAACAACGAGGGAACAGCCACTGCCTTGGGGGTTTTCTACAGACCCCCTAATAGCAGTAGAGAGATTGAAGATGTCATAGGCGGGTAGATTCTGGAAAAATGCAAAAGTAGTAGGTTTGTTCTTATGGGTGATTTCAACTTTCCCAATATTGACTGGAACCTCCTAAGTGCAGATAGTTTGGATGGAGCCGTTTTTGTCAGGTGTGTTCAGGAGGGTTTCCTTACTCAGTATATGGACAGACCAACGAGGGGAGAGGCCATTTTAGATTTGGTGCTCGGCAATGAGCCAGGACAGGTGTCAGATCTCACGGTAGGAGAACACTTTGGTGAAAGTGATCACAACTGCCTCACATTTAGCATAGCCTTGGAAAGTGAAAGGTGCAGTTACCAAGGGAAGATATTTAATTGGGGAAAAGGAAATTATGAAGCTATCAGACAGGAGTTGGGAAGTACAGACTGGGAGCAATTGTTCCACAGAAAGGGCACAGCAGACTATTTAAGGACCAGTTGTTGCGAGTGATGCACGAATTTGTTCCTCTGAGACAGGTAAGAAAGGGTAAGATTAAGGAACCTTGGATGACGAGAACAGAGGAACTTCTCGTCAAAAGGAAGAAGACAGCTTACGTAAGGTGGAGGAAGCAAGGATCCTGCACAGCTTTAGAGGATTACAGGCTTGCTAGAAAGGAGCTCAGAAATGGACTGAGGAGAGCCAGGAGGGGGCACGAAAAAGGCTTGGCAAGAGGGATTAGAGAGAACCCAAAGGCGTTCTCATATGTGATGAATAAGAGAATGATCAGGGAGAAGGTAGGGCCGATCAGGGATAGCGGAGAGAACGTGTACTTGGAGTCTGAGCAGATAGGGGAAGCCTTAAATGAGTTTTTTGGTTTGGTATTCACCAAGGAAAGGGAACTTGTTGTAAATGAAAACTTAGACGAGCTGGGGTACAGCCTTGACCAGATCAAGATTGATGAAGATGATGTGCTGGAAATTTTGGAAAATATTAAGATAGATAAGTCCCAAGGGCCAGACAGATTTATCCTAGGCTGCTCCGGGAAGCGAGAAAGGAGGTTGCTAAGCCACTGGCAAGGATATTTGCCTCCTCACTCTCCACAGGAGTCATACCGGAGGATTGGAAGAAGGCAAATGTTGTTCCACTTTTCAAGAAGGGTAATAGGGAAATCCCTGGCAATTACAGACCAGTCAGTCTCAGGTCTGTGGTCAGCAAAGTTGTGGAAAGAATTCTGAGGGATAGGATTTATGACTATTTGGCAAAGCATAGTGTGATTAAAGGCAGTCAGCATGGCTTTGTAAGGGGCAGGTCATGCCTCACGAATCTTATTGAGTTCTTTGAGGAGGTGTCAAGACAGGTCGACAAAGGTCGAGCAGTGGATGTGGTGTATATGGATTTCAGCAAGGTATTTGATAAGTTCCCCATGGTAGGCTCATTCATAAAGTCAGGAGGTATGGGATACAGGGAGATTTGGCTATCTAGATTCAGAATTGGCTGGCTGACAGAAGGCAGAGAGTGGTTGTAGATGGAAAGTATTCTGCCTGGAAGACAGTGGTAAGTGGGGTCCCGTAGGGCTCTGTTCTTGGGCCTCTGCTCTTTGTAGTTTTTATGAATGACTTGGATGAGGAGGTTGAGGGGTTGGTTAGTAAATTTGCAAATGACACAAAGATTGGAGTTGTTGTCGATAGTATAGAGGGCTACTGCAGGCTGCAGCGACATAGACAGGATGCAGAGCTGGGCTGAGAAATGGCAGATGGAGTTCAACCTGGATAAATGCAAAGTGATGCATTTTGGAAGGTTGAACTCGAATACTGAATACAGGATTAAAGACAGGATTCTTGGCAGTATGGAGGAGCAGAGAGATCTGGGTGTGCAAGTACATAGATCCCTCAAAGTTAGACAATAGACAATAGGTGCAGGAGTAGGCCATTCAGCCCTTCGAGCCTGCACCGCCATTCAATATAATCATGGCTGATCATTCCTAATCAGTATCCTGTTCCTGCCTTATCTCCATAACCCTTGGTTCCACTATCTTTGAGAGCTCTATCCAACTCTTTCTTAAATGAATCCAGAGAGTGGGCCTCCACTGCCCTCTGGGGCAGAGCATTCCACACAGCCACCACTCTCTGGGTGAAGAAGTTTCTCCTGAGCTCTGTCCTAAATGGTCTACCCCGTATTTTTAAGCTGTGTCCTCTGGTTCGGCACTCACCCATCAGTGGAAATATGTTTCCTACTGCCAGAGTGTCCAATCCTTTCATAATCTTATACGTCTCAATCAGATCCCCTCTCAGTCTTTGAAACTCAAGGGTATACAAGCCCAGTCGCTTCAGTCTTTCAGTGTAAGGTAATCCTGCCATTCCAGGAATTGACCTCGTGAATCTACGCTGCACTCCCTCAATAGCCAGAATGTCTTTTCTCAAATTTGGAGACCAGAACTGCACACAATACTCCACGTGTGGTCTCACCAGGGCCCTGTACAGCTGCAGAAGCACCTCTTTGCTTCTATACTCAATTCCTCTTGTTATGAAGGCCAGCATGCTATTAGCCTTCTTCACTACCTGCTGTACCTGCATGCTTGCCTTCATTGACTGGTGTACAAGAACACCCAGATCTCTCTGTACTGCCCCTTTACATAAATTGATTCCATTGAGGTAGTAGTCTGCCTTCCTGTTCTTGCCACCAAAGTGGATAACCATACATTTATCCACATTAAATTGCATCTGCCATGCATCTGCCCACTCACCTAACTTGTCCAGGTCACCCTGTAATCTCCTAACATCCTCATCACATTTCACCCTGCCACCCAGCTTTGTATCATCAGCAAATTTGCTAATGTTATTGCTGATACCATCTTCTATATCATTAACATATATTGTAAAAAGCTGCAGTCCCAGCACGGATCCCTGCGGTACCCACTGGTCACTGCCTGCCATTCCGAAATGGAGCCGTTTATCACTACTCTTTATTTCCTATTAGCCAACCAATTTTCAATCCAATCTAGTACTTTGCCCCCAATACCATGCACCCTAATTTTACTCACTAACCTCCTGTGTGGGACTTTATCAAAAGCTTTCTGAAAGTCCAGGTACACTACATCTACTGGATCTCCCTCGTCCAACTTCAGAGTTACATCCTCAAAAAATTCAAGAAGATTAGTCAAGCATGATTTCCCCCTCATAAATCCATGCTGACTCTGTCCTATCCTGTTACTACTATCCAGATGTGCAGTAATTTCATCCTTTATAATAGACTCCAGCATCTTTCCCACCACTGAGGTCAGACTAACTGGTCTATAATTTCCTGCTTTCTCTCGCCCACCTTTTTTAAAAAGTGGTATAACATTTGCCACCCTCCAATCCTCAGGAACTGACCCCGAATCTATTGAACTCTGGAAAATAATCACCAATGCATCCACGATTTCCCGAGCCACCTCCTTCAGTACCCTGGGATGCAGACCATCAGGCCCCAGAGACTTATCAACCTTCAGAACTAACAGTCTCTCCAACACCAAATCCTGGCAAATATAAATTCCCTTAAGTTCAGGTCCTTCAGCCACTGTTACCTCAGGGAGATTGCTTGTGTCTTCCCAAGTGAACACAGATCTGAAGTACCCATTTAATGCCTCTGCCATTTCTTTGTTCCTAGTAATATATTCCCCTGTTTCTGTCTTCAAGGGCCCAATTTTTGTCCTAACCATTTTTTTGCCTTGCACATACCTAAAAAAGCTTTTACTATCCTCCTTAATATTCTTGGCCAGTTTACCTTCGTACCTCATTTTTCCTCTGCGTATTTCCTTCTTAGTAATCCTCTGTTGCTCTTTAAAAGCTTCCCAGTTCTCAGTTTTCCCACTTATCTTAGCTATGTTATACTTTTTCTCTTTTAACTTTATATGTTTCTTTACTTCCCTCATCAGCCACGGCCGCCCTTGCCTCCTCCTGGGATCTTTCTTCCTTTTAGGAATGAACTGATCCTGCAACTTCTGCATTATACACAGAAATATCCGCCATTGTTCCTCCACAGTCATCCCTGCTAAGGTATTGCACCATTGAACTTTGGCCAGTTCCTCCCTCATAGCTCCATAGTTCCCTTTATTCAACAGAAGTACTGCCACTTCTGACTGTACCCTCTCCCTCTCAAATTGCAGATTGAAGCTTATTGTATTATGGTCACTACTTCCCAATGGCTCCTTCACTTCGAGGTCTCTGACCAATTCTGGTTCGTTGCACAATACCAGATCCAGAATTGCCTTCTCCCTGGTCGGCTCCAGCACCAGCTGTTCTAAGTATCCATCTCTGAGGCACTCCACAAAGTCTCTTTCTTGAGGCCCAATACCATCCTGACTCTCCCAGTCTACCTGCATGTTAAAATCCCCCATAACAACTGTAGTGACATCTTTGCGACAGGCCAATTTCAGCTCCTGATTTAACTTACATCCGACATCCAGACTACTGTTTGGGTGCCTGTAGATGACTCCCAAGAGGGTCTTTTTACCCTTAGTATTTCGAAGCTCTATCCACACTGACTCTACATCCCCTGACTCTAGGTCCCCCCGTGCAAGGGACTGAATATCATCCCTTACCAACAAGGCCACCCCACCCCCTCTGCCCATCAGTCTGTCCTTACAATAGCACGTGTAGCCTTGAATATTCATTTCCCAGGTCCTGTCCACTTGAAGCCACGTCTCAGTTATCCCCACAATATCGTATCTGCCAATTTCCAAAAGAGCCTCAAGCTCATCCATCTTATGTCTAATGCTTCGTGCATTCATGTATAGTATTTTTAATTTGTTACTGCTCTCACCCTTCCCATCAACTCCTATTTCACTCAACCTTACAGCATGATGCCTTTCCGAGTTTTCTGCCTCATTGATACAGTTGTCTTTCTTGACTTCTCTTGTTCTAACTTTCCCTTCAATTTCCTTTTTAAACATCCAGCTTGTCCCCTCCCCCCCACTACTTAGTTTAAATGTAGCGGTGTTGCAGTAGAAAACCTGCCTGCCAGAATGCTGGTCCCTAACCTATTAAGGTGCAAGCCGTCTCTCTTGTAGAATTTATGCTTACCACAAAATATATCCCAGTGATCCAAGAACTTAAATCCTTGCTTCCTGCACCAGTTCCCCAACCACACGTTCAAGACCATTATCTCCCTGTTTCTGGCCACACTAGCCCGAGGAACTGAAAGCAAACCGGAGATAACCACCTTGGACGTCCTGCTTTTCAGCCTTCTTCCTAGTTCTCCGAAGTTTCGCTGTAGTATGTTCCTCCTCTTCTTCCCGACATCATTTGTGCTGACATGTACCACCACCTCTGGCTCTTCACCCTCATCCCTGAGGATTTCCTGCACTCTGTCCACGATGTCTTTCACTCTAGCACCAGAAAGGCAACACACCATTCTTAAATCCCGTCTGCTGCCACAAAAACCCCGGTCAGTTCCTCTCACGATGGAGTCCCCTATTACCACGGCTCTGTGCGATGTCCGACTCTTCCGCTCTGCCTCTGCGGCAACATTTGATTGACAAACTTGGCCGCCTTGCGAACTGGCAGTGTCATCAGTCTCTGTTTCCAAAAGCTTCAACTTGTTCCTGACAGGTACTTCTCCCGGGGTCTCTTGCACCTGTCTCCTCTCCGCCTTCCTCATCATCTGTTCTCTTCTGCTCTCTTCTGGCATGATTGGTGTAATAACATCGCTGAAGGTCTTGTCCAGAAAGATCTCGTTCTCTCGGATGAGCCTAAGGTCTTCGAGTTCTTTCGTCAGCGCTGCAATATGCTCGGTCAATTGCTGAATGAGCACACATTTTCCACACATGTACGAGCCAGACACACCAGAGTCGTTGACCTCCCACATCAAGCACGTAGCGCACTGAACCAGCTGGGCAGTCATGTCTTCACCCTCTTCAACTGTGGTGTAATCACTTCACTCAAACTCCTTGTCAAAGGTTCCTGAGCTGAAGCCTCACTCTTCGATCTAAACTTCCTTAGACCCTCTTTTTGTGGCACGTCTGTGGACTCTTAATTAAGGTTAGAGGAGGAGGGAGGGAGGGACCCTACTTTGTAGGACCTGGGGTTTAGAACACACCCACTCTAATAGCAATCACTTACCTTCCCGACCGGCTTTGCGCTCCGTCTGAACTTCCGCCCAGCTCCCGCCACTCTCTGCTGCGAAAAGACTGTTGGCGTCGAGATAAGTTCTTTATATAGTAATCACTTACCTTCCCGAGCGGCTTTGCGCTCCGTCTGAACTTCCGCCCAGCTCCCGCCGCTCTCTGCTGCGAAAAGACCGTTGGCGTCGAGGTAAGTTCTTTATATAGTAATCACTTACCTTCCCGACCGGCTTTGCGCTCCGTCTGAACTTCCGCCCAGCTCCACCAAGTGGATAGGGTTGATAAAAAAGCATATGGTGTTTTGGCTTTCATTAACAGGGGTATCGAGTTTAAGACCGCAAGGTTTTGCTGCAGTTCCCTGGTGAGACCACACTTGAAATATTGTGTCCAGTTCTGGTCGCCCTACTGTAGGAATGATACAGGGGCTTTGGAGAGGGTGCAAAAAAGGTCATCTAGGATACTGCCTTGACCGGAGGGTTTGCCTTATGAAGAAAGGTTGAATAAGCTCGGACTTTTCTCTCTGGAGAGAAGGAGGAAGAGAAGAGACCTGATCAAGGTGTACAAAATAATGAGAGGAATAGATAGAATCAATAGCCAGAGACGTTTCCCCAGGGCAGGATTAACTGGTATGAGAAGTCATAGTTTGAAGATAGTAGGAGGAAGGTATAAAGGACACATCAGAGGTAGGTTCTTTATGTAGAGAGTTGTGAATGCATGGAATGCGTTGCCCGCTGAGGTAGTGGTAGCGAAGTCACTGGGGACATTTAAGCAACTGCTGGACATGCATTGAAGGGTGCATAGGTTAAGTTACTATATTTTACATTAGGATTAAGTCTCGGCACAACATTGTGGGCCTAAGGGCCTGTTCTGTGGTGTACTTTTCTATGTTCTATTACAGGTATCAGATTTAAACAAGAGATGAAAAGAAATCACTTCTCTCAAATAGTCATGATGATGTTGAATTCACCAACTTAGAATGTAGGAGATGCTGATACATTGAGTAAATTTAAGGAGGTTTTAGACAGATTTTTAATTAGTAATGCACTGAAGGGTTACATGGAGCAGCAGGAAAGTGGAGTTGAGGCGGGAGATGAGATCAGCCATGATTGTATTAAATGGCGGAGCAGGCTCAAGGGGCTGAATTGCTTACTACTGCTCCTAGTGTTTCTTACTTCCATGGTAGCAAATTCTACAGGCTGACCATCCTTTGAGTGAAGAAACGTTTTCTCATTTCAGTCCTGAATGGTTTAGCCTGTATTCTGAGAGTATGACCCTCGTTCTAGATGTCTCAACCAGGGGGAAAATCCTTTCGTAACTAATCTGTCTGGCCCTGTTAGAATTTTATACACTTCAATCAATTCCCCTCACGTTCTTGCAAACGCACGTGAACACAGGCTTAGTCGAACCAATTTCTCCTCGTACAATAGTCCTGCCATTCCAGGTATCAGCCTCGTGAACCTTTGCTGCACTCCTTCTGTGACATGTTTATCCTTTCTTGGGTAGGAAGACCAAAATTGCATGCAATACTCCAGGTGTGATCTCAGAAAGGTCCTGTATAACTGCAGTAAGACATACCTACATTTAAATTCAAATACTCTTACAATAAAGGCTAACAAACCATTGACTTTCTCATTGTTTGCTGCACCTACCAATTTATTTCCATTAACTGGTGTACAAAGACACCTTTTCTCTTTAATATACATGCTCACTTTGTCTAATCCTATTATTCCACATGTTCTGTTACCATATTTTTTAAAATACTGTAGTATTTTCCCACTATTGAAGTTAGGCTAACTGGTCTGTAAGTCTTAACTTTTCACTCTTCTTTTCTTTCTAAAGGGATACATTTGCCACCTTCCAATCCGTAAGATTCTATAAAATTTTGGAAGATGACCATCAATGCATCCTATATTTCCAAAGTCACTACCTTCAATATTGTGGGATGCCAATTGTCAGGCTTTAAGCCTGTTAATTCCTCCAGCACAATTTTGTTACTAATACTGATTTTATTCAATTACTCCCTCTCACTAGATCCTTAGTTCCCTAACATTTCCGAGTAATTATTTGTGCCCTCTTTTGTGAAGATAGAACCAAAATATATATTTAATTATTCTGCTTTTTTTTGATCCACATTATAATTTCCCCTATTTCAGGTTCTAATGCACCCACATTTGTCTCACAAATCTTTTTCTCCTCAGATGTTTATAGAAGTTTTATGCCACCTACAATTTTACTTTAATATTCAATTTCCCCCTCTTGATCAATCTTTTTGTTCTCTTTTACTAAATTCCAAACTGCCATCAGTCCTCAGGCTTGCAGCTTCTTCTTGCAGTTTTGTATGCATCCGAGTCGGATCTAATATAATCCATAATTTTGTTTCTAAGCCTCCCAAAGGGAAGGAGATGGCCTAGTGTTATTACCACTGGACTATTAATCCAGAGAGCCAGTAGCATTCTGGGGACCTGAATTCAAATCCTGCCACGGCAGACGGTGGAATTTAAATTCAATAAAAATCTGGTTCACTAATGTCCTGTAGGGAAGGAAACTGCATCCTTACTTGATCTGCACTACATGTGACTCCAGACCCACAGCAATGTGGTTGACTCTTAACTACCCTCTGGGATAGGCAATAAATACTAGCATAGCCAGCAAAACCCTCATCCTGCGAATGAATTTTTAAAAAGCCATGATTGAGCCACAATTTAACTTTTATTTTTGCGCCAGCTGGAAATGAATAATTGTTTTAATTCATGCAATGTTCTTTAAATATTACTTATCGCCTATCTTTTAGTAAAGTTTCCCAAACCATTCTTGCCAATTTGCACCTTATACCCTCACATTTCCCTTTAGATTCAGGATAGTTTCTGATCCACCTTCTTCACTCTCCATCTTAAAGAGTACTTCTATCATTGCTTTTTATTCATGGGATGTGGATTTATTTCCTATCTCTAATTTTCCAGGGGCACAGTTAACAGACAACCACATTGCTGTGGGCCTAGGGTCACCTGCATGCTAGGCAGATAAGGACAGCAGATTTCCTGAACCAGATGTATTTCTACGATAATCAACAGTGCTTACATGTTGCCTTTAGGCCAGCTCTTTATTCCAGAGTTTATTAAATTCAGATTTCACCATCTGAGGTGAGGTTCAAACCATGTTTCCTCAGAACAATGGCCTGGGGATCTGGATTACTAGTTCAGTGACATTACCATTACATCACTGCCTTCCCTGAATGGTTGCTCTTCTGCAGTGGATCCTGCACAACAAAATTGTTAATTGTGAAGGAGGGTCACTGGACTTGAAATACTGATTCTGCTTTGTCTCCAGAACTACTCAGTATCTCCAGCAATTTGAGATCTTCAGCATCTGCAGTTCTTTGCTTTTTTGTATATTCTTGTTCATTCATCCTTTCTTATTTCACAATTCTAAGAAACCATCATATATACACTTCAAGAAGTCTTCCTCCACAGTATTAATTCTAGTTTGGATTTTTCAATCTATATGCAGATTAAAACCACTCATGATTATAGTTGTACCTTCATTGCATGAAACGCTAATCTCCTCTTTAATTCCTTCCCTTACATCTCTGTCACTGTTTGGGGTGCTATAGACAAATTCACTGATGTTTTCTGCCCCTTGATATTTCATATCGCCACCTACACAGATTCCATATCATGATTTGCTCCACTAGTAAATAATCATACCTAAACATTACTAATCCAACAGTCTCAAGACAACTTAAGGTTTTATTGGTCTCAAGAAAACATGACATCTCAGCTTAGACAATGCATTAAAGGTGTGAGGTTAGAATCTGTCTGGTTCTATTTCCAAAGTAGGAATTTATTAACTGTCTCATGGACTGACTACAGATTGTATGCTTTTTGAATAAAATAGAATGTATCTGTAAATGCAAATTCACTCCCATCGATTTATATGTGTGTGTGTGCATGTGAGGGAGACAGAGAGAGTGTGTGTGCGCGTGTATGTGTGTGTGTTTGGTGTGTGAGAGGGAGAAAGTGTGCATGCATGCTTGATAGAGTGTGTGTGTGAGTATAACAGAATATATGTCTGTGAGAGGGTGTGCGTGAGTGTGAGTGTGTGTGTGAGGGAGAGGGCATGTGTGTGAGAGAGGTTCCGAGTGAGTGTGTGTGTCATCATGTCTAGGAGCATGTGCATATGTGTGCTTGTGCGTGAGTGTGTGTATGTGAGAATGTAGTGCAGTGGGGTCACCTGTAGTGTGACATGAACCCAGATCCCTGTTGAGGCCATCCTCATGGGTACTGAACTTGGCTATCAGCCTGTCTGAGCTGAGATGTCACCTTTTCTCATACTGATAAAACCTTAAGTTATCTCAGGACTGTGAGGTGAAAGAAGTTCTGGGATTTACATATTAATTAATTGAACCCTGCATCCCCATTCTAAGTGACTAAATACCTAACAGCAATCTAGGTTTATTCAATACATTGCATCAGTTGAATGACACTTTGATCTTTTACTATAGATTCTGTGTCCTATGATCCTGCCCCACGAGCGACCTGACGAAGGAGCAGCACTCCGAAAGCTTGTACTTTCTAATAAACTTATTGGACTATAACCTGGTGCTGTATGACTTTTAACTTTGTCCACTCTAGTCCAACACAAGCACCTCCACATTAAATATAAATGATGTAAGTAATGGATAAGGCCAGCAAATAAGAATACAATGTGTTGCATAGAGTCCTTCAGAAGAGGAAGGACAAGCTAAAATAACAATAGTAAAAATGCTTCCTTATCAGCAAACATTAGTAATGTCTGTTATGACTTCTAAGTATCTGAATTTCTCTTTCATACAAGGATAAAGCAAAGCTTAGCACAGCTGCATCCTCAATCAGGAAAAAATACTTACTCTCACATCCTTTAAGTCTTGCAGTCCTAGACGACAGAGACTCCTGTATAACATTTACTACAGGAATTTCATGTTAATTAGTGTTGGCGCTTAAAGTCTCAAGGAAGCTACTGATCTACAGTGGCAATACAGGGGTGTATTTATTTCTGCTCCATGACCAGTTGCACTGTTTTTTCTTTTTCACAATTTTATGGAATCATGTTATTGGGAATAAAACTGGCAATATTTGCATTTACTTAGTCAAGCCTGGTTGTATCACAAGATTATCTCAGATAGCTATTAAATACAATGTATAAATGTTTACCATTTGTCAACATCCAAATTATCTTCTGACAAAGGATTTGGTTGGAAATTCTTTCCACATTGTATCAATAACATAGGCTAATATCAATAAGAAGGTTTTGTGGCAAGGATCTATGCAAAATTTCAAAGCCCCAGTATTTTAATGCTATTCTAAGGATTCCCAAAACGTCCATAATTACACATGCAATAACATTGAAGAAATTTTCTCAGACTCATGTTTAAGGCAACAGGATGTCATCACTTTAATGGCAACTAATTTTGAAATATGATCATCTTTGAACAATAGACTTGCTTATCAGAAACTGGATTTAAACTTCCCCAAATGTGTATTTCTGTTAGAGCTTTAAGAGCAGAAGGGAATGGAAGACTTAAAAACAAACTATCTTCATGACAGTAGTATTCATAATGGATTGCTGGTTACACTCTGGATGAATATTTATGAAAAAATATATTTTGGAATTACTGTTTGTAATAATTGTGTACAGAACTGTAGTGATTGGACAAAGCTGGATCTTATTGACTATGAGATCCTTGATTTGGGTTGTTAACCTGGGCCAATCGGGTAGCCCTAGCTGACCAATATTAATAGGAGATTTTCAGGGAGAGGTGGGCACACTGGGGTGTGGAGTGCTTTATTTCTCCCTCCAACTCTATTTTGATTTAATCCCTACCTTCCTCTTCATTTTTTTTTCATTTACATAGGCATTGCCCTCGATGAGAAGGGCACTCCTTGTCACTGGCCACTCAGGTTTTTTCTCCTTCCTGATGGTGAAACAAAGTTTTCTGCACCCAATATTTCTTCACTGTGTCCTGCACCTGGACGCACACAACATGGGTGGTGGGGAGAAGTAAGCACTACGGCTGTTTGGTAGTAGCGTGGGGGAGTTTTAAGGAAAAAAATATATAACCAGAAGATTACAATCTCCTCAGTTGAGAACTGACTCAAAAAATATATAAACAGGGAATTCAGAGAGTCTCCTGACTTCCGGGACTGACTTTTGAGCTGGCTGGACACAGCCAGTATACTATACACATATAAACAAAGGGTGACTTTGTGATGGGATACCAGTCTCTGTGTAGTTATTTCAAGAACGTAATAAGTTTGATGTTTAACTACTATTTTAATGACAATGCCAATCTGAAACAGGTTAATTTTACCATTAGAATAGCAGGGAGAAGAAAACAAATGTGATAACTATCTGCTGATATTACCAAACATGCCAGGCTTAAATCTCAATATTTAAGGGAGTACAGGTGGAAGTTAAACTCACAGCCAATTCTAAAAAAAACATACTTTGATATTTTCTGGACTATAGAGTGAAAATGAGAAAACTGGGCACTCCTTTCAAAAGTGGAGAATAGAACGATTTGTTTGTGATTTTGGTAAAATAAGTGAAGTTAACTGGTGTGCACAAAACAATGCTACGTTTTGGGGACATTGAGTCCAGACAAATTGGCACCATTGGTTATGGGTTCAGGAGAGCTCAACATAAGCCAGGACATAGTAGGCTATAGACAAAGTGTAGGTAAATGGGATTGGTGTAGCTTGGTGTTTGTTGGTCAGCTTAGACATGATGGGCCAAAGGGCATGTTTCTATGCTGTATGACTCTATGACTGTATAGCCATACTCCTTTGATTGGTCAGATAGCAGTTTAATACAAACTCTGTGAGGGGAGTGAAACAGAGAGAAGTAAAGAGACTTCCAGAAGCTATGTTGATCTTTCTCTTTCCCCCTTCTCTGTAATGTTGATCTTTCCAATGTTCCAATGGCAAAAGAGCAAGGAAACTATGTTTAGAAATGTTGAAAGAAATAACACGAAAACCCAAAGATAACAGAAAGATCCATGGTCTAACCAAATTACTCGTGAATTAAAGACTAATCATTGCTATGCAGTTAACATCAAGTCAAAGACCTAAGGATGGTGAAACCAATTCATCTTGTTTTGTGATTCCATATTCTTCTAACAATGGTTTGTCCCTCCACTCAACATCTAAATATTGTCAGAGTCTTTTGTGTGAGTCTCCATGTGCGTAAGAGTTTGAGAATTTTAAAAGGTTAAAGTGATATCAAAAAACTGTTGGAGACACTGGATACTGCAACAATTACTGGTCCTGACAACATTCCGGTAATAGTACTGCAGGCCCGTGCTCCAGAACATACCGCTCCGCTAGCCAAGCTCTTCCAGTACAACTACAACACTAGCACCTATCCAACAATGTGAAAAATTGCCCAGGTATATCCTCTACATAAAAAACAGGACAAATCCAACCCAGCCAACTACACTTCATCAGTTTACTGTCGATCATTATCAAAGTGATGGAAGGTGTCATCAACATTGCTATCAATCAGCACCTCCTCAGCAATAACCTGCTCAGTGATGCCCAGTTTGGCTGCCTCCAGGGCCACTCAGCTCCTGACCTCATTACAGCCTTAGTCCAAACACAGACAAAATTGCTGAATTCCGGAGGTATGGTGAGTGACAGTCCTTGACATCAAGGCTGAATTCAACAAAGTGTGGCATCAAGGAGCCCTCGCAAAACTGGAATCAATGGGTATCAGGGGGTAAACTCTCAGCTGGTTGGAGTCATACCTGGCACACAGGAAGATGGCCATGGTTGTTGGAAGTCAGTCAGCTCAGCTCCAGGATACCTCTGCAGGAGTTCCTCAGGGTAGTGTACTCGGCTCAATCATCTTCAATTGCCTCATCATTTACCTTCCCTCCAACATAAGGTCAGAAATGGGGATGTTCGCTGATTGCATAATGTTCAACACCATTCCAGCTCCTCAGATACTGAAGCAATTCGAATTCAAATGCAACAAGATTTAGACAATATCCAGGCTTGAGCTGACAAGTAACTTTCATGCACACAAATGCCAGGCTATGACCATAATTAATAAGAGACAATCTAACCACTGACCCTTGACATTCAATAGTGTTACCATCACTGAATCCCCCACTATCAACATTCTGGTGGTTATCATTGACCAGAAACTCAACTGGACTCACCATGGGGCGGCATGGTGGCTCAGTGGCTAGCACTGCTGGCTCAGTGGCTAGCACTGCTGTCTCAGAGCACCAGAGACCCAGGTCTGATCCCTGCCTCAGGTAACTGTCTGTGTGGAGTTTGCATGCTCTCCCCGTATCTGTGTGGGTTTCCTTCAGGTGCTCCGGTTTCCTCCCACAATCCAAAGATGTGCAGGTCAGGTGAATTGGCCATGCTAAGTTTCCCATTGTGTTAGGTGTATTAGTCAGGGAATGGGTCTGAGTGGGTTACTCTTTGGAGCGATTGTGTAGACTTGTTGGGCTAAAGCACCTGTTTGCATACTGTAAGCAATCTAATCTAACTGTGAGCGGAACAGTGACACAGTGGTTAGCACTACTGCCAGAGACCCAGGTTCAATTCCCGACTCAGGCAACTGTTGCCTGTGTGGAATTTGTATATTCTCCCCGTGCCTGCGTGGGTTTCCTCTGGGGTGCTCAGGTTTCCTCCCACAGTCCAAAAATGTGCAGGTTAGGTGAATTGGCCATGCTAAATTGCCCGTAGTGTTAGGTGAAGGGATAAATGTAAGGGAATGGGTCTGGGTGGGTTGCTCTTCGGAGGTTCAGTGTGGACTTGTTGGGCTGAAGGGCCTGTTTCCATATTGTAATTAGTCTAATCTAATCTAATCACATAAACACAGTGGTGACAAGAGCAGGTTAGAGGCTAGGAACATTGCAGTGACTAACTCACCTCTTGACTCCCCAAAGTCTAACATCAGCTACAAGGCACAAGTCAGGAGTGTAATGGAATACTCCCCACTTTCCTGGCTGAGTGCAGCACCAACAACACTCAAGAAGCTTACACCATCCAGGACAAAGCAGCCAGTTTGATTGGCACTACATCCACAAGCATCCATTCCCTCCACCATAGCCATTGAGTAGCAGCAGTGTGTATTATCTACAAAATGCACTGCAGAAATTCATCAAAGATCCTTAGACAGCATCTTCCAAACCCATGACCACTTTCATCTGGAAGAACCAGTACAGCAGATACATGGGAACACCACCCAACTTCACGTTCCCCTCCAAGTGACTCACTACCCTGACAGGGAAACATGTCACCATTCCTTTATTGTCGCTGGGTTGAAATCCTGAAATTCTCTCAGGATTGTGACTTTTTGGTCATTATTATTTTACTGGTTTTGAGAGCTTGTTTGCACAAATTGGCTGCAGTACTTCCTACATTACAGTGGTGGTGACGACACTACAATGGACTAGTCAGGTAATCAGACGAGTGATAAATGGAATTCAACCCAATAAAGTATGATGTTACATGGTGAGGGCTAACAAAGCAAGAGGTTACACCGTGAATGATAGGACCTTCAAAAGTACTGAAGATCAGATGGATTTTGGAGTGTATATTCACATTTATTTAAGTATTTGAAACTTTAACCTTTTTTTTAAAGAATACTTCCATCTCATTCTCTGCAGCTGTTAAAGAGAAAATACCAGTCAGGAATGGGGCAGATGCTGTGTTTCTCAGTCCCTTAGGCCACCCCCTCATTCTTGATGAAGAGCATATGCTCGAAACATTTTTTCTTTGCAACTGAGAAACTTTAATTTCCCTTCCCACTCCCCCAAGGACATGCAAGACCTGGGCCTCCTCCACCATCAAACTCTAGCCGCCTGACGCCTGGAGGAAGAATGCATCATCTTCCACCTTGGGACCCTCCAACTACAAGGGATCAATGTGGAATTCACCAGGTTCCTCATTTCCTCTTCCCATACCGTATCCCAGATCCAACCTTCCAACTTGGCACCACACTCTTGAACCGTCCTATCTGTCCATCTTCCTTCCCACCCGTTTGCTCCACCTTCCTCTCCAACCTATAACCTTCACCCCCACTTTGACCCACCTATCACAATCCCTCCCATTTATCTCTCAGCCCCCTTGGGCCACCTTCTCATGCCTGATGAAGAGCTTATGCTCGAAACATCATTTCTTTATCGACTTTCCTGCTCCTCAGATGCTGCCTGACCTGCTGTGCTTTTCCAGCACCACACCCTTCGACTCTGATCTCCAGCATCTGCAGTCTTCACTTTCTCCATTTGTGATCTTAATGGAGGGTTCGTATATGATGTCATTAAATTTCATTTTTTCAAGTTTTACCAGCTGTCTGACAAATGGGTCCTGCAAATTCCAGACAAATTATCCTGTAAATATAAAATACTGCCAATGTCTATTCAAAATTCATTCAGCAATGACATCTGACAAATATAATCAATCAAAGGAGTAATGCATGTAATCAAGGAGAAAGGAAAGCAAAAATAGAACAAAAATTATGTTACCATTTACTTTGTTTCCTGTTATGCAGTTCACAACATGTAGCTGCTTTACCAGCAGCAAAAGGAAGAAGGTATTCAGGTATCTGTTATTATTAAAAACTGAAACAGGTGGGATGGGCAACCTCTTCCTGTTTCTCTGCTATTTTCATCACTTTGGCCTAGTTTATTGTTGACTGCTATAAAAGGCATTTCATGGCATCCATTTCAAATATAAAAACATATACTCTACACTAGACATCAGACACAATAACTAAAACTGATACAATTCTCCAATATGGGTAATATGCCATTCCACTAAATGAACCACCAATTGCTTTTTGCTGTTCTTTCCAGTTATACATTTACTCAAAGACATCCAGTCAATGGCATTCCTACCTAGTTAACATAAAGTTGACCGCAGTGGAAGTCAATGTGAGGTATAGGAACTGTGTTTCCAGAAAACTTCAATTGCATCTTCTGTCTCAGAATTCTATTTGTGTAGTTACAGTCTGAGTTAGTCTTGTGACAATGAATATCTAACAATAACAATAAATAAACATCTGAAATGATTGAATGGTGACAAGTATTAATTTTGCAGTTTTGGCTACTCAAACAAGATAATGACTCATATAATCCATCTATTTAAATCAGTAATTCAAGATGTATCTATTCCCCACTACCCTTGTTTCTTTCATCCATTGTAACCACATTCATGCTCATCCTCCAGCCACAATATCCATTCAGCCAAGGCTTATCTGGGTTTTTGAGCTCTTTGTCACATTCTGTGATAGATCATTGTTAAAGTGAATTATAAAATTAGTCACCTATTAATATTGAAACTGGATGCTAAATTGATTTTCAGACATTTAGATTGGCACATGAATAGGAAAGATTTAGAGGGATAGGGTCCAAATGCAGGCAAGTGGGACTAGTTTTAGTTTGAGAAATTTGCATAGACAAATTGGACTGAAAGGTCTGTACCCGTGCTGTGTTACTCTATGACTTCATTTATCTATAAGCTAATATTTGGAAATCTGATTTTCTGTTTGATCCATTTGTTTTGAATTTTAACGTATTTTTCTTTGCACTATCTCATTGAATAACTGTAAAAATCACACAACACCAGGTTATGGTCCAACAGTTTATTTGGATGTACAAGAGGAAGAAAGAAGCTTACTTCAAGATGAAGAAGAAGGAAGCTTACTTGAGGTTGAGGAGGCAAGGATCAGACAGGGCTTTAGAGGGTTACGAGGTAGCCAGGAAGGAACTGAAGAATGGACTTCGGAGAGCTAGAAGGGGCACGAGATAAACTTTAGCAGGTAGGATTAAGGAAAACTCTAAGGCATTCGACACTTATGTGAGGAATTGGTCCTCCTGGGAGCAGATACGGCGGAGGCTGAGGAATTGGGAATACGGGATGGCATTTTTGCAGGAGGTAGGGTGGGAAGAGGTGTAATCCAGGTAGCTGTGGGAGTCAGTGGGTTTGTAAAAAATGTCAGTTTGTAAAAAAGAGGATGGCCAGCATGAGGTTAGGGCTGATCAGGGATAGCGGAGGGAACTTATGCCTGGAGTCGAAGGAGGTAGGGGAGGTCCTTAATGAATACCTTGCTTCAGTATTCACTACTGCATCGGCGCCACCTCGTGCTCCCGCAAGGAGGTTGACCAGTTCATCAACTTCACCAATACATTCCACCCTAATCTTAAATTCACCTGGGAACATCTCTGACACCTCGCTCCCCTCCTGGACCTCTCCATCTCCATTAATGACACTGACATTTTTTTACAAACCCACCGACTGGCCAGATGGCCTCCTTCTTTAGAGACCGCAATTTCCCTTACCATGTGGTTGAAGATGCCCTCCAATGCATCTCATCCACATCCCGCACCTGCGCCCTCAAACACCACCCCTCCAACCATAACAAGGACAGAACCCCCCGGTCCTCACCTCAACCTTCGCATAAACTGCACCATCCGCCTACATTTCTGCCACCTCCAAACAGACCCCACCACCAGCAATGTATTTCCCTCCCCACCACTTTCCGCCTTCTGCAAAAACCATTCCCTCCGTGACTACCTGGTCAGGTCCACCCCCACCCCCCCAACAACCCACCTTCACATCCTGGCACACTCCCCTGCCACCGCAGGAATTGCAAGACCTGCGTTCACACCTCCTCCCTCACCTCCATCCAAGGCCCCAAAGGAGCCTTCCACATCCATCAAAGTTTCACCTGTACATTCACCAATTTCATTTATTCTATCCGTTGATCTCGATGCAGTCTCCTCTACATTGGGAAGACTGGACACCTCCTCGCAGAACGCTTTAGGGAACATCTCCAGGACATCCGCACCAATCAACCCCAGCGCCCTGTGGCCCAACATTTCAGCTCCCCCTCCCACTCTGCCGAGGACATGCAGGTCCTGGGCCTCCTCCACTGCCGCTTCCTCACCAGCCAACGCCTGGAGGAAGAAGACTCAACTTTTGCCTCAGAACACTTCAACCCCAGTGCATCAATGTGGACTTCACCAGTTTCCTCATTTACCCTTCCTCCACCTTACCCTAGTTCCAAACTTGCAGCTCAGCACCGTCCTCGTGGCCTGTCCTATCCGCCAATCTCCCACCCATCCGTTCCACCCTCCCCTCTGACCTATCATCTTCATCCCCACCTCCATTCACCCATTATACTCTGTTACCTTTCCCCACCCTCCTCTCTGACCTATCACCTCCATCCCCACCCCCATTCACCTATTGTACGCTTTGCTACCTTCTTCCCAGCCCCACCCTCCCCTCTCCCCATTTATCTCTCCACCCTGGAGGCTCCCTGCCTCCATTCCTGATGAAGGGCTTTTGCCCGAAACATCGATTTTCCTGCTCCTCAGATGCTGCCTGACCTGCTGTGCTTTTCCAGCACCACTCTAATTTAGACTATTGAGAGGGACCTTGATGTTTCTGATGGCAGCACGAAACAGACCGATATGCCAGAACAGGTTGATGTTAGGAAGGAGGATGTGCTGAAAATTTTGAAAAACATAAGGATAGGTAAGTGCCCTGGGCCAGACAGGATATACCCAAGGTAACTACAGAAAGCGAGAGAAGAGATTGCTGTGCCTTTGGCAATGATCTTTGCATCCTTACTGTCCACTGGAGTAGTGACAATGATTGAAGGTGGCAAATGTTATTCCTTCATTCAAAAAAGGGAATAGGGATAATCCTGGGAATTACAGACCAATCAGTCTTATGTCAGTGAAGGGCAAATTATTGGAGAGGACTCTGAGAGACAGGATTTATGATTACTTGGAAAACCATAGTTTGATTAGAGATAGTCAGCATGGTTTTGTGAGGGGCAGGTCATGCCTCACGAACCTTACTGAATTCTTTGAGGATGTGACAAAACACATAGATGAAGGTAGAGCAGTGGATGTGGCGTATCTGGATTCCTGATGAAGGGCTTATATCTGAAACATCGATTCTCCTACTCCTCGGATGCTGTTGACCTGGTGTGCTTTTCCAGCACCACACTCTCGACTCTGTACATGGATTTTAGCAAGGCATTTGATAAGGTTCCCCATGGTAGGCTCATTCAGAAAGGAGGCACGGGGTACAGGGAAATCTGACTGTCTAGATACATAGTTGGCTGGCCAATAGAAGACAGAGGGTGGTCATAGATGGAAAGTATTCAGCATGGAGCTTGGTAACCAATGGTGCTCCACAGGGCTCAGTTCCAGGACCTCTGCTCTTTGTGATTTTTTATAAATAATTTGAATAAGGAAGTGGTAGGGTGGATTAGTAAGTTTGCCGATGACATAAAGGTTGGTGGAGTGGTGGATAGTGTGGAGGGCTTTTGTAGGTTGCAACGGGACATTGACAGGATGCAGAACTGGGCTGACAAGTAGCAGATGGAGTTCAACCTGGAAAAGGGTGAAGTGATTCACTTTGGAAGGTCAAGTTTGAATGCAGATCACACGGGTAAAGGCAGCATTCCTGGCAGTGTGGAGGAACAGAGGAATTTTGGGGTCCATGTTCATAGCTCCTCAAAGCTGCCACCCAAATTGATAGAGTTGTTAAAAAAGCATACAGTGTGTTGGCATTCATTAGCAGGGTGATTGTGTTTAAGAGCCATGAGGTTATGCTACAGCTCTGGGTAGGCCACACTTGAAATATTGTGTTAAGTTCTGGTCGCCTCAGTATAGGAAAGATGTGGAAGTTTTAGAAAGGATGCAGAAGAGATTTACCAGAATGCTGCCTGGACTGGAGGGCATGTCTTATGAAGAAAGGTTGAGGGAGCTAGGACTTTTCTCATTGGAACAAAAAAGGATGAGAGGTAACTTAATAGCGATGTACAAGATGATGAGAGGCATAGATGGAGTGCATAGCCAGAGACTTTTTCCCAGGGAAGAAATGTCTATCACGAAGGAGCATAATTTTAAGATTATTGGAGGAAGGTTTAGGGGAGATGACAAAGGTAGGTTCTTTACACAGAGAGTGGTGAGTGAATGGAATGCACTGCCGGCAGTGGGAGTAGAGTCAGATACATTAGGGACATCTAAGCAACTCTTGGAAAGGCACATGGAAGATAGTACAATGAAGGGTATGCAGGTTAGTCTGATCTTAGAGCAGTATAAAAGGCCAGCACAACACCAAGGGTCGAAGGTCATGTACTGTGCTGTACTGGTCTATGTTCTATGTATACACTTTTGTCAGGTAGCTGTTGGAGCAGTCATAGGACACAGAATTTATAGCAGAAGATCATAGTGTCAGACAACTTATGCAATATATTGTACTCCCAAAATAAACCTATTGCACTATAATCTCGTGTTGTTTGACTTTTAACTTTGTCCACTCCAGTCCAACACCTGCACCTCCCCATCATTGAATACCATCCTCCTTGTGTGTAGTTTACTGCATCTGGTGTTATTAGTCACAGCTTTACACTACATCCTGTGTCATATCTCGCCTGCATTCTTTATTATCAGGGAAAATGTGGGCACACGGTAGCTTTATAGATTCAGTTAAAGATTGTTTGTCATATAAGTCTAACAAGGTCAGCAGCAGCAGTGCTTCTCGTGCTACACTCCACACTGTGGCAGAATAATGGTAATACCGTTATAACAATGCCACCCATGCATTATTTGCCTGTATTTTGCTGCAGGACAATGTGGTGGTGACCTTAATGCAGTGATGCCAATTGACTCTGGTTGGTAGCATGAAATATGATGAAACTGAGCAGCAGAACCAATCTCATTGGCCTGATCTTAACAATTACTGGGCAATACGACACAGGGTCAGAAACAATTACTCTGGTACTCAATTACTGATACTGATGCAAAGCACCTTGATCGAAGTTGGAAGCTGAATGCAGAAAAGAAAGTATTGTATTGTCAGTAAAAATGAAGTTGCATGTTAAAATGAAGCATAGTGCAACATACATTATGCAAAACTGAGGCTTTATTTCCTGACGTAGTTGGGAAGGATTTGCTGAGTTGGGGACTTTTATAAGTTGAATTTGTTTTGTTATACCATCCAACCCTTGTGAGTGGAACACACCCATGAAGCAGAAACACATGATAACAAGAAGTGCTGCATTCTCGCAACATAAAGTTAGGCCAACCCACCCTTACATATAGGGCAGTCACACTCACCTCACAACTCTTTTATCCATTTTTCACCAAGGCTATAATGAGGTCAGGGGTTGAGAGACCCCAGTGGAATTCAAACTGACTACACGCATTGACCTACTTTCACAAATCCCACTTTCCAGCACCTGTCCCACAGCCTTCAATGTTATGACATTTCAAGTGCTCATCCATGTACTTTTTAAAGGTTGAGGTTTGCACCTCTACTACTCTCCAAGACATTCAAGATTCCCACCATCCTCTTAGTGAAAAACATTTTCCCCAAATATCTCAAAGCGTTCTGCCCTTCACCTTAAAATTATGTTACTGAATCTTCAACTAAGGAAAAATGATGATTCTTATTCATCATGTCCATGCCCCTCATTATCTTTTACATCTCAATCAGGTCCATCCTTAGTCTTCTCTGCTCAGAAGAAAACAACCCAACCTTATCCAGCCTCTCTTCATAGCTAAACTACTCCATCTCAGACAACATTCTGATGAATTTTCTTTGTATTAATTCCAGTGCAATCACATCCTTTCTGTAGTGTGGTTACAAGAATTGCACACAGTACTCCAGCTGTGGCCTAACCAAAGTTTCGTAGAACTCAAACACAACATCCCTGCTCTTATAACATAGGCACGAGTGATAAAGGCAAGTGTCTCATTTGCCTCCTGAACTACCTAATAACCTATCCTGCCACTTTCAGGTTATTGCATATATTTCCTCTCTTCCTTTTGCTCCTTGATTATTTATAGTTTTGGAATACCATTGCTGTCATCTACTGTGAAGACTGATGCAAAGTTTTTATTCAAATAGTTCATTTCCTAGTTCCCCGTTATTATTTCCCCAGCCTCATTTTCTAAGGAGTTTAAATTTATTTTTGCCTTGCTCTTCCTGTCTTCATAATTAAAGAAATTCTTCATGTCTGGTTTGGTATTGCTTTCTAGTTTATCATTAAAGCTTATTTTTTTCTTTTTTTGGGGGTCATCATTTTTTTTAAAAAACAAACTTTCTCAATCCTCTGTTTTACACTGAACTTTGTTACATTGTGTATCTTTTTTCTTTCAACTTGATCCTTAATATCTTTGGACAACCATAGTTGCTTAATCACCTTCTTAGAATCCTTCTTTCTCATTGGGAAATATTTTTATTGTGAGTCATGAACTATATTCTTAGATGTCTGCCACTGTTCCTCAACAGTGTTTCTGGCTAAACTCTTCTCTCCCAGTCCACTCAAACCAACTGTAGACTCATTCTTTTGTAATTACTCGTATATAAGTTTAACACAACTTTATCCAGCCCAGGATTCTATCTCTCAAACGGAATGCTAAGTTTTATTATGTTGCAATCACTGCTTCCAAGGGTATCTTTTACTCTTGACATAATTTATTAACCCTACCAAATTATACATACTAGATCCAAAATAACTTGATCCTCGGATGGAACTACAACATGTTGTTCTCGGAAACTCCCAAATTCACAATGAATTCTTTCTCATGGCTAACTCTGCCAATTTGATTTTCCTAATCTATGAAAAGACTAAAGTCACAATAAATAACATACTGCCTTTTTTATATCCCCTCATTATAATTTGTATCTGACTATTGTACTACTCTGCCCAACTATTCCTACCAGACTCTTCTTCCCCTTGTTACTTCTTACTTCGACCCACATGGATCCTACAGCTTCCAATCCAAGGTCATTTCTTGGTATTGTCCTTATTCAGTCTCGTACTAACAAAGCATCCTCACCAACTTTTGCTTCCTGCTTGTCCTTTTGAAAGGTCACATATCCCTGAATGTTTAGTTCCTAACTTTCATCTTCCTGCAACTATGTTTCTGTAATAGCTATAATACATTTCTCTATTAGGGCAACTCGGATAGACTCATAACTGAAATTATTTTTTTCAAAAAGACTTAAGTGGCTTTTAATGCCCAGACGAGTAATATGTCTGTGGGGTTACTTGACTTGAAATATCATTTTTATAGAAAGGAATTGACAGAAATAAATAGAAGATTGTTCAGAAGGCGCAGGGTCAGTTTATGAACAGTCACTGTCGTGTGCAAGTTTGAAAAAAAACTTAGGAAATAAACCACTCTGATTTTGTTTTAAATAGGACTTTACCTTTGCTTGGTGTTCAATAACTGAGTTTTGACAGACAGAATTTCATCACTATTTGAATCAACATATGCAATTTGGCATCTCTGAGCATGGTATTTAGGAAGTGAAATAGGTATGGAAGTCGATTACATCACCTCACTTGCTAAGGATATCCCTTATCAACTGACAGATCTGAATGAATTGTTTTATTTTACTTTGATATATTCTGTATAGGTAAATTGATGGACGTTGGGATTCAAAACAAGGCCCAGTGTCAGGGAGCTTTTTTTTAATCTACTGCGGCTAACACACACGTGGGACAAAAATAATCAAAGAAAGAGTTTTGTTCCTTTTTGCCTGCTGTGTTCTTTACTTATCCAGAATTAACAATGAGACCTATGTAAGCTGTACATTATAAGAGACCAGTGAATTGTTCCTTTTTATTCATCATGTTTGGTACATGTACAGAGGCTGACAACTGAGACAGGTGTATCACACTGTGTGAAATGTTCCATTCCACTCAGGGGCCAGTATAAATTTTCACTAACTGATACACACCCTCTTCTGGCACTCTGCAGTTTGACGGCACTGAAGCATACCTTATCACTAGCTGCTGAAAATGAACACAGAAACGAATAAAACTGAACCATTGGCGAGCTCACGAGACTACTTTTTATATAAAAACAGAAACGCTGCAAACACGTAAAAACAGGGAGAGTCCAGCTTCAGACATTAGGAAAATTCAATGACTAAGGAACTTCCAGGCCCCAGATCTTGGTAAAATTATTGGCACATTTTACGAAATCAGATATCTTTTCAGCATGACAAATTAAAACCAATGAGAATTGAGTATTAGCAGGTCATCAGAGCAGGGATCCTATGTGGCCAAAATAGTTACAAATATACTGAGTACAACTAAAACTGAAATCAAACTCGAATTTTTAATTTTTTTTTTGTGGATCTCTAAATCCAACACAAAAAGCTGAAAGCTGTTTCCCTGCTGAAACCCTGCTATCCTACTAAAACTATATACACCCAGTGTAGGATTAGTAGGAAAACTAACATTTCATGATTGATTTTGGTTTATAATCACATAATCAAAGTATATTCATTTATAATCTAATATTACACTATTCCACTTAATAGTAGCCAACGCAGATCTTGACACTAACATCATGTGACTGCTTAGCTTCATTTGATTAAAAACATACCATAGGATTGTGAACAGGATTAAGACAGGAACCGAATGTTTCGACCTATGGGGCGGCACAGTGGTTAGCACTGCTGCCTCACAGCGCCAGGGACCCAGGCTCAATTCCTGCCTCAGGTGACTTCTATGTGGAGTTTGCACATTCACTCTGTGTCTGCGCAAGTTTCCTCTGGGTGCTCTGGTTTCTTCCCACAATCCAAAGATGTGCAGGTCAGGTGAATTGGCCATGCTAAATTGCCCCATAGTGTTAGGTGCATTAGTTAGGAGTAAATAGACAGTGGGGGAATGGGTCTGGGTGCGTTACTCTTTGGAGGGTGTGGACTTGTTGGGCCGAAGGGCTTGTTTCCATACTGTAGGGAATCTAATCTAAAATCTACAGCTGAAAGAACGAATGAGGTTTTTTTTAGTTTCAAATACAGACTTCCAAGGTTGAATTTCCAGCAGTATACCCATGGTCTGGAATGCTGTGCCATTTCAAGTACTCATCCAAGTTCTTGTTACAGGTTGTGGGGTTTCCCATCTTAACTGGCAGAAATCACAATCATGTGCTTATACTGCAAAATTCAAAGTATAGCAATTGACTAAATGTAATTTTTGCATTAGTGTTAACTTGGCAACAATGTGTTTACTTGGTAACAATGTGTTTAATGTGTGTAAATGTGTAATTATATCATCTTTTAGAATTTAAAACAATTTGTAGAGATTAGTATCTTCTGACTTGGTGAATGTAAACTATTTCCAAACATTCAAACACAGGAAAAACAAATGGTCAGCGATTAGTAAGTGTATGATGTAATGGGAACTTTGCCAGTTAAACAACATTGAGACAGGAGCTCAAAGCTACAAGTCTCTGGGCCTTGATTGCATATGCCTCCCTTTATTTCCTTAATAAAGAGGGAAATAATATTTTACTTACTGAAAAGGTGGGACCCATGGATAATTGACAATCTAAGAAACTATCAGGAGATAGTGGGAGGTGGCATCAGTCAATGTCCATCACCTTTAAGAACAAAGAACAAAGAGAACAAAGAAAATTTACAGCCCAGGAACAGGCCCTTTTGCCCTCCAAGCCTCAGCTGATCCAAATGTACTGTCTAAACCTGTCGGTTAATTCCTAAGCATCTGTATCCCTCTGCTCCCCACCTACTCATGCATTTATCCAGATGCATCTTAAATGAATCTACTCAACCAATCTTCGTGTCATCTGCATACCAACAGTGCGCGCTTCCAGATCATTTAGGTATATTACAAACAACAGTGGCCCCAACACTGATCCCTGTAGAACACCACTTCTCCATTTCGAGAAACTCCCTTCAACTACTACTCTCTGTCTCCTGTTGCTCAACCAGTTCTTTATCCACCTAGTTAGAACACCATGCACACCAAATGACTTCACTTTTTCCATTAGTCTACCATGGGGAACCTTATCAAACGCCTTACTAAAGTCCACGTATATGACATCAATAGCCCTTCCTTCATCTATCAACTTGGTCACTTCCTCAAAGAACTCTATTAAGTTGGTAAGGCACAATCACCCCCACACAAAACCCTGTTGCCTATCACTGATAAGCCCATTATTTTCTAAATATAAATAGATCCTATCCCTCAGTACCTTCTCCAGCTACCTTCCCACCACCGACGTCAGGCTCACTGGTCTGTAGATATCCAGAATATCCCTACTACCCTTCTTGTACAGGGGGACAACATGAGCAACCCTCCAGTCCTCCGGCACCTCACCTGTATTTAAGGATGCCACAAAGATATCTGTCAGAGCCCCAGCTATTTCCTCTCTCGCCTCCTTTAGCAACCTGGGATAGATCCCATCCGGTCCTGGGGATTTGTCCACCTTAATAACCTCTAGCCTACCCAACACATCTTCCCTACTTATGTCAACGTGATCCAGACTAATCAAACTTCTATCTCTAATCTCAATATTCATCATGTTCCTCTCCTCAGTGAACACTGATGCAAAGTAATCATTCGGAATCTCACCCATTCTCTCAGGTTCGACACACAGCCTTCCTTCATTATCCTTTAGTGGACCAATCCTTTCTCTAGTTACCCGCTTGCTTCTTATATAAGAACAAAGATCCTTGAACAAATTAGCAATAAGCCTTGCTTATCTTAGACCAATCAGAATGTAATGATATTATTGATATGCTGTGGGTTGTGACTTAGAAAGAGTTAATAAATGAAAGCTTTCAATGACTCGCACATGGGTGACCAATTTTGAAGTCATCTTCCTTACAACTGAGTGTGGAAGGTCTTGAGGCATTGAAGAAAGACCAATAAACCAAGTATTAAAGCACTTTGACAAAGGGTCAGTTAGACTCGAAACATCAGCTCTTTTCTCTCCTTACAGATGCTGCCAGACCTGCTGAGATTTTCCAGCATTTTCTCTTTTGGTTACTTCTCCTTGTTGCCTGACAACAGTCTGCAAGGTGAAAGCTACCCACCTTGCCTCCAACTTCTTCTGCTGCCCGTAAATTGCACCAGAGGCATAATGATCCCTTTAAGTGGACATCAATTGGCCATTTATGCCCAAAGGATTGCAGACTCCTTCCCAGCACCACACTTAAAGGGGGTCAATTAGCAGTGGGCAAAAAGAAGTGGAACACTACATCTTCAATTTGGTTGGTAGGGTAGCCATTACATCCAGTCCCACAAAACAAACTAGATCAATTGCACCTGATACAGCCAGGGTGTTGCTGAATTCTTTGTTCAAAAATTTCAGAGTTAATCAGTTTTTACTGTCTAAATGTCTTTGGAGCACCGGCACAAGGAATATTTCAGGTTGTGAACGAAGTCTTTCCTTGACAGTCCTTTCCTGTTTTGTGTGGTCTCTGGATTTTTAAAAAAAATTTACTTGTGGGACGTGGGCATCACTGGCTGGCCACCATAATATTGCCCATTCTTTGTTGCCCTTGAGAAGGTGGTGGTGAGCTGCCTTCTTGAATCACTACAGCCCATGTGCTACAGGTAGACCCACAGTGCCCTTAGGGAGGGACATGTAGAGACATGTTGCTCCTTATCGAACCACAGACACTTGCAGGTTACAGCAATCTATAACTGGAATGTGCCTCTTTGTGACAGTGACCTCAGCCAATGTCTGCCTGTTCCCTGTGGCAATGGGAACACCCTGATCAAGGGGATTTGTTTTGGACCAGTTTTAAATCATGAGCCAAGAATGAGAGAATGCTGAAATGATTATGTAATCCTGCCTCTAAATATAGTCAAAGGATACTTTGCATTTTGTACAAGGGAAAAAGCACTCCATCAATGTTGCACTGGGATATCAGCCTAAATTGTTGTGCTAAAGTTTCCCATTTTGAACCTGAACCCACAACATGTTAATTAGAGTTTAACGGTTAGATCCCTTATCAATTTGGTTTGTTTTGGAAGTTGACTTTTATACACTGTAGTCATGTAGCCCTTTATGAACTATGGTAACTATGATAAATATAGATTAGATTAGATTACTTACATACCCCTACATTTACCCCTTTACCTAACACTACGGGCAATTTAGCATGGCCAATTCACCTGACTTGCACATCTTTGGACTGTGGGAGGAAACCGGAGCCCCCAGAGGAAACCCACGCAGACACGGGGAGAACGTGCAAACTCCACACAGTCAGTCGCCTGAGTCGGGAATTGAACCCGGGTCTCTGGCGCTGCGAGGCAGCAGTGCTAACCACTGTGCCACCGTGCCGCCCACAGGATTGGATACAGAGTGATCTGTCTAAGCTTTGCAGTATAAGCACCAATTAGAGGTAAAATACATTGCACAAAGACTGCTCAGCCTGTGGTAGAGAATTCCATAGGTTCGCAATCCTCTGAGTAAAAGAAAAATCTCCTCATCTCAGACCTAAGTTGTGTCTCCCATATTTTTAAATTGTGCCTTCTAGTTCTAGACTCCTTAACCAGAAGAAACATCTACTCTATTGATCTCCTCACAAATTTTGCAAAACTCTAAAGAATACTGTCCCGGTTTTGCCAATTAGATTAGATTAATTACTTACAGTGTGGAAATAGGCCCTTCGGCCCAACAAGTCCACACCGACCCACCAAAGCGCAACCCACTCAGACCCATTTCCCCCACATTTACCCCTGTCCCTAACACTATGGGCAATTTCCCATGGCCAATTCACCTAACCTGCACATTTTTGGACTGTGGAGGAAACCGGAGCACCCGGAGGAAACCCACGCAGACACGGGGAGAATGTGCAAACTCCACACTGACAGTCCCCTGAGGCGGGAATTGAACCTGGGTCTCTGGTGCTGTGAGGCAGCAGTGCTAACCACTGTGCCACCGTGCCACCCACTATCTTTCTTCATTGGACATTCTCACCGTCCCGGGAACAAGTTTGGTGAACCTTCACTGCACTCTCTCTAAGACTATAATATATTTTCTGAGACAAGGGTCCAAAACTGCACATAGTGTTCAAGGTGCAGTCGAACAAAGCTCCAACACAATTGAAGCAAGACTTCATTACTCCTGTACTCAAATCCTCTTTTTGTAAAGACTAGCATTTCATTAGCCTTCCCAATAGTTCACTGCACTGGCATGTTATGAGAAATACACTGTGCATCTGTTGCTCAAACCAAAGTGAATAAACTCATATTTTTCCACATCATAATGTTCTTGCCCATTCAGTAGGCCTAAACCTTTTTCCAAATGCATATTCCCATTAGCTTGGTTTCATCTACAAATGTGGGAATTTACATTTGGTGCCCACTTCTACATAAATTGATTCATATTGTGAACAGTTGGGACCCCAAGTACTGACCTCTGGTATCCCACTAGTCACAGACTGCCAATGTGAGAATGATGCCGCTTATTTTAACTCTCTACTTCCTGTGTTAGCCAATTGTTAATCCACACTAGTGCAGCATCTCCTACATCACATGCTTTAACCTTGCTAACCAGCTTCCTGCAGGGGAGTTTATTGTAAACCTTCTGAAACTCTTAAGTACATTACATTTATCAGCTCTCCTTTATAATGTTTATTCATGACATCTTCAAAAACCTCCACCAACTTTGTCATACATGATTTCCCATTTGCAAATCCATGCTGACTATGCCAAAGACATTATTATTAACTAGGCATCTATTTATCTTATCGTTTATAACTGATGGTAGCATTTTCCCAATTACTGATCTAAGGATCTGAAGTTCCATTCTTCTCTTTCTCTCTCTCTGTCTCTCTCTCTCTCTCCTAGTCACAGCCTCCAGTCTGAAAAGCAACTTTTCACCACCAACTTCTGTCTTCTACCTTCAAGCCGGTTCTGTATCCAAATAACTAGTTCTCTCTCTATTCCGTGTGATCTGTCCTTGCTAATCATGAGGAATCTCGTCAAACGCCTTATGGAACTCCAAGTTCACCACTCTGCCTTCATCAATCCACTTTGTTACTGCTTCAAAACAATCAAGTTAGTGAACAATTTCCCACACACTGGACGATGACTGACATGGTGGCATTATTTAAGAAAGGTGATAAGGAAAAGCCAGGGAACTATAGACCGGTGAGCCTGACATTGGTGGTGGCCAAGTTGTTGGAGGGAATCCTGAGGGGCAGGATTTACGTGTATTTGGAAAGGCAAGGATTGATTAGGGATAGTCAACATGGCTTTATGGGAAATTGTATGACATGATGTCCCAACTTCTGTGCTCAATATTCTGACCAATGAAGGCAAGCTTGCGAAGTGCCTTTTTCACTCTGTCTACCTGTGATGCCACTTTCAAAGAACTATGCACTGCACCCCTAGGTATCTCTGTTCAGCAAGACTCCCAGGGCCTTACCATTAAGTATGTAAGTCCTGCCCTGTTTGTCTCATCAAAATGAAATATCGTGCATTTATCCAAATTAAATTCCATCTGCCAATCCTCAGGTCATTGGCTCAGTTGATCAAGATCCTGTTGTATTCTTAGATAACCTCTTTACTGTCCAATATATCACCAATTTTGGTGTCATCCCACAAATATATTAATCATGCCTCATATATTCTTATCCAATTCGTATATATAAATGACAAACAACACTGAACCCAGCGTTGATCTTTGCAGAATGCCAATGGTCACAGGCCTGCAGTCTGAACAACAAACCTCAACCGCCACTCTCTGTCTGCTACTGTCCAGCCAATTCCGTATCTAATTGGCTGGTTCTCCCTGGATCCCTTGTGATCTAACCTTACTAACCAGTCTAACATACAGAACCTTGTTGAAGGCCTTTCTAAAGTCCATGTACTCCACGTTTTCTGCTCTGCCATCATCTATCTTCTTGGTCATCCCTTCAAAAACCTTAATCCAAGTTTGTGAGACATAATTCCCCATTCACAAAGCCATGCTGATTATCCCTAATTAGTTCTTGCCTTCCCAAATGTATGCAGATCCTGCCTCTCAGCATCCTATCCTACAACTTACCACCACTTATGTTAAGCTCACCAGTCTATAGTTCCCTGTCTTTTCTTTGCAGCCTTTCTTAAATAATTGCACAATATTAGCCACCCACCAGTCTTCCAGCGCCTTACCTGTGGCTGTTGACGATACAAGTATCTTCACTAGAGGCCCACAATTTCTTCCCTACCTTCCCACAACATCCTGGGATAAAACTGACCAGGTTCCAGGGATTTATCTACCTTCATGCAATTCCTCTTCTGTAGGGTGGACTCTTTTCAAGATATCACTATTTATTTCCCTAAGTTCCTTAGCTTCCATGTCTTTTTCCACATTAAATACTTATAAGAAATATTTGTTTAGGATCTCACCCATCTCCTGTGGCTCCACATAAGACACCCTAGTTGATCTTTAAGGGACCCTATTCTCTTCCTCATTACTCTTTTGCCCTTAATATACTTGCAGAATTTCTTTGGATTCTCCTTTACCATACCTGCCAAAGCTATCTCTTGTCCTCTTTATGCCCTCCTGATTTCCCTCTTCAATGTAATCCCACATCCACTATATTCCTCAAGAGATTTACTTGATCCCAGCTGCCTATTCCTGACATATGCCTCCTTTTTCTTGACCAGAGCCTCAAATTGACTAGTCATCCAGTGTTCCCTGCTCCTGTACAGTCTTGCCCTTCTCATTAACAGGAATATATTGGCCCTGAAAACTTGTTATCTTGCTCTTAAAAGCCTTCCATTTGCCAGGCATCCCATTACATGTGAACAGACTCCCCCCAATCAATTTTGAAAGTTCCTGCCTGATAACATCTAAATTGGCTTTGCCCCTATTTAGAACTTGTGGACCAGACTGATCCTTTCCCATAATTATTTTTAAAATTAATAGAATTATGGTAATTGGTCCCAAAGTGCTTCCCCAAGTTCAGTCACTTGCCATGCCTTATTTCCTCAGAGAAGGTTAAATTTTGCCCCTTCTCCAGTAGGGCCATCTGCATATTGATTGAGAAAGTTTTCCTGACTTAAAAAATTCCACTCCATCCAACCTTAATATTATGCTAGTCCCAATCTATGTTTGGAAAGTTAAAATCCCCTACAATTACAATCATTTTATTCTTACAGCTATCTGTGACCTGCGATTTATATAGCTTGCTTTTTTTTCTTTTGTGAAATAAACTTCTGTTTTGATATTTAAGAAACTCTGCAGGCTCCTGTGGCTATATCTCCGTGACTGATGCCAGGCTCACTAACTAAACAATAAAAATATGTGATCAACCAAGTCAGGTCTTATTCTGGCACTTGACATGAACAGTGGTACTACAACACCAGACTAGATAAGGATGATGGTTTTCCTTCGCTAAAGGCATTAGTGAATCAGATGGGTGTAGAGGTCAAGCAAGATTAGTGACATCGTCTCTATCACTAAGATTAGCTCTCAATTACCAGATTTATCCTATGAATTAAAATCCTTGCAACTGCTGTGGTGGGATTTGAAGGCATGCTCTCAAATCATTTGGGCATTTTGATCACGAGGCCACTGACATTATCATTGTGCCACCATCTACACAGAAATCTAGAAATGTAGAAAACAGGAACAGAAGTAGACCATTTAACTCTTTGGGAACACTCTGCCATTCAACACGATTGTAGTGATTGTAATGAGGTCAGCAAGCTGGACTTTATCGAATATGAGTTCTTTGATTAGGGCTGTTAACTTAGACCAATCAGGGAGCCCTGGCTAACACAGAAAAAGGGTGAGTGTCAGAGATATTGATACCTGACTCTGAATGAAGCAGCACTAAAGTAAAGTACTGTTCATGTGTAAATAAAGGGTGACTTGGTGACAGGATACTAACCTCTATGGAGTTATTTCAGTGGCAACAGAAGTAAAGCACAATCCTGAAGAAACTCGCTCGCAACAGTTGTCTTTGAGTTGTGGTAAGCATATGTCTTTGTTTGGGAAGCTTGACTTTTTCAATCCTGAGGTCAAGGACTGGGCCCAGTACATGGAAAGAATGCTTTTCTTCTGGGTAAACCACATTGCAGCAGACAAAAAATCAAGTAATTCTTCTGACAGCTTGTGGAGTTGCAGTTTTATTAGGAACTTAATTTTCCCAGAGGTACTGACTTCAAACAGGTGCTACAACTAGCTTTATCATTGGAAAACGGTTTCCTCCCACAGTCCAAAGATGTGCAGGTCAGGTGAATTGGCCATGCTAAATTGCCCATAGTGTTAGGTAAGGGGTAAATGTAGGGGTGTGGGTGGCTTGCACTTCGGCGGGTCGGTGTGGACTTGTTGGGCCGAAGGGCCTGTTTCCACACTGTAAAGTAATCTAATCTAATCTAAAAAAAAACACAACAAGTGGAGCATGTGAGTTGCAGAATGTTCCAATGGAAGTGGACACCTTTGCCAGTCCAACCAAACTTCGGGAACATCACCTTCGAGGCAAGTGTACAGCCTCATTCAGGACACATCCTGATCAGAGGGACGCCATTTTGGTCCACTACAAAACCTCAAAATAAAGCCAAGCTTCAGCCAAACAGTTAAACCTTCTTCAGAATCCAGGCCAGCAAGCTAATGTAGTTGTTACTGTATGCAGAATTGAGACAGCAAAAAGACTGCTACTAGACCTAAATTGATTAAGAGAACTTTATAGGTTGGTTTGCAGGAGGGTATCCAGTAGAGTTCATACCCTGCAAAGTCCACCTACATATGATTTGGATTAGTTAAATTGTTTAGCAACATCAAAATGAGAGCCAATCAAAATAAATTTCTGGTTAAATGAACATCCAATCCTAACAGAGGTCGATACCAGCGCAGACCTATCAGTGATCACAGAACTAATCTTTAATAAAATTCACTCCTGACTCCAGCCCTTAACTTTGCACAAGACCTATAGCATGGAACATTTACAGATAATGGGTACAACTTCACTTCCGGTCTCTTATGAGAAGCACCTACTCAGTTACCACTGACTGTAATAAAAGACTTGGGCCCAAGCATGATGGGGTGAAATTGCTTGAGAAAGATTCACCTAGATTCGCTCAACATTGTTCAATTAGAAAATGGCTGCCTGAGTTTCTGCCTGAAGTCTTCCAAGCAGGTATAGGGACTATGAGAGGGCCCAAGGCTACCTTGCACATTGACCAGGAAATAATTCCTCTGCAAAACACAGCCAGTGCCATGTACCTCACAGGCAAAAGTACAGGCAGAAATCAGGAGGCTAGAATACGGAGGAATCATTAAACCAGTCGAATTCAAGAAATGGGCAGCACCAGTCATACTGGTTTTGAAGCCCGGTGAGTTAGTTAGTCTTTGTAGAGATTTTAAACAAATGGTTAACCTCTTTTCGCAGCTGGATAAATACCCAAGCTGGCAGGGGGGCTGTCCATCACAAAGCTGGGCATGAGCCATGCTTACTTGCAATTGCAGATAGACAAGGATTCCCAGAACTATGCTAATACCCATAAGGGCTTGTAACAAAATACAAGGTTGCTATTTGGTGTATCGTCAGACTGTTAAATTTTTCAGCAGACGATTAAGAACATTTTGTGAGTTCTACCACAGGTCGCCATTTATCTAAATGTCCTAATAACAGGAAAAACTAATAAGGAACACTTAGAGAACTTGGATATAATCCTAGGGACTTTTACCAGGGCAGGCTTATGCCTGAGAAGGGAAAAATGTGTGTTCTAGGCCCCCCACGTGACCAATCAAGGAGCCCTGGCTGACATACAAAAAGGTGAGTGTCAGAGATACTGACACTCTGGCACCTGACTCTGAATGAAGAAATATTAAAGTCAAGGACTGTTTAATGTATAAACAAAGGATAATTTAGTGATGAGATACTAGCCTCTGTGGAGTCATTTCTATGAGCATGGCTATCATCATTCCCAAGTTCGCTCCATACCCTTTGATCCCTTTAGCCCTAAATACTATACTAAGCTCCTGCTAGAAAACATACATTGTTTTGGCCTAAACTGTTTTCTGTGGCAGAGAGTTCCACAAGCTCATCACTCTCTGGGTAAAGACATTTCTCCTCATTTTAGTCCTAAATGATCCTATCCCATATCCTTAGACTGTGACCACTGGTCCCAGACTCCCTTGTCATAAGGAACATCCTTCTTGCAATTATGCTGTCTAGTCCTGTTAGAATTTGTAAGTTTCTGTGAGAACTCCCTCAATCTTCCAAACTTCTGTGAATATAATCTATATAAAAGAGAGACTGGGTCTCTTTTCGTGCATCGGTCTGCCATCCCAGGAATCAGTCTGGTATCCACGCTGTTGGCTTATTATCAACCAATGTTTTGAGACAGGATAAATAATGATGCCCTCTAACTCTAAAAGAATTTTAAAATCTATTTAACAGGAAGACGGCTTCACTAAATGAGCTTCTCCAATTCCCCTGTAGAAGGTGGTGGTGAGATGCCTTCTTGAACTATTGCAGTCCTTGGGGTGTAGGGGCACACACATCGAAGTCAGGAAGGAAGAAGTAACAAGGAAGTTTTGGTCATCAGCTGCTTTTGGAGGTTTGCCACAATCTGGAATTTAAGAATGAGGATATGACTGGCTGGGTAATCAACAATATGAATGCCAATTTTGTAGCAGAACCAAAAAGGGGCAAGTAATAATTACCCAATCCACAATAGAAAACACAGGAAGCTGTTTGAATCAAGATTCTGAAGAATGTTGTCACTGTTCCTTTGAATATGAAACTGTTAAATGCAGTCAGTTCTGGAAGAACAGGTAACTGTGGATTTATTAGGTCTGGATTTCATGCTCCCAGATTTGCAACATTGAAGAATGAGCGTGGGAAGAATTCTTTGTAAAATCCAATATCCCTATCCTGACCTGTGTGAAATTTTACCGGGTGGGGGAGGGGTGAGTACCATGGAGGCTTCAGGTCCATTACCTATGACAGCGGGGGTCACATACTGTGTACTTGAACCGCAGGGAGTGAGACAGAAATGATGCAGCCATTAGCTGGATCACAGCTGGACTATTAACAGTTTTATTCAAGGCTGCGATAGACAGATTTTAAATCAGTAAGAGGATACGAGTTATGAGGAAATGGCGGGAAAAGAGTGGGGGAATATCAGATCAGCTCTGATCTCATTCAATGGCAGAGCAGACTTGATGGCCTCCTTCAGCACTTGCATCTTATGGTTTCCCTCACTCAGGCAATAGCTTCCTTAATGTAAGACAGTTGGAATACAATACAGTAGCGCCTCGACATACGAACGACCCCATTCACGAACAAATCAGTTTACGAACAGGATTGTACGTAAAATTTTGCTTCAACGTACTTACGAAATTCAAGGTACGAACGAAGGTACGAACGCAAAAAGCCCGTGTGCGACCACGTGGTTTCATTGTTCTGCTTTGCTACGCGCTTGTTGAACATAAAGGCTCGCAGGCCCCGCGTGATCTCATTCAGTTTGTCTTTGGCGCATGCGCTGTGAACAGCTTTCGTTGCTACGTCCAAGCATTCTTACACTATCCGAACAATGGGAAAAATTGATTCAGTTCGCGAACTTTTCGGTTCGTGTACCAGGTCCCGGAACGGATTAAGTTCGTAAGTCGAGGCGCTACTGTATTATTCAATTCGGAAAACAATAACAGTTTAATGACCAACTGAGAAAGAAAGTAACTTCCTTAGTTGGTCCAAGGGGACAAGGAATGCCCCATGAGCAATATCTGAAACCCTGAAGCCACAAGCATGACTTTCTCAACTAGCTCTAATCTCTCGATTTATCTTGGTGTCAGTAGCTACATTCCTGGGTTTGATCCCACTTCTGCAATACCTCAGTTCTGGGTTTCTTTACATTCCAATAATCCCTGTTCTGTATCTTTTCCCAGTCCAATAATACCCTCATTCTAAATTTGATCCCACCTGTAATACCCATATCTAGGTTTCTTCCCAAATCTATACTAACCCTATTCTGGGTTTGTGACTTCCTTCAGCAATAACCTTGCCCTGCTTATCACTCCATCATTTTTTAACAGTTCCAGAATTTTTGTATGTCTGAGACAAAGTAATCAAATGTAATTGATCATCTATCATTGTGATGTAACAAAGCTATGAAAATGAACATATTTGAAATTTTCAAGAGTTTGGATTGATAATATTTAAACAAACAGGATTACAATATCACAATCTGCAAGGAAATTGTTACACGGTCATTGGGAGGACGTAAGACCATAAGAAATAGAAACACGAGTAGGCTAGTCAGCCTCTCAAGTTTGCTGCACCATTCAATAGGATCATGGCTGATATGACCCTCATGTTCACTTTCCTGCCCTTTCCCATAACCCTTGATATCCCCTGATCAAAAACCTATCTACTTCAGCCTTAAATATACACAAAGACTCTGTCCCCATAGTTCTCTATGGCAAGGAGTTCAAAAAAAGTCACAACCCTTTGAAAGAAGAAATTCTTCCTCATCTCAGTCTTAAATTGGCACCCCTTAATTCTGAAGCCAGATCCTCTGTTCCTAGACTTTGGTAAATAGAATGAAGGAGAATCCAAAGGGCTTTACAAATACATTAAGGACAAAAGAGTAATTAGGGAGAGAATAGGGCCCCTCAAAGATCAGCAAGGCGGCCTTTGTGTGGAGCTACAGAAAATGGGGGAGATACTAAATAAGTATTTTGCATCAGTATTTACTGTGGAAAAGGATATGGAAGATATAGACTGTAGGGAAATAGATGGTGACATCTTGCAAAATGTCCAGATTACAGAGGAGGAAGTGCTGGATGTCTTGAAACAGGTAAAGGTGGATAAATCCCCAGGACCTGATCAGGTGTACCCGAGAACTCTGTGGGAAGCTAGAGAAGTTATTGCTGGGCCTCTTGCTGAGATATTTGTATCATCGATAGTCACAGGTGAGGTGCCGGAAGACTGGAGGTTGGCAAACGTGGTGCCACTGTTTAAGAAGAGCGGTAAAGACAAGCCAGGGAACTATAGACCGGTGAGCCTGACCTCAGTGGTGGGCAAATTGTTGGAGGGAGTCCTGAGGGACAGGATGTACATGTATTTGGAAAGGGAAGGACTGAGTAGGGATAGTCAACATGGCTTTGTGCGTGGGAAATCATGTCTCACAAACTTGATTGCGTTTTCTGAAAAAGTAACAAAGAGGATTGATGAGGGCAGAGCAGTAGATGTGATCTATATGGACTTCAGTAAGGTGTTCAACAAGGTTCCCCATGGGAGATTGATTAGCAAGGTTAGATCTCATGGAATACAGGGAGAACTAGCCATTTGGATACAGAACTGGCTCAAAAGTAGAAGACAGAGAGTGGTGGAGGGTTGTTTTTCAGACTGGAGGCCTGTGACCAGTGGAGTGCCACAAGGATCAGTGCTGGGTCCTCTAATTTTTGTCATTTACATAAATGATTTGGATGCAAGCATAAGAGGTATATAATTAGTAAGTTTTCAGATGACACCAAAATTGGAGATGTAGTGGACAGCGAAGAGGGTTACCTCAGATTACAACAGGATCTGGACCAGATGGGCCAATGGGCTGAGAAGTGGCAGATGGAGTTTAATTCAGATAAATGCGAGGTGCTGCATTTTGGGAAAGCAAATCTTAGCAGGACTTATACACTTAATGGTAAGGTCCTAGGGAGTGTTGCTGAACAAAGAGACCTTGGAGTGCTGGTCCATAGCTCCTTGAAACTGGAGTTGCAGGTAGATAGGATAGTGAAGAAGGCATTTGGTATGCTTTCCTTTATTGGTCAGGGTATTGAGTACAGGAGTGGGGAGGTCATGTTGTGGCTGTACAGGACATTGGTTAGGCCACTGTTGGAATATTGCGTACAATTCTGGTCTCCTTCCTATCAGAAAGATGTTGTGAAAGTTGAAAGGGTTCAGAAAAGATTTACAGGATGTTGCCAGGGTTGGAGGATTTGAGCTATAGGATGGGTATATGAATAGGAAGGGTCTGGAGGGATATGGGCTGGGTGCTGGAAGGTAGGACTAGATTGGGTTGGGATATCTGGTCGGCATGGATGGGTTGGACCAAAGGATCTGTTTCCATGCTGCACATCTCTATGGCTCTATGACTCTTCCAAGAGAGGAAACATCCATGCAACATTTACCCTGTCAAACCCCTAAGACTCCTTCTGGTTTCTTCTAAGTTCCAATGAGTGGAGTCCCAACCTGTTAAACACTCTCCTTAACATCCTTGGTTTATCCCTCTTAGAATCTTTCCTCCTTGCTGGGATGTATTTCTGCTGAGTCATGAATTACTTCTTTAAGTATCTACCATTGTTTGCTTATTATTGCAAACTAATCTTTCCGCCCAGTTTACTTTAGGTAACACTATCCTCATTTCATTGTAATTCCCCTGATTTCAGTGAAATACAGTTATTTCTGACGCAACTTTCTCTTCAACTGAATATTAAATTCTATCATGTTCTGATCACTACTTCCTAAGGGATCTTTTACTCAGAGGTAATTTAATAAACCTGTTTCATTTCCCATTACCAGTTCCAAAGTGGCCTGTTCCCTGGCTGGCTCCATGACATACTGCTTTAGGCAACTATCCCTAATGCACTCAATGAATTTGTTCTTGTAGCTACCTTTTCCAATTTGATTAACCTAATCAACATGGAGATTAAAGTCACTCATAAATATTGCTCTATTCTTTTACATGTTCCTATATTTGTTGATTTATAGCCTTTCCTACAGAATGGCTACTGTTTGGGGATCTATTCACTACTCCTACCAATGTCTTCTTTCCCTTGCTGTTTTTACCTCCACCCAAATAGGCTCTACATCATCTGAGTCAAGACTGTCTCTCACATCTGTTCTCATTTCATGTCTTATTAACAGTGCTGTGCCACCACCTTCTCCTTCCTTCCAGTCGTTCCAAAATCTCAAATATCCCTACATGTTAAGTTCCTAGTTTGGATCTCCTATAACGCTGTCTGTGAGAACATACCCATTTACATCGATTTATGGCATCAATAATCTAACTTATCAAGATACAAAGCCTTCAAGTTTATTTGAAAATTGAGTTTCCTTTCAGTTTTATCATTCCTTGGGACAATGTGACTTTCATACATTCTGACCATTCCTTTTATTTTCTTGGGCAATCAAGGGAGTTTCTACAATGGCATGGAATATATTTCTTATAAGGAGACATTGTCATTTTGCTGACAAGCATCTTCAGCATAAAGGCAATGGATTCTGGGACATTAAATCTGAATCAAAAAGGATAACAAAGGCAACAAGGAGGATGTAGTGATTGTAACACAGTCAGCCAGAGGGGTTTCATAAAATACGAACTCCCTGATTGGGGCTGTTACTCTGGTATAATCATAGAGTTTTAGCTGACTGATAGGAACAGGAGTACTTCCAAAAATAAAACTGTTGAACTATAATCTGGTGTTGTGTGATTTGTAACTAGGAACAGGAGTGTCAGACATCCTGTTCACTCTGGGAGCTGGATCAATGTCAAGGTCTTTCCTCATGTAAATAAAGGCTAACTTGGTGACAGGATACCGGCCTCTGTAGAATTATATCAATGGTGAAGAGAGTAGGATACTTTCCTGAAGAAATTCGCTAGCAACAGTCGTCTTTGAGTTGACATAAGCCTTTCTGGCATCATGCTGTTATTTGAGAAGTATGACTTATTCAAACCTGCGTCGATGACTGAGCCCAGTTCGTGGAAAGAATGTATCATTTTTTTCTGGACAAATGACATTGGGACACATGAAAAGCAATAAGTAATTCTCCTGACAGCTTGTGGATTTGCAGTTATTCAGTTATTCAGCTTTTTTCAGTTATTAGGAACCTAATTTTCCCTGAGGCACACAGATACTAAAACCTTTCAAGAGTTGACAGATGCCTCCTCGAGAACCAGGGGAATCCGTATTGGGATTTTTGACTTGGTTAGGAGGACTGGCAGAGGCATGTGACTTTGGTTTAAACTTTAATAAGAGATACTGCAAAAAAGATATATGGGATTAATGATGTAACCATGCAAAAGTACCTATTAGCTGAATCCCAACATGACTTCAAACAGGCACTACAAATGGATTTGTCATTGGAAAATGAGGCAAGTGAACTGTATGAGTTACAGTGGACACCCTCATCAGTCCAACTAAGTTTGGGGAACACCACTTGAGTGAAGGCAATTGCATAGCCTCACTCAGGATATATCCTGAACAGAGGAACTCTAGATCAGTCCACAGCAGAACCCCAAAACAAAGACAAACCTCAGCCAAATGGTTAACATTTTCTTCAGGATCCAGGCTGGCAAATAATTGTAGTTGCTGCCGTCACGTGGACTCAAGACAGCAAAAATATCCCACTAGACCTAATTAGAGTAAGAGAACTCATAGGCCGGTTACCTGGAAAGTACACACCTTGGATAGTCCATCTACATCTAGTTTGGTACAGTTAAATTTCTTAGCAATATCCAAATCAGAACCAATCAAAATAAATGTCTGCTTAAATGGCCATTCCTGACCCTTCTCATTCCTGAAGAAGGGCCTGTGCCCGAAACGTCGAATCTCCTGTTCCCTGGATGCTGCCTGACCTGCTGTGCTGTTCCAGCAATAAAGTTTCAACTTTGATCTCCAGCATCTGCAGACCTCACTTTCTCCTCCTGCTTAAATGGCCACCCAGTTCTGGTGAAGGTCAATACTAGCGTGGCTGTTTCAATGATCACAGAACCAATCTTTAACAAAATTCAGAATTCAGAATTTGGAACTCAAAATGTTGTTCTGAGGAAGGGTCACTGGACCTGAAACATCTGATTTCTCTTTACAGAAACTGCCAGACTTGCTTAGCTTTTCCAACAACATCTTTTTTGTTTACGAAAATTCATTCTGGAGTCCAGCCCTTAAATTTGTGCAAGACCTCAGCGAGAGTGAGAACCTGCACTGGGGAACCATTACAGATTAAGGGTGTTACTTCAGTTCCACTCTTTTATGAGAAGTGCCTGGTTTAATGATTGTAGTAAAAGGTTCAGGCCCAAGCTTGATGGGGTGAAATTGGTTGAGAAAGATTCTACCTTGATTGGTTTAACACTTTCTGATTAGAAAATAGCTGCCTGAGTGAAATTCTAAATAAATACCCAGACGCTTTTGAGGAAGGTCTAGGGACTATCAAACAAGCTAAGGCCACCTTGTATGTGATCCGGAAGCAATTCCACGATTCTGCAAGGCCCGCCAGTGCCATTTGCCTCACAGGCAAAAGCAGAGGCAGAAATTAGAAGGCCAGAAAGCAAAGGAATCAGCAAACCAGTCCAATTCACAGAATGGCAGCACCGGTCGTACTGATTGTGAAACCTGATGGGTCGGTTCGTCTTTGTGGGGATTTTGAAAAAACAGTAAGCCACTTTTCATAGCTAGATAAATGCCCAATCTCTCGCATTGAGGATTTATACACATAGCTGGCCTTTACAAAGCTGGACATTAGCCATGCGTACTTGCAATTGTGGTTAGATGAGGATTCCCAGATATGTGCTTCAATTAATACCCATAAAAGTTTTGTACCAATATATGAGACTGCCATTTGTGGTATCATCAGCCTGTGCCACCTTTCAGCAGACCGTGGAGAACATTTTATACGGTCGATGTGCTAAGATCAGGAAAGACCAATAAGGAGTCATTAGACATTTCTACCAAGCAGATGTACACCTTAGAAAGGAAAATTGGTGGTTCCAGGCACCCTTAGTGACCTACTTGGGCTACAGAGTCAACAAGACCAGGTAACACCTGTTAGGAGATAATTGAGGGTGAATAAAGGTCTCCCACGTCTGTACGGGAGTTTCCGACTTTCCTTGGGCTGCTGTGTTATTATTGCAAGTTCTTACCTGACCTAGCCTCCACCCTAGCACCTTTGCATCAACTTTTAAAGGGTCAGCCTTCTAAATGGGCATGTAGCCAAGCCATAGCCTTCAAGGAAGTGAACAAACAGCTATCATTCTATGATCCCAAGAATGATTTGGGATTGGTACGCAATGCCTCACCAAATTACATTAGGGTAGTATTAGCTCATAGGTGGCTCATGGGAGAGGAATGCCCAATAGCATATGCATCCAGGATTTTGACTAAGGAGAGTGTATATACACCCAGATAGAGAAGGATTGTTTGTCGGTCAAGTTTGGATTCAGAACGTTAGACCAATACCTTTACAGATGTAAATTGGTAATAATTATGGACCACAAACCCCTGCAAGGCCTACTTAAAGACATCAGGCATGGCCATAGCTTCAGGCCGAATTCAACGTTGGGATCTAATACTAAATGCATTTAATTACCAGTTGGAACAACATTCGGGAGGCCAAGTAGCACCGACCACCCAGGTACGTTCCTCTGCAACCGGAAAAGATGCAAAACCTGCTGGTACCCCACCCCATTCACCTCCATCCAGGGCCCCAAACAGTCCTTCCAGGTGAGACAGAGGGTCACCTGCCTCTCTTCCAACCTTGTTTACTGCATCAGGTGCTCCCAATGTGGTATTCTCTACATTGGGGATACCAAAAGTAAACTTAGGGAACAGCTCACCAAGCAGCTCAGCCAGGACCGCAGGCGCCATCCAGACCTCCTAGTTACCGACCATTTCAATTCCTCCAACCACTCCCTTTCCAACGTGACCATCCTTGGCATCCTCCATTGCCACAACGAACCACATCACAAGTCAGAGAAACAACACCTCATCCTCTGCCTGGGCAGCCTAAAGTCTGGAGGACTCAACATTGAGTTCCCTAATTTCAAATAACCACCCTCCCCATCCCCCGACTCCCTTCCCAGCCCCTCCCCATCCCTCCCACTGCTCCCTGCCACCAACTGGATTCATTATTCCCATTGACCAAACAAGTCATACCTCTACCTGTCTTCACCTATCCCCACCTCACCACGCTGTCCCCACCACCCCCTTTATCTGCAGCTCTCCTTACAATCACCCCAGTCCTGAAGAAGGGTTACACTTTCTCCACCTCCTGATGCTGCCTGACTTGCTATTCCAGCCTCCTGCTTGTCTATTTTGGATTCCAGCATCTGCAGTGTTTTCTCTAACCAGTGCATGAAATGAAGCAGGCACTATGGGCTGTGTTGCAAAGATGACATGAAGGAATCTCAGACACTGACATAGAGAAGGCCAAAAATGGCATGATTTATGACAAATAAAAATTGGTCATCCAGCAAAATAAATGACTATGAAGTTGTTTATAAATTAAAAGCTGTAACAATAGCTAATTTCTCTAATAACTATTTCTATAAAGAATGGAAATATATGTGCAGCCAGCTTGATGTTTTATACAGTTTCATTATCAAATCATGGTCTTTGTGAAGGTTTTTCTCCATCAAACATTGATTTGTTACATTTGGGGTAAACACAATTCTTGAATAGCTTATTAATGTGTACATTCAAAGGTTGAACTATTGACATTGGACCCCTGCAATATGGGTGTTATTTCTTCACAGGGATATCTTGACCCTTGTTGGTTATATGGATCTGAAGATCTGAGTTTGATCGTTGTGTGGAGTTTGCATGTTCTCCTGTGAAGGTTGGGTTTCCACTGGGTGCTCCACTTTCTTCCCAGAAACCAAAGATGTACAGGTTAGGTAATCTGGCTATGCTAAATTGCCCCTTAGTGTCCAGGGTTGTGATTAGCCATGGTAAATATGGGGTCACAGGGATAGGGTAGGTCTGAATGGGATGCTCTTTAGAAGGTTGGTACAGACTTGATGGGCTGAATGATCTCTTTCTGCTCTGCAGAGATTCTGTGAATAAATTATGTCACATTACTTTCAAAATGACAACTATCTGTCACCAGCAGTTCATATTTAATCTCAGTTTACAAGTTGATCTCTGTTTTTGTAAGGATTTTTGAAACTTTCAGATGCTGACTTTAATGCAATCTACAGTAGTACATATGTTAGTTTGGGGAATTGCATATTAATAGGTTTAGTTAGGGTCTATCTATTGGGCCAAGTGACCCTTATATAATATACTGATTATGTCTATACTATATGCAACAACCAACAAAGAACAGAGCAAATGCAAGAAATAAAGGTGCACTCCTAGATATCAGCATACTATGCCACCCAAACTGATGCAGTCAGCTCTACCTTGAAAGCTCCCCACAGACAAGCTTTTTAAATGGAACTTCTCCACAACTGGTGTAAAAAAAAAATTGAATGTCAGTGCATATTCATTTTGTATACCTCAGCAACCACCTCAAGAGTAGAACTGACAGAGAGCCAGGATAAGCACTTAGCCCAATCACAGTCCTACTCTTTTGTCCTTTTCGATCCTCCCCCATTTTCTACATCAGCTATTAGTTTCCTAACATTTCCCAATTCATGACCGGAACATTAACTCTATTTCTCTGTCCTTCATTGTGAATGCACTGAACAGAATCCTTTGGTGTTTGTGACATCAGAGGAGTGAAAGTAGAGAGGAAGAAGAATAAAGTTAAACCTTATGAGGCAAAAAAAGAGCATTTCACACCTTGAAGGAAAATCAAGTCATACTTTAATTTTATTTTGGCAAATTAAAAACTATCTTTGCTGCAAACAGAGTAACAGTGAAAATGTTGGTCAATATTGAATGTGCGTTTAAAAGAGCATAAATAATTGTGCAATTTCCACAAACATGCTGCAACACTGACCATATTCTTTCCACTCAGAATTTTGTAATCAAGATATCATTTGTAGGTCATGTCAGCAGGAGTTTGGACTTTAACCTTCTTGCCACTTTTTTTGAGGGAAAAATTGGTCAATTATCCAATGCACTCTGAACAGTTTGTATCTAGTTGTGTAGGGATGCAGGGGACAGCTGAGCACATGAAAGAAACTAGGTAAATGAACAGTAATGTAGAAGGATTTGATGGGATAGTTTTTTAACTCAAGTGGTTGAGTGTTTGAGCATTTCAATTATTAATTCATGTTTGAAATCATTATATCTCTTGAGGGTCGATTTTAATGGCTTTTGAGCAAACCAGATATAGCATCATATTAAGGATTGTTGTTTCTCTCCACTTCAAACATAAGAGAAACAGCCTTCTATTGAAAATTAGCATTTAGGAAAAGAATTGCAGAGTTTACAAACTTGATAGAAGGATATCAATGGTAAATATAAGAAAATCAGGGACCTACAAGAGGACAAATTAGGGCTGAAGCAAATTTTCTCCTGAAGAAAAAAAATTGGAGTGACCTAATAGAGGCTTTTAACATTGCTTAAGGTTTTGATGGAGTAGATAAAGAGTGAATGTTTCCTCTTGTGAGAAAGAGTATAACTAGATACTAAAAATATCAGATAGTCAACCAAAAACATCACTAGGGAATTCGGAAGAATTCACCAACAATGGTGAAAATATTCAACATGCTATCATAGCAAATGATTAACACTGATATTATAGATGTATTTAAGGGGAAGCTAGGCAAACATAGGAGGCAGCAGGGAATAGAGGGTTTTGATGATATACTTAGATGAGAAAAATGGGAAGAGGGTTGAGTACAGCACAAATATCAACATGGACTAATTGAGCCAAATAGCCTGATTCAGTCACATATCATCTGTGCAAACAAAGATGAGTTAGGGGTAATAAATGAGGCCATGAAGAGATTTGAACGCTGAATGAAATTTTTCAAATCAAGATGCTGATCTACTGGGAAACAATATAGGTCAGCACAGACTTGATTGGTCAACGGGACTTGGTGCGAGTTAATGTTGTAAAGAGTGTCTGGAATTACTAATTCAGATGTATGCGCAGTTGGAAATTGATTCCAAGTGGCCCTGAAAGGCTATTTTTAAAGTGGGTGTGGCACCTATTTCACGTTTAGACAGGAGTCATTCCACTGACAGAAATTTCACCCAATTCTCTATAGTAATGTACAACTGGAAAGTTGCAGTTTGTCTTCAACAGGATTGGCATGTACTGGTTCTGCAATTGAGGTCACCACACTCCGGAAGTAGAAAAGTCTGTGCTCTTGTACATAGTTCTCTGTCATATTTTGCATTTGATCAAATCATGACAAGCAAGATCACTGTTCCTTTTTCAATTCATATTGAAGTGCAGTTTTGGAAAGCGAAATCAGATATACATATTGCTAGACCTGACTCCTTGATATGTTTTAAAACATGTTTTAAGACACTTCTGCCAAACTAAATGATTACTTTCTTTTCAATTCCTTTGAGTCATTTATTGAGCAGAAATCATTCAACTTAATCTTTCATGTACTCACTGTTTCATAGAACTGTCCAACAAATCCCAAAAAAAGTCCTTCCAATTCTTTTCTGAATATCAATGTTAAATCTGCTTTCACCATCATCCTGCTTTAGAACATGGAACATTACAGTGCAGTACAGGCCCTTCGGCCCTCAATGTTGTGCCGACTAATACTTTCTTCAGGCATTGCTGACAGCAATGGCTTGGACTAAAAAAAGAATTCCTCACAACACCTCTGAAACTTTTGTCAGATAGGTGTCTTAGATCATAGAATAGAATCATAGAGTAGACATAGAATCCCTACAGTGTGGAAGCAGGTCATTCGGCTCAATGAATCCACACCAACCTTTTGAATAGCATCCCACCCAGACCCACTCCTACCCCATCCCTGTAACCCTGCATTTCCCATGGCCAACCCACCTAACCTGCAATTCCCTGGACACTATGGGTAATTTAGCATGAAACAATCCACCTAACCTGCACATATTTGGATTGTGGGAGGATCCGGAGAAAACCCACAGACACAGGGAGAATGTGCAAACTCCACACAGACAGTTGCCCAAGGTTGGAACTGAACCCAGGTCCCTGGCACTGTATGGCAACAGTGCTAACCACTGAGCCACCGTGCCATCTTCTGGTGAACCTTCTGCTATGGAAAGAATTATCCTTTATTTTCTCCATTAAAACTATCCATGATTCTAAACACCTCCATTAGATTTTTAACCCTGCCCCTATTTAAGAAGCCCAAGGTCCAACATGCGTTTTTAGCAGTTTCTTAACTTCTTCTGCCACCTTCAACTGTTAATGCACACACCCACAAATCTTGCAGCTTGCCATGCAAAAAGCCCTATATTGTAGCTTGATTAGATTGACACCTCATTTTTAGGTATTGTGGGTACTGCTCTTGACACACCTTCTTGCACTCTTCTTTGTGTCAAGGTTGGTCTTCCAGCCTGATATTATTGGTAGAGTGGAGGGATATGCTGGGCCATGAAGGTACATACTTTGGTTGAATACAATTCTGTTGCAGTTGATAGTCCAGAGCACTTCAATGATGTCCAGTTTTGATTTGTTAAATCTGTTCAGAGTTTGTACAATGTAGCAGAGTGGTGATGCCTATAATATGATAGAGTATCCTCAGTGCAAAGAATGAGATCAAACCTCTGGGATTGGATTGGGTGATCCTCGAACAAGCACAGTGGCAGCTTGGTGGAAGACTTACATCAGATCTAGACCACTAAATCCAAAATTTTCTTTAAAAGTATATGACATAAAACATCCATCCAACCCTCACCCGTTACATACCCACACATTTCTTCATGCCTCGTCCATGCAATCCATGTTACATTAGGACCCCAATGACCATCCCAACTGATGCCCCTTCTCCACCCTCTCCAGGCTTCTCACACCTTCCATGCCAACACAGTGGCTCAGTGGTTAGCACTGCTGCCTCACAGGGCCAGGGACCCAAGTTTGATTCCCACCTCGGGTGACTGCCTGTGTGGAGTTTGCACGTTCTCCCAGTGTCTGCGTGGGTTTCCTCCGGGTGCTCCGGTTTCCTCCCATAATCCAAATGTGCAGGTCAGGTGAACCGGTCATGCTAAATTGTTGATAGTGTTAGGTACATTAGTCAGAGGGAAATGAGTCTAGGTGGGTAACTCTTCGGAGGGTCGGTGTGGACTTGTTGGGCCAAAGGGCCTGTTTCCACACTGTAGGGAATCTAATCTAATCTGTATTAAACTTCTGAAGTTTCTTAATTGTTTCACATGTGGCAACTAACCAGACCAATACACAGGTTGAATGAATATTGGAAAATTGTATTAGAAGGGTGTGATCAGGGATATGGAGTTTTAACTTTGCAAATTGGTAACAGGATTATCCAACACAGATAATCATTGTAAAATGTTAATAGTGGATGTTAAGATTAAAGGTTGTGTCATTTCAATGATTACATACAAAGTAGGTTTACCCATACAAGGGCACTTTGGCATTCTTAAATCTTTTACTATAAGTATACTGTAAGATACAATAATTTTAAAAAGCCAAGAACTAATTGAATACTCATGACTCTCTCCATTGAATGTACTTGCAATGTCATGAATGTGTAAGCAGTATGATGAATGTGTTCTGACACAATACCACAGTCACATGTGAAAATTAAATTGTTAGCAGAAAATTAGTTATCATTACATTAGTCTATCAAATAGAATCTTTCAATCATTCATTACACATGTTCCTTGCTATATTCTGCATTCACACAGCGCAGCTGCAATAACATCACAGAGCAATTCCTCAGGACTCTAAGAAAATTGTATGTGACAATTGTATGGAAAATAAGTACAATTCAATTTAACATTATGAAGAACATGCAATATTTTTTAAAAAAACAGTTAGAGTACTAATTTCATACTCTAATAGGCATTAAAGATTTGAAAATACTACTTGAAAAGGAGCAGTTTCTTTTTCCTCGGTGTATTGACCAAGATACTACCTTTAAGGAGAAAGTGAGGTCTGCAGATGCTGGAGATCAAAGTTGAAACTTTATTGCTGGAACAGCACAGCAGGTCAGGCAGCATCCAGGGAACAGGAGATTCGACGTTTCGGGCACAGGCCCTTCTTCAGGAAACTGATTCCTGAAGAAGGGCCTGTGCCCGAAACGTCGAATCTCCTGTTCCCTGGATGCTGCCTGACCTGCTGTGCTGTTCCAGCAATAAAGTTTCAACTACTACCTTTAACCAACCACTCAAAAAGAAGTTAACAAGCCCTTTGTCTCATTGAGGATTGTGGGATCTTACTATTCAAATAGTGGCTTTTCAAGAACAAACAGAAACACTGGGGAGAAAGTTGGGATGCTGAGACTGAAATATGTAATAAAAGTGTCAGCCTTGGCTCAGTGGGTAGGAGTCTCATCTATGAGTTAGAAGAGCATGGGCTTCAGTTCTTCACCACAGATTTGAACACTTAATCTAGGGCATGAGAACAGGTTATCAGGTCTTTCATGTCATTGATGAATGATGAACTTGTTTCCTTAGATATCAATTGTATTGGCTGTGAACTGTTTTGGGACATGCTGAGGATGTAACACACAAAAGATGGTAGAGGTTTGGAACTTTCTTCCTTAAACGACAACTGATGCTAGATCAGATGATAGTTTTAATTCTGAGATAGATATTTTTTTTGTTAAGCAAAGGCATTTAGGGATATGGGCTAAAGGCAGGTATCTGGAGTTAGGTCACAGATCAGCCATGATCTCACTGAATGAGGGAACAAGCTTGAGGAGTTGAATGGCCTACTTCTGTAATTATGTTCCTAACAAGCAGTATGTACTTCAATAGTATTACTTCAAAAAGTCCAATAACTGTGTTTGAGAATACTGGAATCTGAACTGGGACACTGCACCAATTCTATTTCTAGAGGGTCAACATTCCCAGGATCAGACAGGTAGTCTAGAAAGAGAATGGGCAAAATCTTATAGGGGTCTGAGCAACATGGTCTACAGAAAGATTTGTGGCAGAATTGGACAAGACTTCTGGTGAGGCTGATTGCATTCTTAGTCAGGAACATCTCACTGCATTTTCATGCTGTTGAGAAGTGATTTGGTGAGTTTCTCGCGAGACAGTGGCGAATTGCCAATTATGGGGAATGATTACTTCTTAAATGCCTTGTTAACAGTCTAACTCATTAATTTTCAACTTTCCCATTTACCAAACTCACCAAACAAGCTGGATGTCAAGAAAGCCCAACATGGAAATGAGGGAGCAGGTACCTGACAGATACATGATTAGATTAGATTAAATTAAATTCCCTACAATGTGGAAACAAATCCGCACCAATCCTCCGAAGATTAATCCACCCAGATCCATTTCCCTCTGACTAATGCACCTAACACTGTGGGCAATTTAGCATGGCCAATTCACCTGACCTGCACATCTTTGGATTGTGGGAGGAAACAGGAGCACCTGGAGGAAACCCACGCAAACGCCACATAGACAGTCACCTGAGGCTGGAATCCAACCTGTGTCTCTGACATTGTGATGCAGCAGTGCTAACCACTGAGCCACCGTGCTACCCATGCAGGTTGCTGCTTACTACTAAATAACCTCCAAAGTGGGACATCAGGCACCAATGTCTAGAGAACACTATGGACACTGGCCACATACACACCACAGCCACAGACAGTAGTATCCAATGTGTGCCAGCCTCTAAGAACCCTCACAGCACATCTCCAAACCACTTACAGAACATTTCTGCATTTCAATGCTGCTCTTTGGACTACACTGGGCATCTAGCATTGTAATGCCACAGCAAGAACACTGTACACTCATGGAATGGAACAGGCTGTGTCTCGGGCTCTTTGTTCACTGATATATCACACGCTCACTCTGAGTCTGCATGGATGCTCATAGCATCCCAGTTTTGCATTACATTTTTTTCCCCTTTTTATGCTTTGTCCCCTCAGCCAGAGATACCAGGTTCATAGTACACCTGTTTGCCTTGCCATTTAGCATAGACACAAAGAAAGGAAGGTTGTTATAGTTGTCAGCAGGCCTCAGTCAAATCAAAGGAAATTACTTTCACTCAGGTGATCCTGGCACAGTACATCAAGGCCTACCTCCAATAACAGTTTCACAGGTTTTGAAATAATAGGTCAACTACTGGAGCTGGTCAGTGAGAATTTCCAAATAGGGGTGGGGAACTGAATGCCAGGAAGGCCGCCATCCTCCTTGAGTCTTTCTACTCCATTCCTCCAGAAGGTTGAAAGTGCTTTAATCCAGATGGCAACCTCAGATGAGGCGAGCTCGGTCTGGTGTCATAGCCTTCACTGATGCACTTAGGGAAAGGGGAATCCCAACTCTGCAACACTCCATCCAGCAGGACCCTCCAGGTCCTTGCACACAAAACATGCACACATTTCCCAGGCTTTTGTGGTACAGTGGCAGCATCTCTACCTCTGGATTTAGAGGTCCAGGTTCATTTCCCACCTGTAATAACATCTCTGAATTTGATTAGATTTCCTCCTGTCTCTCATGTCCAGGGCAAATGTCAGAAACTGTGCAGGGCAGCTCTGGATTGACAGCGCTTGTCCGGGATTTGTTCTATAGTTCCAAATTGGGATTAGGGTTGTTGGGCTCAAAAGCAGCGAGTGGTATGTGTTCGTGTCTTTTGTTCTGGGTGTTGAATTGTTGATTTTAACAGTGCTTGAGCTGGAAATGTGTTGCTGGAAAAGCGCAGCAGGTCAGGCAGCATCCTGGGAACAGGAGAATCGACGTTTCGGGCATAAGCCCTTCTTCAGGAAACGTCGATTCTCCTGTTCCCTGGATGCTGCCTGACCTGCTGCGCTTTTCCAGCAACACATTTCCAGCTCTGATCTCCAGCATCTGCAGACCTCACTTTCTCCTTTAACAGTGCTTGGGCTAGTAATGGCTCTTTCAGTCACCAAGAGTTTTCTGGGGGTGGAAGAAGTGACTTTGGGGGTTTTGCAAAAGGTGATTAAGGTCAAACTGCTGGAATTAGCATACATGCTGGAGCTGGAGCTGCCTCCTCCCATGAGGAAAGGAGAGATAATTACAGCAATTACTCAGCATTTAGATTTTCTGGAAATGTCATCAGATGGCGAAAATTCAATTGAAAATGAAGCAGTTTGACTTAGAGACAAAGACAAGGAAAGGTCAACAGAAATAAAACAGTTTGAATTACAATTAAAAGCAGAGGGAAGAGAAAAAGAACAAATCGTTTTAGCAGAATAAAAATAAAAAAGAACAAATCGTTTTAGCAGAACAAAAAAGAAGAATGAATCGTTTTAGCAGAACAAAAAGAAAAAGAGAGAAAGAGAGGGAGAAGAGAAAGAAAGAGAAGAGGGAGACAGAAAAGGAAAGGAGGGAGTTTGAACTTCAGAAATTGGCACTTAGTCAGGAAAGTCAGCTTAAAAGATTGGAGATGAAGGCTGAAGGTAAGCTTAGTGAGAAAGAGAGTGAGGATGAGCAAACCCATGGTAGCAAAAGGCCTGGTGAGAAACTGTTTAAATCACTTGAAGCATTGCCTAAATTTGATGAGATTTGATCTCATTTGAAAAGGTGGCTAAAGAAATGCAGTTGCCAGTGATCATGTGGGTTTTGTTGATCCAAACAAAACTTGTAGGTGGAGCTCGTGAGGTATTCGCATCACTATCAGAGGAGATGTCTGGGGCGTATGAGGAGGGGAAGAGCATTTGAGCTTGTGCCAGAAGCCTACAGACAATGTTTCAGGAATCTAAGAAGGGATCCTGGTCAAACCTACAATGAGTTTGAAAGGATCAAACAAAGTAATTTTAATAGGGAGATAAGGGCACTAAAAATAGAGAAAACCTACGACACCCTCAGAAAGATGATTATTTTGGAGGAATTCAAAAATTCACTTCCTAAAGTTGTGAGAACTCACGTGGAAGAGCAGGGAGTTAAAGCGGCAAGATTATCAGCTGAAATGTATTATGATAATGAGTTTGGCTTCCAAAATCAATTTCAATCCATGAGGGATAGGAATTGAGGAAAAGAGAAATCCTTGAGTGGAACAGGAAAGGTAAATCTCAGTGAAGATTATAAGGGTAACTTACCACAGAGTAAAAAGGAAACCCTTGAAGGGGAAAGAGAAGTTTAAAAGCTCCGGTGTTTCCCCCGCAATGAAATCACTGTGTTGGTAGGTTAGGAAAAGAGCTGGGAAGCCAGATATAGGAAAACAGGATAAACCAGTGAATTTTGTTGGGAATGGTAATGGAAAGCACAACGGAGGCTAGAGAACTGCACCAGAAAGAACCACTTGGTCAAAGGCTGGTTAAGGAGGAAATGCCAGATCTTCTTAAACCATACACCCGCAAAGGTAAAGTTTACTCACATAGGCCAGGAGCAGCAGGTAAAGAGAACTATTGCAGGACATATACCCTGGGATTTTTCCTGACTGTGTGGTAACGAGGTCACAAAGTCACCAGTTAAATCAGGAAGATCAAAGAGTATAGATAAGAAGCTTGAAGTGGAATTAGCAGAGACCCTGTTTGAGCAGATGGTTGGCACAAACCAGGAGCAGATAGATGACAAAACAGACATCTTTAGTTCAGATACATTAACGGAGTTACAGCAAAAAGATGAAAATTTAAAGCAAATTGTATCAAAAGGCACACACTGAAAAAGAATCTGAATGTATCCATGCATGTAATTATCTTAAAAATGATGTCTTAATGAGGAAATTGAGACCATCACACATTCAGGCAGATGAGAAATGGGCAGATGTTCATCAGGTCGTATTGCCAGTGGGTTATAGAGTGTAGGTGTTGTGAGTGGCACATGAGCTACCAGTAGGGGGTTATTTAGGAGTAAGAAAAACACAAACTAAAATACGAAAACATTTTTACTGACCTGGACTGCACAAGGAAGTAGTTGAATTTTGCCAGACATGTCAGATAATTGGAAAACCACAGGCAGTAATGAAACCCATACCTTTAGTACATGTTCCTGCATTTGAGGAACCTTTTATAAGAGTCTTAATTGATTGCGTAGACCCCCACCTAAGACAAAAAGTGGGAATCAGTATTTGTCAACAATAATGGATGTGTCCGCTAGATTTACAGAGGCTGTCCCATTATGCAATATCACAGGTAAAAGGATTATAGAGGAGTTACTCAAATGTTTCACTAGATATGGACTACCCACAGTGATACAATCAGATCAAGGGTCAAATTTCATATCAAAATTATTCAAGAAAGATATGGACAGCTTAGGAATAAAACAATTCAAATCTACTGCGTACTGTGCAGAGTTGCAGGAAGCGCTAGAAAGGTGGCATCAGACCATATTGAGGGCTTATGGTCAAGATTATCCAAATGATTGGGATAAGGGAATTTCATTTGTGCTTTTTGTGATCAGAGACGCATCAAATGAATTGACCAAATTCAGTCTATTTGAACAAGCTTTTGGGTATGAAGTGAGAGAACTGCTGAAATTGATTAAGGAGAAATTAGTATGTCAGAATTTAGAGGCCACATATTTGGACTATGTGTCAAATTTGTAGAAACAATTAAAAAAGAGTGGGAGAGTTGGTTAGACAGCATTTAAAAGTATTACAGCATACAATGAAATGGGAAGCAGACAAGAAATCAAAATTTCACAATTTTGCTAATGGAGATAAGGTGTTAGTGTTACTCCCAGTGATAGGTGAACCTTTAAAAGCAAAGTTTAGTGGACCTTATCAAATCAAAAGGAAATTGAGTGAGGTGAACTATTTGATAAGGACTCCAGAGAGAAAGAAATCTGACAAACTGTGTCATGTGAATACCCTGTCAAGGTATTTTGACAGGGAAGGAAAGCCAAAGGAGGTTGTGTTATTGGTTACAACACAAAGGGAAGTACCAGGTTCAGAGGATTCTGAATTGGACATTTCTCAAATTAAATTGGACAATGAGGAAATTGTCAAAAATTGGGATAAATTATTGAGTTACCTTCCAGAGGAAAATCAAAATGACCTGAAAGAGTTATTCTATCACATGGGGAGATATGTGGAAATAAGATGGGAAATACTAACCTAACTACGCATGATGTAGGTACAGGAGATGCTGTTCCAATTAAGCAATATCCCTATAGAAATAATTCTCTAAATTTGGCACAGGTTCAAAAGGAGATTGAATGCATGTTCCAAGACAACATAACTGAAGTGAGTTACAGTGACTAGAGCTCACCCATAGTAATGGTGCCAAAACCAGGTGATACCCAACAGTTATGTGTGAACTATTGCAAAATTAGAAGGACTGATGCATGTCTCATTCTGTGTTTGGAAGACTGTGTCGAGAAGGTGGGACAAGCAACACATATTTCTAAGCTGGACTTGCACAGAGGATACTGGCAGGTACCTTTGTCAGAAAGAGTGAAGACAATTTCAGCTTTGGTAATGCCAAATGGACTGTATCAGTTTAAAGTCATGTTGTTTGGTATGAAAAATGCACCAGCAACATTTCAGAGACTAACCAATAAGGTCATTGCCAGATTACCCAATTGTGTCACATATATTGATGACCTGTTGATTTTTAGTCACACGTGGTAGGAACATTTGCAACATTTATCAGACTTGTTTGATCGACTTCAGAAGGGAGGCTTGCTGATAAGCCTGGCTAAAAGTGAATTTGCCAAAATCCAAGTCACCTCCCTGGGCCATGTTACTGGACATGGACAAACAGCCCCATGGAATGCAAAAACAAAGATAATTGGGGAGTTTCCCATACCATCAACAAAACAGAGCAGCACAACAGTTTCTGGGATTGAGTGGATTTTATCAAAAATTTATACCAAATTTTAGCAGTATGGCTGCTTCACTCACTGAATTGCTAAAGAAAGACAAGAGGTTTCAGTGGACAGCAGACTGTCAGAAGGCATTTGATAGCCTGAAAGTTGTGTTAACCACTGAACGTTTGTTAGTCATACCTAATTACACAAAGCCATTCAAGGTGGCTATCGATGCAAGTGATGTGGGTGTCAGTGCTGTGCTCTTCTATTAAGATAATGAGAAGATAGAAAGACCTATCGGGTATTTCTCCAAGAAAATGAACATTCATCAGCAGAAATATTCGACAGTTGAGAAGGACTCTTTGAGCTTGGTGTTGACGTTACAACATTTCAAAGTTTATGCTACCAGTAACATATCTGAGACAATCATATACACTGATCATAATCCATTGAAGTTTGTGGAGAAATTTAAGGACAAAAATGTCAAATTGTTTAGATGGAGCTTGTTGTTACAGCCATTCAATTTGAAAATTGTGCATGTGGCAGGATGAGAAAACGTGATTGCCGACGCATTGTTGAGACTTAAATGAGAAACGGAGGCATTCAGTGGCAGGACTACAACAGACTGAAACATAATGTAGTAGTGCATGTTTGCATGATTATTGTCAATGTAGTGTATGTGCGTGTTACAGGGTACTGACAGTTTAAAATTAAGGGGTTTTAAAATGAAGCCATCTTTGGATATTGATGGTTCACTGTTTTTTAAGGAGGGGGGGAGGTGTGATGATGCTGCTCCTTTAACAAGGTTATGGTGGCCTTTTTTTCAGAGAGGTTGTAAAAGTCACAGATTCCGAAAAGTCTAAATTTGAAGAGTCTGAGAGCCAATTTCCTTATAGCTAATTGATACTGCCTCAGGAAAAAGGCTTTCAAGCTTTAGAAATAACACTTGTATAATAAAAGGGGACTGGCCAGTTCTCCCAGCTCAGCTTTTCTCTGATTTGGTTTGGTCTGGCTATTCACTGAAAGCAGGCAGCCAGTTGTAAAAGCTGCTGGATTCAAAGAACAGCTACATGCTGATCCTCCATCTCTCTGACATCTCCCCTGTAAGACCCTGAGTTTGATTTTACCTCTTGTGCCAAGGGGTGTTTATGGGGACTGTTGAAGTAGTTGGAACAGCATCATTAAGTTGGTTTAATCTGTTGAGTTTTCAGACAGGTTAAATTATTCAGAATTGTGTTCTCTTATTTGTGTTTCATTCCGCAATCTTGAAATTAAGTTCTGTTTTGTTTAAAACTAAGTAGTATGACCAGCTGCATTCCTCCTGGAATATCCAAATTACATGTACTTAAAATAACTAGCAAAGTTAGGGTCTAGTCGACTTTCTTAAAATGTTTTGAGGGGGTCTGGTCTGGTCCATAACACAAGTTTGTAAGATGTGGCAAAAAGCCTTGATAGGCCTGGCAGCGTCAATCTCTCCAACTTAGAACCCTACAATTAAGCCCAATATATCACCATTTGATATATTTTTTAAAAGAAATATTACTAAAGACAAACTCCTATTAGAATATCCCAATCTCTTAACTGAAGATAGTTAAACATGGTGGGCTGAGAGAGATACAATCCAAAGAATTATATAAATTGATGTAGGTGAAAGAGTTAATGTAATCTGCCACCATCACTAAACAGAGTAGGCAAGTACAGCTTTGAAACAGCATCATAAACTATTATTACCTTCAAACAATGGCTTTCATTGAAGCCTGAACCGCACTATTTTGCCTTAGGAATGAAAGTAAGCGTGAATTAGGCATGTTTAAGCATGAGAAAAATCTCACTACAATTCTCCAATACAGTAGATTAGTGAAAGTATGTGTGGTGTCTGCAAATTAGCAAGAAATTGATAAAAATCCTTTCAGAGGCACTAGGTTCAACAGCCTTTACAACTTGAAAACATTATTCAATTGATATGTTGAATAATATGTCAGTCCATTAATCCATATTACATAAAGACAAACAAACTCAAGGTTAAGGAATTCAAGCTTGGTTTCTTTGAATGCTTGTGGTGATTCAACAAATTATTCTCAATGGGTGAAGGGTTCAAATTCCAGGAAGCACAATTTTTTAAAAATTCTTTCATGAGATGTGGGTGTTACTGGTAAGGCCAGCATTGTTGCCCATGTCTAACTTAGCAATGGCTTGCTGGCAATTTAACTATCAACAGCTTGCTATGCTATTTCAGAGGATAGTCAAGAGTCAACCACATCGTTATGGAGTTACATAAAGGCCAGGCCAGATAGTGAAGATTTGGGACAATATTTCATCCTCACTAACACTCAACACTGGAGCCCCCCCAGGGGAGTATACTCAGCCCCCTACTGTACTCACTGTATACCCATGACTGTGTCACCAAATACCAGACTAATGCCATTTACAAGTTTGCTGATGACACCACCATAGTTAGTTGAATCTCAGATAATAACGAAACAGGCTACAGATGGAAGGTGGAATACCTGGAAAAATGGTGCACTGAGAACAACCTAGCTCTCAATGCTAGAACTCATTATTGACTTTTTTTTGGATGTAGGTTTGGTCGCTGAGCAGGAAGGTTCATTTCCAGACGTTTTGTTACCCTACTGGGTAACATCATGCTGAAACTTCCTGCTTTCTTTTTATATGTTTGGGTTTCTTTGGGTTGGCGATGTCATTTCCTGTGGTGATATTATTTCCTGTGGTGAAGTCACTTCCTGTTCCTTTTCTCAGGGGATGGTAGATGGGGTCTAACTCGATGTGTTTGTTGATAGAATTCGGTTCAAATGCCATGCTTCTAGGAATTCTCGTGCATGTCTTCTTTTGGCTTGTCCTACGATGGATGTGTTGTCCCAGTCGAAGCGGTGTCCTTCCTTATCTGTATGTAAGGATACTAGTGAGAAAGGCTCATGTCTTTTTGTGGCTAGTTGGTGTTTAGGTATCTTGGTGGTTCTTCTTCCTCAGGAGATGTTGCTTTAAACCAAGGAAACACTGGCAGGTAGTTCCGTTCCCATGCAATCCCGTGTTGTAAGAAAATTGTGTAATAGCAGCACCATTTAAACTAATGGGGCCAGAATAGCATTATAACCAATACATGCTTTAAAACTTCATACTTTAGAAACAGTGTCCCCAATTTGTCAATCATGTGACAGTGAATTTATGTTAATGAAACGCACGTTATAGCAGAACTTCCTGAAATTGCATGCCATAAAACATAACCAGCAAGTGACAGTTAAAGCTAAGTGATTCCACAATCAACAAATCAGATCTAATCCAGCCATATTCAGTTATTGTAGTTGTGCGTATGTTCGCTAGGCTGGGAAATTGACAAGCAGAGATTTTGTTCCCTGTCGAGGTGACATCTTCAGTGCTTTGGGGCTTCCAGTGAAGCGCTGCTGTATACTGTGTCTTCTGGAATTTATTTGGTTCTGTTCCTGCTGCTTCCAGTTGCAAGTTCTGTTTGAAATTGTAATGGCTGGAAAATTGGGTCTAAGTCTATGTGCTAATATCCACGGATTCTATCAACAAGCACATAGACCCATACCCAATATGGGAACCAAATAAATTCCAGGTGACACAGTACAGCAGCACTTCACAGGAGGCTCCAAAACACTGAAGATGTCACCTAGACAGGGAACAAAACGTGTGCAAATCAATTTCCGAGCTCAGCAAATACTCCTATAACTACAACAACTGGCATCCAAGCTACAAATCTTCACACAAACCTTGAACATTCAGTTATGAATGGTGGTGGACAGTTAAATAACTCACTAAAGGAGTAGGTTCCAAAAATATCCCAATCCTCAATGATGGGAGAGCCCAGCACATCAGTGCAAAAAATAAGGCTGAAGCGTTTGCAACAATCTTCAACCAGAAGTGCCGAGCAGATGATCAATTTCAGCCTCCTTCAAAGGTCCCCAGCATCATAGATGCCAGTCTTCCACCAATCTGATTGCCTCCACTTGATATCAAGGAATGACGACAGGCACTGGATGTTGCAAAGACGATAAGCCCTGACAATATTTCAGTAAGAGTACTGAAGGCATGTGCTCCACAACTTGCCACACCTTAGCCAAGCTGTTCCAGTACAGTTACAACACTGGCATCTACCTGACAATGTGGAAAACTGCCCAGGCACATCTTGTACACTAAAAGCAGGAAAAATCCAATTACTGGCCAATCAGTTTATTCTTGATCATCAGTAAAGTGAGGGAATAGGTTGTCAACAGTGCCATCAATCATCACTACCTTATCAACAACCTGCTCACTAACACCAAGTTTGGCTTCTGGCAAGGCTACTCAGCTCCTTACCTCATTATAACCATGGCTCAAAACTTGGCAAAAAATCTGAATTCTTGAGGTAAGGTGAGGGAGACTGTCCTTGTCATCAAGGTCATATTGGTGAGTGTCGCATCAAACAGCTCTTGCAAAACTGGAGTCAATGAATTCAAGGGGAAAATCTGTTTGCTGTTTGGAATCAAAACTGGCACAACGAAAGATGGTTGTGGTTGTTGGCAGTCAGCCATCTCAGATCCAAGACATCTCTGTGGGAGTTGCTCAGGGTAGTGTTCTAGGTTCAACAATCTTCAGCTACTTCATCAATGACCTTTTCTTCATCATAAAGTTAGAAGTGGGGAGGTTCACTGATAATTGCACAGTGTTCAGCCCATTTATCTCTGAAGATGCCCATGTCCAAATGCAGCAAGACCTGGGCAATACCCAAGTTGGGCTGACAAGTAGCAAGTAATATTTACACCATACAAAGACGAAGGAATGACCATCTCCAATATCAGAGAGTCTAACCATCATCCCTTGACATTTAATGGTATTACCATCACTTTTTCCTCTTCTATCAACAATCTGGGGATTACCATCCACCAGAAATTGAACTGGAGTAGCAGTATAAACCCAGTGGGTCAGAGGGTTAGGAATCCTGCAGTGAGTAATTTAGCTCCTAACTCACCAAAGCCTGTTCAGCATCTACAAGGGGCATTTCAGGAGTGTGATACAATACTTCCCATTTACCTGGATGTGTGCAATTCCAACAACACTGAAGTTGCTTGACACCATCCAGGACAGAGCAGTCTGCTTGACTGACACCACATCCACAAATATCCACTCCTTCCATCACAAACACTCAGCAGCAGTGTGTATATCTACAAGATGCATTGTGTAAATTCACAAAGACTTCTTAAACAGCATTTTTGAAACCCATGACCACTTCCAAATAGAAGGACAACGACAGGATATACACGGGAACACCACCACCAGGTAAATTCCTGTCCAAAACAATCTTCATTCTGACTTAGAATCATAGAGATGTACAGCATGAAGCAGACCCTTTGGTCCAATTCATCCATATCGATCAGATATCCCAACCCAATCTAGTCCCACCTGCCAGCACCTGGCCCATATCCCTCCAAACCCTTCCTATTCATTTATCCATCCAGATGCCTTGTAAATGTTGCAATTGTACTAGCCTCCACCACTTCCTCTGGCAGCTCATTCCATACACGTACCACCCTCTGCGTGAAAAGGTTTCCCCTTAGGTCTCTTTTATATCTTTCCCCTCTCACCCTAAACCTATGCTCTCTAGTTAAGGACTCCCCGACCCCAGGGAAAAGACTTTGCCTATTTATCCTATCCATACATCTCATGATTTTATAAATCCCTATAAGGTCACCCCACAGCCTCCGACACTCCAGGGAAAACAGCCCCAGCCTATTCATCCTCTCCCTATAGCTCAAATCCTCCAACCCTGGCAACATTCTTGTAAATCTTTTCTGAACCCTTTCAAATTTCACAACATCCTTCCAATAGGAAGGAAGCTAGAATTGCATGCAATATTCCAACAGTGGTAAACCAATGTCCTGTACAGCCGCAACATGACCTCCCCACTCCTGTATTCAATACTCTAACCAATAAAGGAAAGCATACCAAACACCTTCTTCACGATCCTATCTTCCTGCGACTCCACTTTCAAGGAGCTATGAACCCCTACTCCAAGATCTCTTTGTTCAGCAACACTCTCTAGGACTTTACCATTAAGTGTATAAGTCCTGCTAAGATTTGCTTTCCCAAAATGCAGCACCTCGCATTTATCTGAATTAAACTCCATCTGCCACTTCTCAGTGCACTGGCCCATCTGATCAAGATCTTGTTATAATCTGAGGTAACCTTCTTCGTTGTCCACTACACCTCCAATTTTGATATCATCTGCAATCTTACTAATTATACCTCTTATGCTCATATCCAAATCATTAATGTAAATGATGAAAAGTAGTGGACCCAGCACCAATCCTTGTGGCACTCCACAAGGCCTCCAGTCTGAAAAACAACCCTTCACCACCAACCTCTGTCTTCTACCTTTGAGCCAGTTCTGTATCCAAATGGCTAGATCTCCTTGTATTCCATGTTGCCAACCAGTCTCCCATGGGGAACCTTGTCGAACGCCTTACTGAAGTCCATATAGATCACATCTACTGCTCTGCCCTCATCAATCTTCTTTGTTACTTCTTCAAAAAACTCAATCAAGTTTGTGAGACATGATTTCCCACACACAAAGTCATGTTGACTATCCCTGATCAGTCCTTGCCTTTCCAAATACATTTACATCCTGTCCCTCAGGATTGCCTCCAACAATTTGCCCAACACCGAGGTCAGGCTCACCGGTCTATAGTTCCCTGGCTTGTCCTTACCACCCTTCTTAAGCAGTGGCACCACGTTAATCAACCTCCAGTCTTCTGGCACCCCATCTGTGACTACCAATGATACAAATATCTCAGCCAGGGGCCCAGCAATCACTTTTCTAGCTTCCTACAGAGTTCTAGGGTACACATGACCAGGCCCTGGAGGTTTATCCATTCAGCACTTCCTTCTCTGCAATATGGACATTTTTCAAGATGTCACCATCTATTTCCCTACATTCTATATCTTCCATGTCCTTTTCCACAGTAAACACTGATGCAAAATACTCATTTAGTATCTCCCTATCTCCTGCAACTCCACACAAAGACTGCCTTGCTCATCTTTGAGGAGCCCTATTCTAGTTACCCTTTTGTCCTTAATGTATTTGTAAAAAGCCTTTGGATTCTCCTTAATTCTATTTGCCAAAGCCACCTCATGTCCACTTTTTGCCCTCCTGATTTCCCTCTTAAGTATACTTCTACTGCCTTTATACTCTTCTGAGGATTAATTCGATCTATGTTGTCCATAATATGCTTCCTTCTTTTTCTTAACCAAACCCTCATTTCTTTAGTAATCCAGCTTTCGCTACACCTACCAGCCTTTCCTTTCATCCTAACAGGAATATACTGTCTCTGGACTCTCGTTATTTCATTTCTGAAGGCTTCCCATTTTCCAGCCATCCCTTCACCTGCAAACATCTGTCCCCAATCAGCTTTTGAAAGTTCTTGCCTAATACTGTCAGAATTGGCCTTCCTCCAATTTAGAACTTTAACTTTCCGATCTGGTCTATCCTTTTCCATCACTATTTTAAAACTATTAGAATTATGGTCACTGGCCCCAAAGTACTCCCCCATTGACACCTCAGTCATCTGCCTTGCCTTATTTCCCAAGAGTAGGTCAAGTTTTGCACCTTCTCTAGGAGGTGCATCCACATAGTGAATCAGAAAGGTTTTCTGCACACACGTAACAAATTCCGCTCCATCTAAACCCTTAACACTACAGCAGTCCCAGTCTATGTTTAAAACATTAAAATCCCCTACCATAACCACCCTGTTATTCTCACAGATAGCTGAGATCTCCTTACAAATTTGTTTCTCAATTTCCCTCTGACTATTAGGGGATGTATAATACAATCCCAATGAGGTGATCGTCCCTTTTTCTAACTCAGTATGTAGATTGTCCGACCAGAGGGGAGGCCATATTGGATTTGGTACTCGGTAATGAACCGGGACAAGTGATGGCCTTGTTAGTGGGTGAACATTTTGGTGATGGTGACCACAATTCTGTGACTTTCACCTTGGTTATGGAGAGAGATAGGTGCATGCAACAGGGTAGGTTTTACAATTGGGGAAAGGGTAATTACGATGCTGTAAGACAGGATCTGAGGAGCATAAGTTGGGAGCATAGGCTGTCAGGGAAGGATGTCGTGGAAATGTGGAACTTTTTCAAGGAACAGATACGACGTGTCCTTGATATGTATGTACCTGTCAGGCAGGAAAGAAATGGTCGTGTGAGGGAACCTTGGTTGACGGGGGAGGTTGAATGTCTTGTAAAGAGGAAGAAGGAAGCTTACATAAGGTTGAGGAAACAGGGTTCAGACAGAGCAGTGGAGGGATACAGGATAGCCAGAAGGGACCTGAAGAAAGGGATTAGGAGAGCTAAGAGAGGGCATGAAAAATCTTTGGCGGATAGGATCAAGGATAACCCAAAGGCATTTTATGCATATGTGAGAAACATGAGAATGATGAGAACGAGGGTAGGTCCGATCAAGGACAGTAATGGGAGACTGTGTATTGAGTCGGAAGAGATAAGAGAGGTCTTGAATGAGTACTTTTCTTCAGTATTTACGAATGAGAGGGACCGTATTATTGAAGAGGAGAGTGTGAAACGGACTGATAAGCTAGAGGAGATACTTGTTAGGAAGGAAGATGTGTTGGACATTTTGAACAACTTGAGGATAGACAAGTCCCCCGGGCCTGACAGGATATATCCTAGAATTATGTGGGAAGCAAGAGAGGAAATTGCAGAACCGTTGGCAATGATCTTTTCGTCTTCACTGTCAACGGGGGTGGTACCAGGAGACTGGAGAGTGGCGAATGTTGTGCCCCTGTTCAAAAAAGGGAATAGGGATAACCCCAGGAATTACAGGCCAGTTAGTCTTACTTTGGTGGTAGGCAAAGTAATGGAAAGGGTACTGAGGGATAGGATTTATGAGTATCTGGAAAGACACTGCTTGATTAGGGACAGCCAGCACGGATTTGTGAGGGGTAGGTCTTGCCTTACAAGTCTTATTGAATTCTTTGAGGAGGTGACCAAGCATGTGGATGAGGGTAGAGCAGTGGATGTAGTATACATGGATTTTAGTAAGGCATTTGATAAGGTTCCCCATGGTAGGCTTATGCAGAAAATCAGGAGGCATGGGATAGAGGGAAATTTGGCCAATTGGATAGAGAACTGGCTAACCGGTCGAAGTCAGAGAGTGGTGGTAGATGGCAAATATTCAGCCTGGAGCCCAGTTACAAGTGGAGTTCCGCAGAGACCAGTTCTGGGTCCTCTGCTGTTTGTAATTTTTCTTAATGACTTGGATGAGGGAGTCGAAGGGTGGGTCAGTAAATTTGCAGATGATACGAAGATTGGTGGAGTTGTGGATAGTGAGGAGGGCTGTTGTCGGCTGCAAAGAGACTTAGATATGATGCAGAGCTGGGCTGAGGAGTGGCAGATGGAGTTCAACCCTGCCAAGTGTGAGGTTGTCCATTTTGGAAAGACAAATAAGAATGCGGAATACAGGGTTAACGGTAGGGTTCTTAGTGAGGTGGAGGAACAGAGGGATCTTGGGGTCTATGTTCATAGATCTTTGAAAGTTGCCACTCAGGTGGATAGAGCTTGTAAGAAGGCCTATGGTATATTAGCGTTCATTAGCAGAGGGATTGAATTCAAGAGTCGTGAAGTGATGTTGCAACTGTACAGGACTTTGGTTAGGCCACATTTGGAGTACTGTGTGCAGTTCTGGTCGCCTCACTTTAGGAAAGATGTGGAAGCTTTGGAGAGGATGCAGAGAAGATTTACCAGGATGTTGCCTGCAATGGAGAATAGGTCGTACGAGGATAGGTTGAGAGTGCTAGGCCTTTTCTCGTTGGAACGGCGAAGGATGAGGGATGACTTGATAGAGGTTTATAAGATGATCAGAGGAATAGATAGAGTTGACAGTCAGAAACTTTTTCCCCGGGTGCAACAGAGTGTTACAAGGGGACGTAAATTTAAGGTGAAGGGTGGAAGGGAAAGGGGAGATGTCAGGGGTGGGTTCTTTACCCAGAGAGTGGTGGGGGCATGGAATGCACTGCCTGTGGGAGTGGTAGAGTCAGAATCTTTGGTGACCTTTAAGCGGCAATTGGATAGGTAAATAGATGGGTGCTTAAGCTAGGACAAATGTTCGGCACAACATCGTGGGCCGAAGGGCCTGTTCTGTGCTGTATTGTTCTATGTTCTATGTTCTTTCGTATTTCTCAGTTCCGTCCAAAAATCTTCCCTATACATATTTCAGGGAATATTCTCCCTCAGTACAGCTGTAATGCTATCCCTTATCAAAAACACCACTCCCCCTCCTCTCTAGCTTTCCTTTCTGTCCTTCAACAGCATTTGTATCCTGGATTAAGCTGCCAGTCCTGGCCATCTCTGAGCCACGTTTCTGTAGTTGCTATGATATCCCAGTTCCATGTTCCTACCCATGTTCGGAGTTCATCTGCCTTCTCTGTTCGGCCTCTTGCATTGAAATAAATGCACGTTATCAGTCCTACCTTGTTCACTATTTTGTCCCTGCCTCCCCTGACTGTTCGACTTGTTCTGTTCTCAACTGTACCAGTCTCAGATTGATCTCTTCCCTCACTATCTCCCTGTGTCCCACCAGCTCCCCCTCCACCCCAACTACCGTAATAGTTTAAATCCTCCTGAGCAGCTCTAGCAAATCTCCCTGCCCCAGTATATTAGTCTCCTTCCAATTCTGCTGCAATCCGTCCTTCTTGTACAGGTCACTTCTACCACAGAAGAGATTCCAATGATCCAAAAATGTGAATGCTTCTCCCATACACCAGGTCCTTAGCCATGCATTCATCTGTTCTATGCTCCTATTCCTACCCTCACTAGCTCTCTTTATTCTCCTTTCAGAATTTCATCCTTTTCCATTCATGGGAATCTATTGTCCTTCCTTCATTGTTGCTGGGTCAAAATCTTGGAAATCCCTTCTTAATGGCATTGTGGGTCTACCTACAGCACATGGACTGCGGTAGTTAAAGAAAGCAGCTCAAAAATACCTTCTCAATTGCACCTTAGAATGACCCATAAATATTAGCCCAGCCAGCAACTCCAACATCCCATGAATGATTTTTTTTAAATATTTGCTGTTTTAAAAAAAACAAGTTACTAAAACACTTCATGGGTTGTAACTATAATGTTTATAATATAAATATATTATTCAAGCAGCGATGGATAATGCCACAGAGAATGGCACCACCATTGTGTGTTCAGGGCAGCTTTACTCAGAGACAGTCTTTTGAATTTTTCAATTGGGAACAGTTGTTGTGGGCTCAGATCAATTCAGCATAGTAACAAGCATTTGATTGGTTCCTGGGTAATGGCTGGAGCCTTTGGTGTGGACGATATAGAAACATTTAGCCTGCAAATTTCATTCTCTCTTTCCCTTCTGTATGGATAAGTAAACAAAAAAATTCCTTGGAGCTAGCTTCACCTTACCCTCACCTTTCTGTGTAAGTTGTTCTTTCAGCAAATCCCATTGAAAGGAAATGTGGAAGAAAGCACTTTTAAGAGCACTGAAGGGTCAGATCCTTAAGCAATTAAAGACTGAGAACTGATTTATCCATAACCTCACGTCATTAGCAATAATTCGGAAGGAGTCAAAAGAAAACTCATTAATATCTGTAATCTGATTGGATCCAAAGCCGTGCTTCTCTGGCTTTTTATTTCCTTCCCCACCCATTATATGTCTTGTCTTGTCTCTTAGTGTGCCTGTTTGTACGTGTATGGAACTTCTCAGAAGAGTTTGAGCTTACATTGTAGGAAGCTATAGAGTTATAGATTAGTCATTAAACTTTCCTAGTTTCTGCCACTGGTTCAAAAAAAGGTTGATTACAATAGATATTTTCTGGTGAATGGGAAAATCCTGGTGTTCATGTACTTTGCATCTGAATTAGACAGGTAAAGTTGGGAAATGGACCGTCTTGGGCACAGTGGTAGTGTCCCTATCTCTGGACTGAGAGGCCCAGGTTCAGGTCCCATCTGTTCCAGAAGTGTGTAATACAATCTCTGAACAAGTTGATTAGAAAAATGGTTAAATTTGGTGACTTATTCAAAGTATCACAATTGCTTCAACTCCAGGAAGAGTGAGGCTTGATTTCCAACAAACTATCCCAGTAGTCACAAGATTTTAAATTCAATTCTGCAACTCCAGCACATCAGTAATTCGTTCTTTTGATGACTTTAATGAAACTATTTTTTAATCATTTTCCTCTTTGCTCCATATTATTCCCTGCGAAAGGGTAGGTATTGAATAGAGGACATGTGCAGAGTAGACTGTAAAAGACCTTCTTACAATTGAAATTGCAAGATTGAAAAGCATTGAAGATATTAGGCAATTCAATTATCCAATTCTAAATGAAAAATGATTTGGTGTTCTGTGATCCACACTGTATATTTCTTCTCTATCTAATTTCAGACCCATTTCAGTCCCTGAAAGGGAAAACACTATATTCTCACATTTGCCAATAACTATTTCCTCCATGTTCAGTGAGCTGAATCTTACAAAAAACATTGACAGTTGTGTTCACTCAATTCCTTCCTTGGTCTATTCCAGAAATAAACAGCCCACAATTGATTGGAGAGAGGGACTGGCTCTAGGCTAGCTGGTTAGAGTCCATGTGCACAAGTAAATAAAGGGTGACTTAGTGACGGGATACCAACCTCTGTTCAGCTATTTCACTGTTCCAAAAGTATTTGGACTATCCAGGGTGTGCATACTCTTGGCTACTGGCCCATGAGTTCCCTTACCCAATTCAGGCCTGGTGTGCTTTTTTTGTTGTCTTGAGTCCTCATACAGGCAGCAACTGCAATGGCTTGCCAGCCCAGATCCTCAAGAAACTTTTAGCTATATGGTCGATGCTCAGCTATGTTTTGGGATTTTGCTGTAGGCTGAGTTAGAGTCCTTCTGTTCAGGATATGTCCTGAATGAGGCTGTGTAACTGCCTTCACTCAAGTGATGATCCCCAGCTCAGATGGCCTGGCGAGGATGTTTCATTCCATCAGCATACTCTGTAGCTCATAGGCTCCATTTGCCACATTTTCTCATGACAAAGCCAGTTGTAGTACCTGTTTGAAGTCCAGTGGACTTCAACTAGTAGGTGCTTCTGCATGATCACACTAATACAAACGGTCTTTCAGAATCTCACTTATGGTTAAACCAAAATCACATGTATCTGCCAGTCATCTTAACTTCGTTAAAAACCCAGATACAAATTTTCCTAGTTTTCGAACTGCTGAGTAAAACCGATATCATTTCAGAATTAGAGGAGGCTTGTAATATTCCTTAGCTATATTCCGTTATCACTTAAAGGTTTCAATGTCTGGTGCCACAGGGAAAGTTAGGCTTCTGGTACCCGAAAAAGCTGCAAATCCACAAGCTGTCAGGAGAATCACTCATTGCTTTTCGTCTGCCCAAAGGTCATTTACCCAGAAAACAATAATGTATTTTTTCCAAATACTGGGCCTAGTCTTCTACAGCAGGGTTGAATGTTCCCCTGCCTAATGAAGGGCTTATGCTCGAAACATCAATTCTCCTGCTCCTCGGATGCTGCCTGACCAGCTGTGCTTTTTCAGCAACACACTCTTCAACTCTGATCTCCAGCATCTGCAGTCCTCACTTTCTCCAGGCAGGATTGAATGAGTCAAGCTTCTCAAATAATGGCCAGATGTCAGAAATGCTTACCCCAACTCAAAGATGACTGTTGCGAGTGAATCTCTTCAGGGGTGTGTTTTTCTCTCATTGTCATTGAAATAATTCCATGAAGTCCAGTATCCTGTCACCAACTCATCCTTTATTTACATTTGCACAGTACATGACACGGACCCAACAAACTCAGGACTGGTTCCTAGAGTGAACAGAACCAACTACATTCCTGTTTATATTCTTTATTTTTTTTATTTCCTATCTTTTGCTTTTTTCTACAGTGAAAAACAACAGGTGTACAAATCTTTACTCAATTTCCACCACCAGGAAGAAAGAAAACACCCGAGTGGTCAGTGACAAGCAGTGCCCTTCACATCAAAGGGCAATGCTGCATAATCAAAAAAGTGAAGGGGAGGGCAGGGATTAAATCAAAATAGAATTGGAGGGGGAAATAGAGCACTCCACTCCCGGCAGTGCCCACCTCTCCCTGAACAGCTCGAGGGAGTTGGTAGATACCTCATGCTCCTTCTCCAGACGCACCCAGGCTCAGACATAGCCACGGAAGAGGGAACAGGCAATCAGCCATAATGGCCCCCTCCATGGCCCGCTGCCTAGACCTATTTATGGCCAGGCCCAGGAGCAGATCCAAGAGGAGATCCTCTGACCTACCCACCCCCCTCCACACCGGGTGCCCAAAGATCAGGAGCGTAGGACTGAAGTGCAGCCAAAAGCAGAGAAGGTTCTCTAGAAAACTAAAAAGGGAGTGCAAACACCCACACCTCATATATACATGGTCCACGGACTCCACAGCACCACAGAACAAGCAGTTGGGCTGGGGGTCTGTGAACCACCACAATCTGCGTTTGCAGGGGACTGCTGCATAACATTCCCATTTTTTTTTCAGAAACCAACAGTAGCAGGAACACACTGACTGTGGCCCAGCCAGCACAGTCAGTCCCCTAAACTGAGAGATTCTAAATCTCCTTTTTTTTTCTTTTATCTTTTTTTCTTTTCTTTTTTCTTTCTTTTCCCACACTACTACCTGACAGCGGTAGTGCTTATTTTTCCCCAGCATCCATGTCACTTGTGTGCAGGAGTCGGACACAGTGAAAAACAACAAGTGTGTAAATCTTTACTTATATTCCACCACCAAAAGAAAAGAAACACCTAAGTGGCCAGTGACAAGCAGTTCCCTCTGCAAAGAACAATGCTGCAGGATCAAACATTGAAGGGGAGGGTGGCAACTAAATCAAAATAGAGTTGGAGGAGGAAATAATACATTTCACTCACTGCAGAGCCCATCTTTCCCTGAAAATCTCAAGGGTGTTGGTAGACACTGCGTGCTCCTTCTCCAGAGACACACGGGCTCTGACATAACCGCGGAAGAGGGGCAGGCAATCGGCCATAGCGACCCCCTCCACAACCCGCTACCTGGACCTGTTTATGGTCAATTTGGTCAGGCCCAGGAGCAGACCCACGAGAGATCCTCTGACCTACTCATCCACCTCTGCACTGGGTGTCCAAAGATCAGAAGCGTGGGACTGAATGCAGTCAAAAGCAGAGGAGAAGGTTCTCTCGGAAAACTAAAAAGTGAAGGGGACGGCAGGGATTAAATCAAAATAGAGTTGGAGGGGGAAATAATGCACTCCACTCCCTGCGGCACCCACCTCTCCCTGAACAACTCCAGGGTGTCGGTGGACACTGCATGCTCCTTTTCCAGAGACACCCGGGCTCTAATGTAACCATGGAAGAGGGGCAGGCAGTCGGCCCTAACGACCCCCTCCACGGCCTGCTGACTTGACCTATTTATGGCCAGTTTGGCCAGGCCCAGGCGCAGACCCACGAGGAGGTCTTCAGACTGCCCTCCCTCCTCCGTGCCAGGTGCCCGAAGATCAGGAGCGTGGGACTGAAGTCCAACCAAAAGCAGAGGAGGACGTTTTTGAGAAAATCAAAAAGGGAGTGCAAACGTCCACACCCAATATATACATTGTCCATGGACTCCACAGCACCACAGAACAAGCAGTTGGGCTGCGAGTCCGTGAACCAGCGCAATCTGCGATTGCAGGCGACTCCAGCGTGACAATCCCATTTATATTTTTTTCCTGGTTATATATTTTATTAAACAATACAGTTTCCAAAACAGTTAACATTAATAGCTGTTTATAAAGAAAAAACAATTTACAAGGGAGAGGACCAACAAAGCCAGGCCCCAAACCCTACCATTCAAATAGTTTTCAGGGAGATGAGGACAAACCACAAATCCCACTTCCATTTATCAAAGATAACAGTAACAAACACAGACAAGACAGTGCAATCAAATGAGAAACAGTGCATAGAGCACAGATCCAATATCGCTATAAAAGATACCTGACACCTGTCTGTACAACATACTGATCATTCCTGTTTATATCTGTCAGCCAAGACTCCCTGATTGAACCAGGTTAACGGCCCCAATCTGGAACATACATTCTATGAGTTCCATCTGGCTGACCTTGTTCCAATCACTACATGGAGCATATTTTTTAAGATGACAGAAAAAAGGTTTAAAAGGGACCTGACGGGGCAAAGTTTCCACACAGAGAGTGGTTTGTATGTGGAATGAACTGCCAGAGGAAGTGATAGGTGCAGGTAAAGTTACAACATTTAAAACACATTTGGACAGGTACATGAATAGGAAAGGTTTAGAGTGGTATGGTACAAATGCAGGCAAGTGAGGCTAGTTTAGTTTGGGAAAACTGGTCAGCATTGATGAGTTGGACTGAAGGGTCTGTTTCAATGCCATATGACACTATGACCTCAGTGTATACATTAGCTAGAGTGCAGTCAGGAGTACACTCTGGTGAGAACATCACTGCTACCTCTCCACAGCTGATCAAGGAAGAAATATTCCAAGTTGCTGACACTCAGAGGACAGCTGGACATTAGATAACTGGTCAACCCCAGACAGGAGAGAACCCCCCGGTGTCAGCCAACTTAATCTAAATGAATATGCAGGCACAGAAGTTGTGGGCTGGTTTGTAGGAGTGGTTGGGTAAACTGATTCAAAAGGTTGAGGAATCTACCAATGCTACTGTATCATGTAGCCTCCAACATGCAAGTGTCTGGTTGTCTTTATGGACAGCTTGGCAGATGCCATGGAGACCCGGATCCAGCACACTCAGCATCTGCTGAAAATATGCAGAAGGCCTGCACTCCAGCACTTTAGCTATTGATGCTAAGCAAGGCAACAGGGGGTCAAAGCACCCTGAACTCACTTCAGGCACCCTTTCTCATCGAGAGACAGGGTGTTGCTGTAAGGAACCAACTGGTGGAGGAAACACATACAGAACTCTCCAAACATCTCTTCTTAGGATACTCTAAGGTAGTCCAGGCCCCCCACCTCCACCCTATCTGCCACCCTCAGCCCTGTGAAAGTTCATAATGAACAGAGTGAACCTGAATCTGGGCAGGACTCACTCAGGATTTGTGGGCCTTCTAGTTACAAATACCCCCAAGGTTGTCAGTCCAAAACTCCAAGGCCAATAAGTTCCCTCCATCCCAACTGCAGATAACCTATATGTAATGGGAGGGAAAGGAAACAATTTTATAAGGCATGTAGTTGGTCACGGTTGGCACTTCATTGTAAATAATTATCACGTTTTAAATAAATGTTCACTTTTCATCATCAGCTCTGTGAGTGAGTCATTTTAGTTGCAATTACAAAAAGGAAGTTTGAGAGGCTAGCCATTCTTAGCATAACACCCACATCCTAACCTTGTTTGAGCAACAGCTATCCTCTCCATATATACTAACATGAAACTTTGTCATGACTGAACAAGGGAGTGCCCGATGTTGTGAAGGCTTTCATCCATTTGCAATCTGAAATTTTATTGAACAACCTGAACCACAAAAAAAGAACAAACCATTAAGCTGCACTTGCAGATGGGATTACACAGGAAATGCTAGCCTCAGCAGTGTCAAGACATTTACAGTCAGTGAAAGGAGACTTCACACAAGTCTGTTCCATTGAGCAAAGTTCAGAAAGGAGTCATGCCTGTAATACTTTGGCTGATACTGCCGCACTGTAGGTTGCTGAAGGTGTTGTTCAATCTGAAGAATTTCCTCATGTCCTCATTGGTGCAATGCTCTCATGGATACCCATCATCATCCCATTGCCTCAAAACATCCTCCAGTTGTCTGGAGCAGAGATTCCAAGAATTAAGCAGCATTTTCTGTCTGAACTGTTCTGGTCGGAAGACCCAGACATGATCAGCATGGAAACCTAACATGGAGGGGCCATTCTATGGCTCGCAGTGATCTCAGAAGAAGATATGCTGAACACCATGACATGTCATTCTAACCACCACCTCTGGCCAAAATATAGTGTGGCTGCCTTCTCTCATTCAAACACATTCCATGGAAGGCAAGTAACTTCTGCATCTTCACCACGTTATGAGGGCACTGATGGCTGAAGGCTGAGAGTAACAGGCAGTTCTACATCCACTGGAGGTTGATGCTGGTCCTGGACTTCAAGAAACATGTGTCTCTCATCCATTCTTGTAGACAAAGGTCTTAGTACAGTGGGCACTGGTGTGACCACAGCTTCAGTACCTGGATTCATTGGGAGCAGTTCCAATAAAAGGATGTGGGCAATTTCAGAAAAAAAGTAGTTACTCAGTAATGTGATCATTCAACAGCACACATGAATAAAGTTTGGCCAGGGTTGCCAAACATTAGGATATGATGGTCCCAGATAAGGAGATCAAGAGGATACTTCTATATGACTATTGCACAATATTCCCCTAATTGAGATATCTGTTGCTTAAGGCTTGTGACACAGACAAAGTAGCAGATTGTGCATATAGGAGCAAAAATGAGGACCACTCTCATAGTACCCAGAAAGGCAACACTGCATAAATGATAATAGTGCAGACCAGACCACAAAGCTAAAATTCAGAACTAAGAGGGCTGTTCCGGCATAACCACATACATGGAATCATACAAGAATTCAATATGAATTACATTATTATGTAATGTAAAATTGGTTTTCTTTGCAATGTATTGACACTGTCTGAACAGCTCATTATAATTTTGGGCCCTTTTATCATTTAACAGCACTGCAATATTACGGGGAGACAATTAAAGAATGGTAATGTCACTAGGTTACTAGCAATCTAGAGTTCAAATCGCATCATATCAACTCTCAGAAATTAAATTCAATTAATAAATCCGGAATTATAAAGTTAGTCATAGCGATGGTGACTAAGAAATTATCATCGCTTGTCAAAAAAAATCCTCATATTTTTTGGGGAAGGGAATCTGCTGTCCTCATCTGGTGTCGCCTAAATGTGACTCCAAACTTAGAGCAGCAGTTAATTGTTGATAACTCAATTATAACAATATTAACTTTTTCTTACAATTTAACCATCAGCTCACCAGTTTTGTGGACTTCTCGATTTTGCCTTCAATTTTTCAATTTCGTCTTTGAAAGTATAGCAAAGGTAGGAGCTGAACACATGAGAGGGATTATCACAGGTGCAATTTTGCCTTGTGTTACAGAATACGAGTGTTGATAAATTATTTTAATATTTTGGAGATATCACCCAAACTTTGAAGGCTTATATTCCTGATTTGAACTTTGGAGTCTGATATTTCAGATCAGCATGGATATCTCTTATGTTATGTTCCTTTGGACATCAGATGTCCCCACTTCATCTCCCATTTCAATATCATCCTCCTCACAGCCATGACAACAGTATTAGTATCTAATTTAAGGAGACATTTCGAGGACAGAAACCTTTGGTGAAGGTCTGCATGCACTTACTTGTTTGCTGTATCTGTTGCTCATATAGGTGCCATTCAAGGTGGGTCTGTTCAATCTGGAAAACTTACCAATATAGGTACAGTTTTTGCTGTATAAGCAGTATACTTTATATCAAAAACTACCCAAGGTACATTCCACCAAAAGGAGTATGGAGCATCCTGTGGCCTGTGACACAGTCTTGTTATTGCTGTCTCTGATTCCATCAGCTCTTGTTGCTCAGTTATGATATTTCAGGGGTTTTTTTATTCATCTGTGGGATGTGGGCATCACTAGCTGGCCAGCATTTATTGTCCGTCCCTAGTTGCCCTTGAGAAAGTAGTCCTGAACTGCCTTCTTGAACTACTGCAATCCACCTGCTGTGGATGGACCCACAATGCCATTAGTGAGGGAATTCCAGGATTCTGATCCAGTGTCAGCAAAAGAACAGCAATATATTTCCTCGTCGGGATACTAAGTGGCTTGGAGGGGAACTTGTAGGTGGTGGTGTTCCCATGTATCTGTTGTCCTTATCCTTCTAGATGGAAATGGTCATGAGTTTAGAAGGCGCTGTCTCAGGATCTTTGGTGAGCAAAATCTTAGCTATCTATCTTATCAGTCCCATCAAGGTGTGATTATTTTTATTTGCTTATTTGTGAGTTTTGAGATTTTTTGACAAGCCAATATTTATAACCCACCCCCAAATCGGTTCAAGAAATTGAACTGGCTTGTTGAAAAACTTAAGGTTATGTGGAGTATGTACACCTACAGCACGAGAAAGGGAGTTCTAAAATTATGAACCAGTAGTGGTGGAGTGGTGATATAGTTGCAGATTAGAACGTTTTATGATATGGAAGGGAACTTGGAAATGGTAGCTTTCCCATGTATCTTATCCTTCTATTTGGTGTTGTCAGGCTGCAAATTATTGCCAAAGTATGTGCAAGTTTGAATGCATCTTACAGATATAAGCAAGTGAGTTGGTATTTGTGCTGAATGAGTTCTGTGACAGTGCACCCTCAGTGGAAGTTAACTTCAACTGAGAAGTCTCCATTACCTTCCTGGATTACTTCTTGCATGGTGCATGAAAGGCCGGTGGAAGATTAAAGACATCAATTAGCTATGAACATTTAAAGTGATGATTATGCACATGAACTTTCATTCACTGTTGACTTCAAGTCATCATGATATTAATTCTGGCATCACAAAACTTATGAGTAACCATCTTGTCATTTCTATAGCAAATCTGTTGAGGCTTCACTGATATCCAATGCCTCCTGCTTTGCAAACTATCTTTTATAAGATGGCTGCAGTGGTCACCTCTACTCCTTCTTCATGTTCCAAGTTCTTTTCTCCAGCAAGTAGTGAAAATTTTTTATTTATTTTAGTTAGCAAATGCAAATCCCTGAAGCCAAGCGTCAGCCTCATTTGTGAAATTCCAGGTGATAGATCAGCACTGTATCTGTAGAGTGAACACTCCTCAATAATGTGCAGTATTATTTAGATCTTTCCACAAATGCATAGAGAGTTCGTACTAAGGCATCAGCCAATGAGATTGGCTACACAGGGGCCTTGGCTTGTTCTTAACCTGTTTAACAAGGACTACTGTCAATGTCATACTTCAAAGACTGCCATTCAACAGATGGAGTTTAGCATATGAAATTGATTAATGACTTTGTGTTTCCCATTCCTTGATCGCAAGAATATATGCCGGTAGATCTTTCTTGGGAAAACTACTTCAAATGGAGCACTTAAATGGAAAGTGGGCAGTAAGTGTTTTGAGTAGGTAATCATGGAGTTGGTAAGTGAGGTGTGGAAATATTTTAACTACCCTGTGGGCCTTCATCAGTTGACTAGTTTTGGGGTAGTCGTGTTTGCTAAGACACATTTCCCATCTTAGTAATTAGATAATTATGAGAGAGAGGCATAATATTGCTTGAAGGCAAGTGTTAGCATATGCAGTTTGGTGTGATGAGTGACGCCTTTCTTTCCTGACTTGCTTAGGTAATTATACTTTTCAGTGTTAAATCTAGAACGTTCCTACACACTCCTACTTTTGGCCTCATGGGCAACTTTAAATATTTTCTGTGTTTCATATGCAGCTTCAATTTAATCATAGAAAAGGGGTGGCACAGTGGCTCAGTGGTTAGCACTACTGCCTCACAGCGCCAGGTACCCGGGTTTGATTCCCACCTCAGGCGATTGTCTGTGCGGAGTTTGCACATTTTCATAGAACATAGAAGAATACAGCGCAGTACAGGCCCTTTGGCCCTCGATGTTGCGCCGATCCAAGCCCACCTAACCTATACTAACCCACTATCCTCCATATACCTATCCAATGCCCGCTTAAATGCCCATAAAGAGGGAGAGTCCACCACTGCTACTGGCAGGGCATTCCATGAACTTACGACTCGCTGAGTGAAGAACCTACCCCTAACTTCAGTCCTATATCTACCCCCCCTTAATTTAAAGCTATGCCCCCTTGTAATACCCGACTCCATACGCGGGAAAAGGTTCACACTGTCAACCCTATCTAACCCCCTAATCATCTTGTACACCTCAATCAAGTCACCCCAAACCTTCTTTTCTCTAATGAAAACAGCCCCAAGTGTCTCAGTCTTTCCTCATACGATCTTCCTTCCATACCAGGCAACATCCTGGTAAACCTCCTCTGCACCCGTTCCAGTGCCTCCACATCCTTCCTATAGTATGGCGACCAAAACTGCACACAATATTCCAGATGCGGCCGCACCAGAGTCTTATACAACTGCATCATGACTCCGGAACTCAATTCCTCTACCAATAAAGCCAGTACGCCATATGCCTTCCTCACCGCACTATTTACCTGGGTGGCAACTTTCAGAGATCTGTGTACATGGACACCAAGATCCCTCTGCTCATCCACACTACCAAGTATCCGACCATTAGCCCAGTACCCCATCTTTTTGTTATTCTTCCCAAAGTGAATCACCTCACACTTAGCTACATTGAATTCCATTTGCCACCTTTCTGCCCAGCTCTGCAGCTTCTCTATATCCTGCTGTAACCTGCCACATCCTTCCTCACTGTCAACAACTCCTCCGACTTTCGTATCATCCGCAAACTTGCTCACCCAACCTTCTAACCCCTCTTCCAGGTCATTTATAAAAATGGCAAACAGCAATGGTCCCAAAACAGACCCTTGCGGAACACCGCTAGTGACGGCACTCCATGAAGAAACTTTGCCATCAACTACTACCCTCTGTCTTCTTCCATCCAGCCAATTCCTAATCCAAACCTCCAACTCACCCTCAATGCCATATCTCCGTATTTTCTGCAGTAGCCTACCATGGGGAACCTTATCAAACGCCTTACTAAAATCCATATATACCACATCTACCGCTTTCCCCTCGTCAACCTCCTTCGTCACCTTTTCAAAGAATTCAATAAGGTTTGTGAGGCACGACCTGCCCTTCACAAAACCATGCTGACTATCCTTGATCACATTATTCCTATCCAGATGTTCATAAATCCTATCCCTTACAATTCTCTCTAAGACTTTGCCCACAACAGAAGTGAGACTCACCGGCCTATAGTTACTAGGGTTATCCCTACTCCCCTTTTTGAACAAGGGAACCACATTTGCTATCCTCCAGTCTTCTGGCACTACTCCTGTAGACAAAGAGGACATAAAAATCAAGGCCAATGGCTCTGCAATCTCCTCCCTTGCTTCCCAGAGAATCCTAGGATAAATGCCATCAGGCCCAGGGGACTTATCTATTTTCACCTTTTCCAGGATTTCCAACACCTCTTCTCTACATACCTCAAAGCCATCCATTCTACTTATTTGTGACTCAGTATTCACATCGACGACAATGCCCTGTTCCTGAGTAAATACTGAAGAAAAGTATTCATTCAGTGTCTCCCCAATCTCTTCCGCCTCAACACGCAACTTCCCACTACTATCCTTGACTGGACCTATTCTTTCATTCTTTTATTCCTAACATACCTATAGAAAGCCTTAGGGTTTTCCCTAATCCTACCGACTAAAGACCTTTCATGTCCCCTCCTTGCTGCTCTTAGCTCTCTCTTCAGGTCCTTCCTGGCTACCCTATAACTCTCAATCGCCCCAATTGAACCTTCACATCTCATCTTGAGATAGGCTGCCCTCTTCCATTTAACAAGGGATTCCAATTCCTTATTAAACCACGGCTCCCTCGCACGACCCTTTCCTCCCTGCCTGACAGGTACATAATTATCAAGGACACTCAATAGTTGCTCCTTGAACAAGCTCCACATATCATTTACACTCTTGCCTTGGAGTCTACTTTTCCAAGCCACACATCCTAAGTCATGCCTCACCGCATCATAATTTCCCTGACCCCAGCTATAACTCTTGCCCTGTAGTACACACTTATCCCTCTCCATCACGAGTGTAAAAATCACCGAATTATGGTCACTATCCCCAAAGTGCTCACCTACCTCTAATTCTAACACCTGGCCTGGTTCGTTACCCAGAACCAAATCCAGTATGGCCTCACCTCTTGTTGGCCTGTCTACATATTGTGTCAGGAAACTCTCCTGCACACATTGAACAAACACTGACCCAGCTAACGAACTTGAGCTATAGCTTTCCCAATCAATATCAGGAAAGTTAAAGTCCCCCATAACAACCACCCTATTACTGTCACTCATCTCCTGAATCACCTTCCCTATCCTTTCTTCAATGATTCTAGGACTATTAGAGGCCTGTAAAAGACTCCTAACAGGGTGACCTCACCTTTCCTATTCCTAACCTCAGCCCAAACTACCTCAGATGGCAAGTCCTCATCCATCGTCCTTTCCACCACTGTAATACTATCTTTGACAAGCAATGCCACACCTCCCCCTCTTTTACCCCCACCTCTGACCCTACTAAAACATTTAAATCCTGGAACCTGCAACAGCCAATCCTATCCCTGTTCTAGCCATGTCTCCGTAATAGCCACAACATCGAAGTCCCAGGTACCAACCCACGCTGCAAGATACCTATCGCATTTCCGACACCCCTCCCCCAAGTCCCTCCTCCCTACCTTTTATCTTAGCCTGCTGGACAAACTTTCCTCATTCCTGAAGAAGGGCTTATGCCCGAAACGTCGATTCTCCTGTTCCCTGGATGCTGCCTGACCTGCTGCGCTTTTCCAGCAACACATTTTCAGCTCTGATCTCCAGCATCTGCAGACCTCACTTTCTCCTGTTAAAATTGCCCATAGTGTTCAGGGATGTATCGGTTAGGTGTATTAGTCTGGGGTAAATGTAGAGCAGTGGGGGAATAGGTCTGGGTGGGTTACTTTTCGGAGGGTCAGCGCAGACTTGTTGGGCCGAAGAGCCTGTTTCCACACTGTAGGGATTCTACATCTAAATCTTCCTGTCAGTAGGGAAGGCTCTGTGTAAAAAGCATCCCGGCAAAACTATCAGGGAGACATCACTCAAATATATACAGCTGTTGAACATCTAGTCTCTATACTACCACTAATTCTGTTATGCTCCCAACTAATTGTATATTTGGGATGTCCTATTTAAATACTGAAATTAAAATTGTCGAAAGTGTGGCGCTGGTAAAGCACAGCAGGTCAGGCAGCATCAGAAGAGCAGGAGAGCTGATGTTTCAGGCATAAGCCCCTCATCAGGACATTCCCAAAATGTCAACTCTCCTGCTCCTCAGATGCTGCCTGACCAGCTGTGCTTTACCAGCATCTGCAGTCCTCACTTTCTCCTCCTCACATAGGTAGTCATCATGCTTGCTCACTCATCTATCATTCATGTAACCAGGAACTGACATACTAAGACAGTATATGTGTTCAAAAGTCTTAGTTATTAACCTGGTTCTGAGCTTCCTTAGTTGCCAGAAACTGCAAACTCAACTGCAACAATCCCACTGCAACATCATACTCAGTGTAGAAGAACTATTAATGATTCAGGCATAAATGGCCAAATGGTCTCCTCTGCTATATAATATCTATAATTCTTTCAGTCTGTCAAAAAGGGCACAAGTTCACAAAAATAATTCCATTCAAAGCCATGTAATAGTCTCAGCCAGTAAACTAAAAATACATCGACATTGATAAATAGGCATTGTTTCCTTACCTTCTCCATTAAGATATGCTACAGGTATTATCATAATTACCTAAAGGTGGACCCAATGAATCAGTTGCTTATGGCAGTGAGTAGCCTCAATATTATCACATTAGAAAGGGCTAATTAGCCACTAATCAGCAATCATTTACTTTGATTGTAATTTATGTGTGGATGGTAGATGAGGATTGAGTCAGCCTCAGATGAGTTGCCCACCCTAGCCCATAATAGTTTAGACAGAAAAAAATAACTGATTGACTAAGAAACTAGGAAAGAGTCCTCACTTGTGCAACTGCACTTTGTCAATAAGTTTCATGAATATGAGGAGGTGAGAAAATTATTAAAAAGAGATGTGAGCAACTTTCAGGGATCTATATACATGGACACCAAGATCCCTCCGCACATCCACAACAAGAATCTTTCCATTGACCCAGTACTCTGCCTTCCTGTTATTCTTCCCAAAGTGAATCACCTCACATTTATCTGCATTGAACTCCAATAGCCACCTCTCAGCCCAATTCTGCAGATTATCCAAATCTACCTGCAACCTGCAACATTCTTCCACACTGTCCACCACTCCACTGACTTTAGTGCCATCTGCAAACTTACTAACCATCCCCCTATGTCTGCGTCCAAGTCATTTATAAAAACGACAAACAGCAATGGTCCCAAAACACATCCTTGTGGCACACCACTAGTAACCGGACTCCAGGCTGAATATTTGCCATCAACCACCACTCGCTGCCTTCTTACAAAAAGCCAGTTTCTAATCCAAACTGCTAAATCATCCTCAATCCCATGCCTCTGCATTTTCTCCAAAAGCCTACCATGTGGAACCTTATCAAAGGCTTTGCTGATGTACATGTATACCACATCAACTGCCCTACCCTCATCCACATGCTTGATCACCTTCTCAAAAAAAGTCAACAAGGTTTGTGAGACACGACCTGTCCCAGAAGAAACCCTGTTAACTATCTCCAATCAAATTGCTGCTTGCTAGGTGATTATAAATCATATCTCATATAATCCTTTCCAAAACATTTCCTACAACAGAAATAAGGCTCACTGGTCTATAATTACTTGGGTCATCTCTACTGCCTTTCTTGAACAAGAGCACAACATTTGCAATCCTCCAGTCCTCTTGTACTAGACCTGTAGACAATGATGACTCAAAGATCAAGGCCAAAGGCTCCGCCGTCTCCTCCCTAGCTTCCCAAAGAAACCTCAGATGAATCCCATCCGGCCCAGGGGACTTATTTACTTTTACACCTTCTAGAATTGATAACACCTCTTCCGTACTAACCTCAATCGTTTCTAGTCTAATAGCCCGTATCTCAGTCTTATTCTCTACAATATTCTCCTTTTCCTGAGTGAAAACAGAAGAGAAATATTCATTTAGCACCTCTCCGATATCCACAGGGTCCACACACAACTTTCCACTTCTGTCTTTGACTAACCCTTGTCATCCTTTTATTCCTCATATACCTATTGAAAGGTTTAGGGTTCACCTTTATTCTACCTGCTAAAGTCCCCTCTTCGCTCTTCTTAACTCTCTCTTTAAATCCTTCCTCGCTAATCTGTAACGCTCCATTGCCTCATCTAAACCATCTCATCTCAACGTCACATAAGCCTCCCTCTTCCACTTAACAATAAATACAATTTCTTTAATAAACCACAATCCCTTACCTTATCACTGTCTCCCTGCCTGACAGGTACTTACCTATCATGGACACACAATATCTGTTCCTTACACCAGTTCCCCATTTCAGTTGTCCCCATCCCCTGCATTTTGCTACCCCATTCTATGCCACCTAAGTCTTGCCTAATCGCATTGTAATTGCCTTTCCCCCATCTATAACTCTTGCCTTGTGGCATGTACCTATCCCTTTCCATCGCTAAACTAAATGTAACTGAAAAATGGTCACTCTCTCAAAAGTGTTCACCTACCACTAAATCAAACACCTAGCCTGGTTCATTACCGAATACCAGTTCCAGTGTGGCCTCCCCTCTTGTTGGCCCTGTGTCAGTAAACCCTCCTGCACACATTGAACAAAAACTGATCCATCCAATGTACTAGAGTTATAACATTTCCTGTCAATGTTGAGGAAGTTAAAGTCCCCCATAATGACCATCCTGTTCCTTTCACTCCTACCCAGAATAGTTTTGCCAATCCTCTCCTCCACATCCCTAGAACTTTGCGGAGGCCTATAAAAAACTCCCAACTCTCCTTTCCTGTTTCTAACCTCAGCCCATTCGGCCTCAGTAGATGAATCCTCGTCAAAAGTTCTTTCAGCCACCATCATGCTGTCCTTGACAAACAAAGCCACACCTCCCCCTCTTTTACTACCTTCCCTGATCTTAATGAATGGATTTGGGGCGACATGGTGGCTCAGTGGTTTGCACTGCTGCCTCACAGCAGCAGGGACCTGGGTTCGATTCCTGCCTCAGGTAACTGTCTGTGTGGAGTTTGCACATTCTCCCAGCGTCTGCATGGGTTTCCTCCGGGCGCGAGGAAACCCACGCAGACACGGGGAGAACGTGCAAACTCCACGCAGTCAGTCGCCTGAGGCGGGAATTGAACCCGGGTCTCTGGCGCTACGAGGCAGCAGTGCTAACCACTGTGCCACCGTGCCACCGTGTACTTCTGAAGTACACACTTCAAACAAGCTTGCTGTCTGCCAGCACGCTCCTGTGACCGTGAAATTCTGTCCATGTCCTCCCTATTCTCATCCTCCTGTGCACTGGAACTACACCATAGATTCCCATCCCCCTGCTAGCTAGCATGAACAGAATGAACAAATTTCCCATCCAGAATATTAGAACCCTTCTGGTTCAAGTGAAGACCATCCTGTTTGTAGAGGTCCCACCTTCCCCAGGATGAGCCCTAATTATCTATATACCTGAAACTCTCCCTCCTGCACCTTCCCTGCAGCCACGTGATAAGCTGATATATCGCCCTGTTCTTTGCCATGCTATCACGTGGCACGGGTAAATAACCAGAGATAACAACTCTGTTTGTTCTAGCTCTTAGCTTCCACCCTAGCTCCCTGAAGTCATGCCTTACATCCCTATCCCTCTTTCGACCTATGTCGTTGGTACATTTGTGGAACATGACTTGCGGCTGGTCACCCTCTCCACACAGGACCCGAAAGACACGAGCCGAGACATCACAGACCCTGGCACCTGGGAGGCAACACACCACCATGAGTCTCTTTAGTTCCCAATAAACCTCCTATCTGATGCTCTGACTATTAAGTCCCCAGTGACTAACACTCTCCTCCTTTACCCCCTTCCCTTCTGTGCAACAGGGACAGACTCTGTGCCAGAGACCTGCACCCCAATGCATGCCCCTGCTAAGTTCCAACAGTATCTAAAACTGTATTCTTATTTTTCAGGGGAACGGGCAAAGGGGATCCCTGCACTGACTGTTTTTCGCCCTTCTAACAGTTACCCAGCTTTCTTCATGCCTAGGAATAATTACTTCCCTGTAACTCTTATCTATTACAGACTCTGCCTCCCGAATGATCTGAAGTTCATTCAGCTACTGCTCCAGTTTCTTAAGAGCAACACAATTAATCTTTCAGGTCAAAGACCAAGTTCTGATGAAAGATGATAAACTGTTCCCACTCCAAAGATACTGTCAGACCTTTTGAGCATTTTCAGGATTGTCTGTTTTTTATTTTGGATTTCCAAAAGTCCCAATACTTAGTTTTGGTACCTCTAACATTTCAGAAAGTATTCTATATGGTATAGAACATATCTATCAACACATATCTATTCAGTACTAATTTGGAAAACATCTATGACTTGTGGAGCTGCAGGAGTTTTATTTAAAAAAGGAGAATTTTCAAAATAAAGAGCCTACTGTAAGCAGCATCTCCCTGTAAAATGTATTTATTGGGGAAAATTCACTGAGAAGGTTCTGGATTAATTAAATGTGGAACGTACTGGACACGTGCCAACTATGTTTTCGAACTTCACTGAAGTATTTCAACTCAGTAATTTTACAGTTAAGAAAAAGACAGAATATTTTAGGGACACAGAAATACTGATAAGAGATTTTACTGATTGTATCTTTGATTGTTTTGGAATTCAGCCTGTAGAGATTGGAATAATATTCTCCCTCACTAAATCAAACACTGCTCTGTTTGTTACCTAGTTTAGTTTCCAGAGAAACATTAAAAAGACACAAAAGCTTGATATGCAGGAAAATTAGAGAAGACAAGTAAAATAGATAGGAAATCATTGGAAAAGCATCGGGAACCAGGAATGTAAGCTTGTAATCATTGTAACTGTAATGGAAGTGTGGTGGTGTTTGGATTCCAATCACATGCAGTAATAATAATGTCATCTGTCTAGAGAGGGAATTCAGTTTGCTTCTCTTCAGTCAACTCTGGCACCCAATTTACAATGCAACTTCAAACTCAATGTGAAATGGTCCTGGCTTTATTCTAACTTATAAATTTGTGAAGTAAGATGACCCAAATATTGTTGAGAACATTCCAGATGACACGTATGTATTTTTTTCAAATGCTTATCCCATTTCAAATATTAATCAGAAATTAGAAACAGAATATTCCAACATTTGAAATTTTAGGATGACCTATTCGAAGGCCATCCCATAGGGAAACCACAAAAACACCAATCATTGCTTAAATCAGCCAATAGAAAGTCCTTGGATGCTGCCTGAACTGCTGTGCTCTTCCAGCACTACTGATCCAGAATCTGGTTTCCAGCATCTGCAGTCATTGTTTTTACCTCGTTGATTTTAACCCTACTGCGAATCCTCTTGCAAGGATGCCTGCCTTGAAGAAGTTTTCCTCCTCTCTCTACAAGAATCTCAGGGAGTCCCTCTCCCACTGCAACTCCCAGGTCATTTCCTCTGCCCTGAAGCTACTCTATGCTACTCTCTCCCCACCCCCAACCTCCTCTAGCTTATCTCTCCACGCTTCATGGTTCACTGCCTTTATTCCTGATGAAGGGCATTTGCCCGAAACGTCGATTTCGAAGCTCCTTGGATGCTGCCTGAACTGCTGTGCTCTTCCAGCACCACTGATCCAGAATCTGGTTTCCAGCATCTGCAGTCATTGTTTTTACCTAATAGAAAGTTCTGCCCATCCTGAGACTGACCGAATAAATCTTGATAAGTCATCTTGAGATAAATCCATAGTAGGTTCAGCTCAAAATTAGGGCTCTAAATGATGAACTTGTCCACATTAAGCCCAAGCAATGCAAGTTTCATTTACACACTCCATTATAAACTGCATCAAAGCCAATTCTAAATAAGGCTTTTATACACATACAGGTGTATATAACAAGCTGGATGAGCAGACATCCCTAAGAACACTGTTCCCAATTACTCTCTCTGCATCATGATAACTAACACCAGCATAACGGTGCCAAGTCCTTTCAACAATCATGCTAGATTACCAAACAGTGCTCAAAAGCATCAGAAATCATAAATAAATCACCACTAATCATGACACTTTTTGTTTTATTTAACCTACTTTCCTAACCAACCTGTTCGGAGATAACACACCTCTTGAACCTGGGCTTCTCAGTCCAGGAGTAGGGACACTACCACTGTATTACAAGAGGATCCCTCAAGGTATGGTGTCAAACTTTATATTTTTTCTTAACAATCTATTTGGTAATATGATTACACACCTGCTGGAGCATGTGGGACTCAAATCTAAGGTCTCCCACTTCAGAGGTGGTGGCCCTACCACTACACCACAGAACTGCCCATCAGGGTACATTATATATACCTCTATCTAATGGCTAACATATGCTGCATCACCTACTGTTTTGATTTGGTTTTGAACTAGCTTTTTGTTATACACTTACTTACCAATCTTAACTGAATTGGTCATAAAGAAGAGTGTAAACAGGCTTTTCCCACATTGGCAGCAAAATTTAATCATCAGCAAGTCACCTTTGAAAAATAGAGAAGAAAATGGTTCAATCAAGACTTCAGGCACAGTATTATTTCTATTTGATAGTCAGGAAAGTAACACCATCTTAACCCAGTTAAAAATCACACATCACCAGGTTATAGTCCAACATGTTTATTTGGAAGCACTGGCTTTCGGAGCACTGCTCATTTATCAGATAGCTCTGAAAGCTAGTGCTTCCAAATAAACTTGTTGGACTATAATCTGGTATTGTGTGATTTTTAACTTTGTCCACCCCAGTCCAACACCAGCCTGTCCACATCATACCTTAACCCAGATATTTTGAAGTAAAGAAGCACATTGTTTAGGTGATTGAAAAAGATCCAGAAAGACAATTTGAAAATATCTTTCAGGTTTATAATACAAAAAGACATGAAATTTAATAACTACTGATCAGTGGTAATTTACAAATGTATTTCTAAGCTCTTAATGGCTCACAACTGCAACTGCCTGATCTACCATTATTACTCCACCTTTTACATCTTCAACTTCTTACACCAACTTCACCACAAAGTTCATAAACAGTAGAAGTAATTTTGAGCATCTCAGACTGAGCTCAACAGGAATGCATTTTAATAAGACTATCAGAAAAAAGGAACACGATTAGGCTGTTCAGCGTCTCAAGCCGACTCCACCATTCAATAGGATCATGGCTGATCTGACATTCCTCACATCCATTTTCCTGCCCTTGATTTCTTGATTTATCGAGAATCTATCTAACTCAGCCTTATAAATATATACAAAACTCTGCCAATACATCTCCCTGCAGCAAGGAGTTCCAGAGATTCACAATACTCTGAGGAAGAAATTCCTCCTCAAGTCAGCCTACAATTGGTGCCTCTTTAGTTTGAGACTGTGCAATCTGTTCCTAGACTTGCTCATGAGGGGAAACATCCTTTCAGAATTTACCTTGTCAAGTCCCTTAAGAATCCTTAAGATTACTTCTCATTCTTTTAAGCCTCAGGAGACTTACTGTGTGGAGTTTGCACATTTTCCCCGTGTCTGCGTGGGTTTCCTCCGGTTTCCTCCCACAATCCAAAGATGTGCAGGTCAGGTGAACTGGCTATGCTAAATTGCCCATAGTGTTAGGTGAAGGGGTAAATGTAGAGGAATGGGTCTGGGTAGGTTGCGCTTTGGCGGGTCGGTGTGGACTTGTTGGGCCGAAGGGCCTGTTTCCACACTGTAAGTAATCTAATCTAATCAAGACAATCCCTCCGTACCAGGGGCTAACCCAGTTAAATTTCTCTGAACTGTCTCCAATGAAATAATATCTTTGCTTAAGAAAGGAGACCAAAACTGCTGTCAGTACTCCAGATGGTCTCTCCAGCACCTTGTACAGTTGCAGTAAGACCTCCCTGTTTTTATACTCCAACCCCCTTGAAATAAGGGCAAATATTCCATTAGCTTTATGATTATCATTCTGTACTTTGTGCACAAATACCCCCAAGTCCCTTTGGTTGCAGCTTTCCACTGTTTTCCTTCATTTAAATAATACACTGTTCTTTTGTTCTCCTTTCAAAACGGTGCTACTGGGAAGGTACATTCTGTATTATCAGTTTGTATTCCTAAAAGTGCAAAGCACGATTTATTCTGTTAAAGATATGTCAAAAATTATATCTACTTTCTCTGTAGATACAACATGGTGGGCGGCACGGTGGCACAGTGGTTAGCACTGCTGCCTCACAGCGCCAGAGACCTGGGTTCAATTCCCGCCTCAGGCGACTGACTGTGTGGAGTTTGCACATTCTCCCCGTGTCTGTGTGGGTTTCCTCCGGGTGCTCCGGTTTCCTCCCACAGTCCAAAGATGTGCAGGTCAGGTGAATTGGCCATGCTAAATTGTCCGTAGTGTTAGGTAAGGGGTAAATGTAGGGGTATGGGTGGGTTGTGCTTCGGCGGGTGGGTGTGAACCGAAGGGCCTGTTTCCACATTGTAAAGTAATCTAAAACATTTAAGAATTCCATGCAATGTTATGTGTTTTAGTGCCACCTATGAAGTTCAATAATGTAGCAATTAAGGGCATGTAGGAGTATATGCATAAATGGTGAAAGGTTGCATCCTTACATGAATATGTAGAGTTTAAGAACTGAATTCTGAGCATTGTAAGTACTTTCATCATAAACATTACATTAACAATTTCTATAAGAATAAAGCCATTTTAAGAAAGAATATCCTGAAAAATATCAGCATGTGAAATGCTATTTGTGAATTCCTTTTAACAGTTTCTTTGAGTAAATGCCAGCCAGCTCTGCAGTGTTTTCCAGCATTTTGTGTTGTTTTTATGTCAGATTTCTAACATCTACTATTTTGTTACTTTTATTTTAACCTTCTTCAGCATTTGCTCCTATAGCTTCTGGATGGAGGGAGATAACATCCCTGCTTTCAATTACCTCTTCCTTCCATTCACTGGAGACAGTTGTATTATGAGGGAGATAGCACTTCGTAATATTAACTCAAAGAATGCAACTTCAATAGGTGCCTGCCTGTTTGCCTCTTTTCACTTCCCTTTTATCAGGGAACTCTTGCGCTGATAATGGCCGTATAACTCTCCTTTTAACGCTACTACCCAGCCAGCTACTGTGGGACAGGATATGCGAATATCCTGTAACCGGCCCAAACTGCACAAGGAGTTTGCTGGTCAAACCTTAAATGGCTTCCTCTCACATTCTGCTTTGTACGCTATTGGCAAAGCTATAGCTATTTACTTACGTTCATAATTCCCCACCCTCCCTTCTGGGAATGTTTGCTCCCTTTTTTTTCTCTGCAACCGGAATTAACTTTAGCATAGTTTTTTTATCCTTTACAGCTCCAGTCTGGAAACAACTTGTCTGCAATTTGATGAACTCCCTCTGAAGCATTGTTTTTACTTGCTCTATTCTCTTCCTGTCTATTTCGACCTCTTCTATCAATGGACTCCCACCAATCCCCGACAACAAATCTAACCTGTGGTCAAAGTTAAAAATCACACAACACCAGGCTATAGTCCAACAGGTTTGGTAGCACACCAGCTTCCAATTAAACCTGTTGGACTATAACCTGGTGTTGTGTGATTTTTAACTTTGTACACCCCAGTCCAACACCGGCATCTCCAAATCATAACCCGTGGTCTGCATTCTAAAGGCTTCTTTGTTTTCCTCCCCCACCCCCAGGTGCTGGTCGAGTTACTGCTCGTGCTTATTCTCAGTTCAGGCGGTAACAAAGGCGAACTTGTCCCGCCCAGAAAGTTCGTCGGGCTCGATCCGGCCCATCACTTTAAACTCTGCCAGCTGTTAGCAGCGGCCAGTCCGCGCAGAACGGCTCACACTGAGCTCTCAGGATCAAGGGTTCCGTAACCGCTGTTATATTTCCTCTTCGACAGTAAGTGTTTTCTAATTGCGATTTTTTTTTCCAATATTCAATTGTCGGTGTTTACTGTGCTACTAGAAGTGTCTGTAAATTGGGCTGGAGTTAGTTCAGTAACTTTTCAGATTTTCCTACCAGGTCGCATAGTCCGTCTACCACAGAAAAGCTCACTATCCTCCTGAAATATATTTAAAATTGAAATTTTAGAGGCTTTCTTTACTTTGTGTAAGCCTTTTCAGATTATAAAAACACAGATGTTTGATGAGGTTTGGTATTAACGACAAGTGTTTTAACTGTTTCTTTTCTCCTAGAATTAGGGCTCTTGCTGATTTTCGGTTGTGGTCGGGAACATGTAATCCACATTATTCCTGGTGATTTTTGTGAACTCTTGCGACATCCCGAACCCTTTACTAACACCTGGTGAATCTGTCAAAAGGGCATCGATAATCCTGCACCATACAGGATACTCCACCCATCTCCTCCTCCGCCGGCTCCCTTACCCTGGGATCGCTGCATTCAATGCAAACTGCGGCATCAACTGACCCAAAGGAACAGCCAATCATCAGTCACCCATTCATCAGTTGGACTCCGTGAATTTACTCGGGACCATGTCCAGGTGTGTTCTGACCGACTAGATGTTCTGAGATTCTAAGAAGGACAAGGTTGAAACTGTGTCTTACAATCTTATTCTCCACAACCACCTGATGAAGGAGCAGTGCTCCGAAAACTGGTGCTTCCAAATAAACCTGGGCTATAACCTGGTGTGTGATTTTTGACAAGGTTGAAGTAAACATCGGTTACAAGACTACGCAAAATGGATGTAGGGCACACAGCAGGTCACAGCGTTGACACTATATTGAGCCCCAGGTTCAGCGAATACTATAGCAATGAGACGGTTGCCTTGCACTATAATTACACTGGGAAACTGACTTCGAGCCGATACCACACAGGGTTGAGGGTCCATGCGATCGTGTTTATAATAGTTTGTCTTTTTATAATATTGGAGAATTTGCTGGTTCTCATTGCCATCTGGAAGAATAGCAAGTTCCACAAGCCTATGTATTATTTGCTGGCCAACCTGACTCTATCTGATATGTTGGCAGGAGTCGCTTACATGGTCAACATCTTGCTGTCTGGTGCCAACACACTGAAGTTGACCCCGGTCTTGTGGTTCTTGAGAGAGGGGGGTGTTTTTATCACGCTCACAGCCTCCGTTTTCAGTCTCTTGGCCATCGCGGTGGAGAGGCATGTCACCATGGTGAGAATGCAACTATACCATACAGATAAGAAGTGCCGGACACGTCTCTTTGTGGCTGCAGACTGGATTATCTCTGTGTTCCTTGGAAGTCTGCCAATCATGGGGTGGAATTGTATTAGGAACTTGTCAGAATGCTCCACAGTGCTGCCACTGTACTCCAAGAACTATATTCTGGTTTGCATCCTGATCTTTATATTAATCTTGTTTGCAATCGTTATATTATACGTTCGGATTTATCGTTTAGTGAAATGCAACAGCCCTATGGGAGGCACATCGAGAAACATGGTATCCAGAAGTCAGAAATATTTGGCGTTACTCAAAACTGTTACCATTGTGGTGGGCACCTTCATCGCCTGCTGGCTGCCGCTCTTCATCGTGCTACTTCTGGATGTTTCATGCACAGTGGGGACTTGCAGGATTCTTTATAAGGCTGATTATTTCCTCGGGCTGGCCATGATTAATTCAGCACTGAATCCAATCATTTACACTCTGACCAGCAGAGACATGCGCCGGGCCATTGTGCGCCTGTTGTGCCTGACCAAAGACGGAGAACAGGCTAGGTGCTGTGGAATCCTGGTCTCTGAGTGCAGCACAAGTCAGATGGATAGGTCATCTCACAGGCATGAGCCCCTCCATACAACTCTGTCCTCTGGCAACGGACCTCAATCACCTACTCGAACCTCAGTCGCCTGACTTGGATGACCGCAGTGTCCAGGTTAACACTGATCTCAAACAGGTAGCACCTGTTCACAGGGGAAACTGCACTCACTTTCTGCATCTTGCGTTTTAGGGATGACCGGAACTAAATCACCTGCCTGGTGCCCAATTACGAGAGTGTTGATGTTGTGGCAGGAACAGGAAAGAAAGGACAATTGTGGGCAGCCTGATACCATAAACTGGCTTCCAGTTGCCACTGAAAAACTTTTGCAGGTTTTAACACAGCCTAGAATTTCTAAGAGTTGATGTAACATATTTCCAAAATTGCACTCATGCAGTTTGCTTTGAAATTTTAAGTAGCTTTAAAAGAGCAACGTGAGGCTGTTTTAAAAGCTTTTAATATCAGCAGCAAATAACTCCGCCTACAGCTGCGATAATTCTGCCTGGCAACTGGCTCCATGAAATAGAAGGAACCAATTAGGCACACATTCAAGAAAAATCCAATTTTAAAAACATAAAAGGAAGTTCATGTGACTCCACCCTCGTGTTGCAAGATACGAAGTTGCGTAATGAGTATGGTGAATGCTGAACACTGAGAATTAGTGCTGGAAGCATAATTTTGTTTTCCGATGTAACCTTCTTTGTTGGAATCCAGTTAGCTCTGCTAAAACAGCACTTTGTCATTCTAAAATATAATCTCCCCCCCCGATGACAGTTGGAGCCCCGCAGTAAACGCACCACGGGAATTCAGCTCGACGCCAGAATACAGTCTTCGAAGACTGTAAACGAAAGAGGCCTAAACCGATTTAAAATTTAAGGCATCAGCAAGTATTAAACATTTCTGGTAACTGCAGAATAAAGTTGCATTTAACTAATTGGGAAATAATATGCATTGAATGTACTTAAACAGAGATTATGAGTAAATCCTAGTATGGTTCTATTATTGCATTGGCAATGCCATTTGAAATGCTATAGACCTAACCGTGAAAACAAAATTAACTGCTATGCGCTCAATACATTGCTAAGCATGTTCTTTAGTAAAAGAAAAGGATTGTGCCAGAGGGTCACAGTTAAACACACGCACCTGCAAAGTCAAGATAGGTCTTAAATGTGTCACTGCCCTTTGCCTCCTCATCACAGATGAAAAGTTCCTGCTGTTTCACACATTTCCACTTTGAACTATTAAGTCTTTTCCAGGGTTCACCTGGCTGCTGTACTAAAATAGCTGGTTAACAGTAAATCCTGACTGGTTCTTGGAGTCCCAGAATGTCATCACAAAGTTGTTACCGCAAATATAAGTGGGACTGGAGGAGCACTTTAAGAAATAGCCAGTGCTATCCTGGACCAATGTATCTTCCCACTGGACCTCTCAGCTTGGTGCAGATGATCTGGGGAAAGTTTCAGTTTCAAATAATCTAAATACATCAGAACTGATCAAGTACCTCTCTCTTTTTACAGCTAGTTAATTCAAGCAGCAACAAATAGACACCAATGTAGTTCCTGCCAGATTGCTCTCAAGGAAACTAAGGGTGGGTAATAAATTATAGCCCACCTGGTGATGCTCACATTCCAAATTAACTTTAAAAATTACATTAAGCTCCTATATAATTTAATTAGCTTTATTGTCATATGTATTCAAATGAGTGCAGTGAAAAACTCATAAGTTGCCACTTATAAACCGCTGAGGGGCAGCACGGTAGCTCAGTGGTTAGCACTGCTGCCTCACAGCACCAGGGACTTGGATTCAATTCCCGCCTCGGGCGACTGTCTGTGTGGAGTTTGCACGTTCTCCTCGAGCCTGTATGGGTACCCTCCCTCCAGGTGCTCTGGTTTCCTCCCACAATCCAAAGATGTGCAGGTCAGAAGAATTGGCCATGCTAAATTGGCCATGCTAAATTGCCCATAATATTAGGTGCATTAGTCAGGAGTAAATATAAGGTAGGGGAATAGGTCTGGGTGGGTTACTCTTCGGAGGGTCAGTGTGGACTTGTTGGACTGAAGGGCCTATTTCCATACTGTAGGGAATCTAATCTAACCTTACACTGCCATCTTAGGTACAAAGTTATTCCTTAGAATAGAGAAATTAAGATAAAACAGGCAGTTGGTGGTACAGAAATGAATTCACCAACTTAAACCTCAACAGTTGGACGCGGAGGGTCTGCAAAAAAGATAACTTTTTGTCACATTACTGTATTGCTGATGTTGATATTTTTGCACTGTATGTTTTTATCCTACTGTTCGCACAGGCTTCTCCCCCGAAGGTGCTGACTACTTGATGGTTTGCGTCAATGGGTACTGAGAATCCTGCAATAACTCATCCTAAACTTCATTTCTCTTAATGAGTATAGGCAGGTCATTCAATGGCAAGAAACATCACATTATTTCTACATATATATTCTTTTTCGCAGAGATCAGTGGACTGTAATCAGGTTACGTGTATTTCCTTGTAACCAACTTTAGCCTACTTCCAACTCTTCCTCACTCACCCCTCTCCCATCATTCCGTCATCCAACTTTCCCTCATCTCCTTTTTTCCCCTTTAACCAACACAGACCAGTAACTGTCCACTTTGAGCATGTTGCACAAGGTACAAAATTACAGGGACATTATCTTGTAGAGTCTGAGAGACAGAATAAAATGTTATTAATGTTGGCCCCTCTAACATTGTGTGCCCCTTGCCTGAACTGGTAGCAATTGAACTTCCCAGACACTCCTGATTGGTCAGGCCAAGCTACTGCGTTATTGAATCCTTCACATCATCCTACTTACAGTGTAGAAGAGGTTGTTCCATCATAATTGTGTCTCGCACCTTTTTGCTCACTGACAGAAGCAATTCAGCTGGACCAACCAGTAGTATAAACTGGAGATCTGAAAGAATGAAGATCAATGACATTGCCCACCCCAAACCCTTTTTGAAATTTTTAAAGGTGTCCAGTTAGGTCCAGTCCACTAATTATTTTCCACTTAGTTTCAATGCTTATCTAAGTAGCACAAACTTCAAGGCAAAAACTAAACATGGTATTCAGGAAGATTTTCTAATGCAGTATATCCACATTGTGCAATGGTTGGATGCAGGGTATGTGGATCAGATGTGAATTATGGCTCCAAGCAACTTATCTAAAGAAAAATTATCTGGAAAAGAAAATCTGAGAAGCAAAGACATTTGCCCCACTTCACCTTCCAATTTGAAATTAAAATTAGTCTGCAATTTGTGACTTATCTAGATTAGATGGATTTCCAAAATCAATCCATAATTTGGGAGACTGTAGACTATATTAATTGTTTGCGACAAGGAGAATCTTGCATACAAATTGACAAATGCCAAGATATTCTGTGACAAGAACATTCACAGCTTCAAGGTCATCATTGATTCTTCTACATCTTTGGACTGTGGCTTGAGCCTTGCATATTCACCTGCAAAAGTCTGAAGGAAAATGTCAAACTCCTCCCATCCCCATCAGGAGTATTAATCATGAAAAACTCATGTTTACAAAATCTCATGTAAATTCAGTTTCCTGAATTTTCCCCTCTGACAATTTACTGGTTAAATTTTATTAATAACCTAGAATTCATGCAAGAATGATTGTAAGTCGTCTCCCATCTATTGCCCTACCCATTAAAGAGCAACTACTAGTAAGCAAATTAAATTCATAAGGACTGGGTACATGGGAAGACCAAGAACTGACTTTCAATCCAGTCTACAAAAATGTAGGGAATATACTGTATAACATGATTTCTGTATAATTGTCCAAGAAAGAATGAACAATTTGAAATTTTCTAAAGCTAATCTTAAATTAAACATGATCAGAGTAATTGTACAGCTATTAGCATTATTTGAGCTGTGAGATTTGTGGATGAAACTGTTTAATTTAAATGCATTGTTATGAAAGTTTGAATAAAGTTTTATTGTTCAACAAAAAAATGTTATTTTCTGCGCAATAACACAATAAATATTGGGTGTCACAAAGCAATGCAAAGAGAGTCTGACCATAAAACGTCAGCCATGATTTTCTTCTGCAAATGTAGATCAAGTCATCTACAAACTGAAGGAGAAATTTTACAGACAGGAGAGGCAACAGGTAAGACAGCAATGATTCAATTTTATATAAAAGTAAAATACTGCTGGAAAATGCTGGGAAAAAACTCAGCAGATCTGGCAGTATCTGTGGCGGGGGAAGAGAGAGACAGAGAGTTAATATTTCAAGTCTGATATGTGTTTTTCAATAATTACTTTTAGTACCACAAGCAAACAAGAGGGGGAAAAAATCATCCATGAAATCTGCACCACATCAGTATTGAATGATTTCTGCTGGGAAGTCCCACTATGTTGGTTACAAGTGAGGATACGATCAAGGTTGGGTGTGATGCTCCCTCTTCTAAATCAGCCAGCTGAGATCCACTGTTCAAATTTACACATGAAGGACAATTGTTTTTGAGAAATACTGGCTAGAACCAAACTGTTATATCCATAAGACATGTAAACAGGAAAGGAAAAGTAAGTGGTAGCAAAGGAGAGCAGTCACTATGCAGTCGTTTTCACGTTATCATATTTTCAGCAAGAAAAAGTACTGATCCAACATCATACTTTGCTTAGTTAAATCAAGACTAAGAATCAAATACAATATGACAAAATTCTTTCTCATAAAAGTTTAAAGAAGCAATAGCTACAACCAGTAGTCCAGGGAATCTGCAGAGAATTTGGTTTCCTTCACTTCAGTTCTTTTTCCTCCCCTAAAATGCATTCCCAATGCAGCTGGAAAACCCTGAGAGATTTTCTCAAGTTGAGTGAATGCCAACTTCCATACACTTTTACTCTTCACACCATGTCACAAAATCCAATGTGGCACGTTTCATGTTTTTCCAAGGATTTATTTCTGTCCCAACTGTTACACTGAAATCACCAAGGAAAATCCCTTTTGTACATAGTTTACTGATCACCCAAGGCTGGAATAGAATTCCTCTTTGGTCTCATCCATTGCTTCCACATTTGGGGCATACACATGATGAACATGATGTACTATTTCTGGAGTCAGCATGAGCCAAAGGAATATGAGGTGATTTCTCACCTATAGAGGGCCTCATTGAAGTAATCAACTAGCTTGCTTCCAATGACATATCCAAACTGATGGAGCTTGTGTTCTACCTCAGATTTTCCCTTATAGACGATGGTGCTACTGCCACCTTAATGAGCTGATCTTCTCCTCTCTAATATGTCTCACACAGGACATCATTGTCAATTTCATCATGCCAGAGTTCATGAGCTATTACAACAATGCAAAGTTTAGTTCTGTTGCTGGTATGGCTGTCCATGACAGCCCTGATATTTCAAGTCCCAAACTTCATATTGAAGGGGTCGAAGATAGCATTCTGACTACTACATGATCCTGATAGAGCATAATTATTATTAAACAACAGCCTAGACCCACAAACTGTAATGAAATAAATTGCAACATCATGTTTTTAGCCTTGTAAGTTGAGAGATAAATATTAACCAGAATAGTGAGGGCTCCCCTCCTCTTCTATGGAAATCTTTTACATCCACCTGGCAAAGTCAGTACCTCTGACATTACAGCACTCCTTCACTCAATTGTCAGTAGGATGTTTAGTATGAAACTAGAACCCACAGCACTGTACTAAGGCTGGCATTTACTGATGAGAGCACACTCTTCCGGCTGCGTATAGTCACAGTGCAAATGTCACCTTCTCCTCCAGTTAATACTTGCCGCAAAAGACTAAACATATTCTCTTTGTGCAAATCGTCTTGCTATACAGTCAGCTGAGTGTTTCCTCTCCCGTGCTAGCCATGACCATAAGAATAAATCTGAAAATATTAGCAAATAATATTTTGGCAGAGGAGCCATTAAATTTTCACAAAATTAATTCCACTGATACATTTGATTTATCTGGGTTAACCGTAGCAATAACGTACAAACAACTGCATTTTTAAACACATTCTGTGCATAGCGATTTTTGAGAAGATTTGTAGCTCAGGTTGATGATAAATATGTAAGTTAGCTCGCTGAGCGGGAAGATTTGTTTTCAGGCATTTTGTCACCATACTAGGTAACATCATCAGTGAGAGTCCCGGTTCACTGCTGATGATGTTACTACTGACATCATCAGCAGTGAACCGGGACTCTCAATGATGATGTTACCTAGTACGGTGACAAAACATCTGAAAACAAATCTTACAGCGAGCTAACTTACAATCATTCTGTGCACAATCTGCTAACACTTTATACATTAATCTGCCTTAATTTTAAAAATGCCAGAGTAAGAAACAAACCCAAGAGTCCAGAAAGAGTCAAACCTATCAATTCCAAATATTTGTAAGCATTTTGGAAGATATTCTTGCCAACAGCTTTATCTCAAACACAGTTTCATGTTTCTAAATGCTCCTGCAACAACAAACAACTGGTCTGCCAGGAATTTGACATTTTCGAAGATATACTGCCACATAAACTTTACAATATTTGGGTTCTGTTGAAACAAAGGGAATTGTAAATTATTTTAATTGTTTTCCTGATTTACACCAGCAGGCAAACTCTGCAACTAGACACATGGTGGACATCTCTCATCATTCTTGCCAGATTTTGAGTAGCTTTGCGGATACAGGGGTTACTGAGCAAGATACCATTTTTAAATATTGGTGTCCCAATTTTAGCTATAAAGTTGGGGAACTGACATCACCAGTGGGTGGCCCAGTACTGCATCAAAGACATTCATCCCACCAACAAAATCCACTGAGATTCTTTGTCCCTCAAGTTAAATATAATTTAAAAAGCCACAGCAGGGTATAAGAAAACAGTAATTAAACTAATATGTAATCCATCTCAAATCAACATTACCGCACTGCAGTAAATCCCTTACAGCTCCCCTCTCTATTGGCTCAGTGGGTTCATGCAACTTGTGGTGTGGCATTGTGCCATACGGACCATAAATGTCCATTCTGAATTTTTGACTGAGCTGAATTCACTAATCTTATATGAGCAGGCTTAGGCTCAACAACCTGGGCAGAGAAATGTCATAGAGTTATAGAGCTGTATAGCATGGAAATAGATCCATCGGTCCAACTCATCCATGCCAACCAGATATCCTAAATTAATCTAGTTCCATTTGCCAGCATTTGGCATATCACTTTAAACCATTCCTGTTCATATACCCATCCAGGTGCCTTTTAAATGTTGTAACTGTGCCAGCCTCCACCCACTTCTTCTGGCAGTTCATTCCAAATACGCACAACACTCTGTGTGAAAAAGTTGCCCCTTAGGTCCCTTTTAAACCTTTCCCCTCTCACCTTAAATCTCTGCTCTCTAATTCTGAATTCTGCCACCCCAGGGAAAAGACCTTGGCTATTCACCCTATCCATGCCCCTCATGATTTTATAAACCTCCATAAGGTAACCTCTTAGCCTCTGACACTGCAGGGAAAATATCCCCAGCCCTCCAGCCTCTCCCTATAGCTCAAACCTCCAACCGTGGCAACATCCTTGTAAATCTTTTCTGAACCCTTTCAAGTTTTACAACATCCTTCCTGTAGCTACGAGACCAGAATCAAACACATATTCTAAAAGTAGCCTGGTCAATGTCCTGTACAGTCGCAACATGTCCTCCCAACTCCTATACTCAAGTACTGATCAATAAAGGCAAACATACCAAATGCCTTCTTCATGATCCTGTCTACCTGTGACTCCACTTTCAAGGAACTATGAACCTGCACTCCAAGGTATCTTTGTTCAGCAACGTTCCCCAGGGCCTTACCATTATGTCCTGCCCTGATTTCCAAAATGCAGTACCTCCCATTTACATAAATTAAACTATTTGCCATTCCTCAGCCCACAAACCCATCTGACAAAGGTCCAATTATCCTCTAAGGTAACCTTTTTCGCCGTCCACTACACCTCCAATTTTGGTGTAATCTGCAAACTTACCTATGAATATTGCTTCCAATCAACTTTTGAAAGTTCTTGCCTAATACTGTCAGAATTGGCCTTCCTCCAATTTAGAACTTTAACTTTCAGATCTGGTCTATCCTTTTCCATCACTATTTTAAAACTAGTAGAATTATGGTCGCTTGCCACAAGCTGCTGCCCAACTGACACCTCAGTCCTGTATTTCCCAGCCTTATTTCCCAAAAGAACATCAAGTTCAGCTCCTTCTCCAGTAGGTATATCCACATACTTGAATCAGATAATTTTCTTGTACACACTTAACAAATTCCTCTCCATCCAAGCCCTGAACAGCACGACAGTTCCAGTCTATGTTTGGACATTTAAAAGCCCCTACCATTACCACTCTATTATTCTTACAGATAACTGAGATCTCCTTACAAATTTGCTTCTCAATTTCCCATTGACTGCTGGGGGGAATCTATAATACAACTCAATAAGGTGATCCTCCCATTCTTATTTCTCAGTTCCACCCAAATAACCTCCCTGACCATACTCCCAGGAATATCCTCCCTAATTACAGCCGTAATGTTATCCATAATTTGCTACTCCTGATCATTAATGCCATTCTTTATTCTTATAGTACATTAGCTTAATGCAAAATACCTTTGATATTGGGCCACCTTGATGAATAAGCAGAGTTGTAAACACCTATTCAATTTTACCTGAACACAAGTCACTGTTTTCAGAGTAGTAAGGAAAGAAATGGAAATTAAGAAATCACATGAGCTAATACATATCAGTAACCTATACTGAAAACCTGCATGAGATTGAGATTCTAAGGAAATAATGACAAAATCATGGCATATGCAAAATTCTGCCATTCTGCCCACAAAAGATTTTCAGACAGGGTTATTCTCCCCCAAAACGCATGTCACACTGTACTGCCTTAGTTGCCCAGACACAGTTAAGTCCAAATAGGAGAGAACTGTGGATTTACTAAATCACAAAGTTTTATAATATTCACTTAGGATTCATTTCTTCACTGTCAGTTTGGAACTACATTTAACGTAGAAGTGCTAGAAACATTACGGACAAATATTGAAAAAACAATGTAAAGTAATAATATCAGTTACATTTTTAAAAAGGGAGGACTTATTTTGCCTTTTAAGATGTTTGGTATTTTCCTTCCATTAACCTTTGTATTAGTTTCTCTGAACTATGGATTATTAATGGGCAAAACTTGTTAACTCTACAACTGGGTGACCAACCATCCCATATTTTATTTCATTGTCCTAAATTTAGTTGATTATTCCACATCCTGTACCTCTTCCTCCTGGGATGTCATTTGTCTCATATTTCTGTGAAAGTGTTTCAGCGACTACCTGAGGAGCCATCTTACGTTACTGCCAGCCTAGTATGTGAAATTTCACTGCTATGAGGTCAGCCTACTTGGACACAACTCAGGAAGAGATTGCCTGGAGTTCTACAAGTAGGTCACTCAAGCCATTAGGCCTGCTTTGTTATTTAATTCGACCCTAGCTGATCTGAACATGGCCTCTTTTCCACTTTCTGGTTTGCCTCCATCACTCTTAATTTCCTCACTAATAAAGACTATCAAATTCACCCTTGAATATATTCAATGACTAGCCTCAAATGAATTCCATTAGCTAAATTTTCACAGAAAAGTCAAGGAGTTAAGTGAGGTGGATGTCCAGAGAGCCCTGAACTCTGGGGGAATAATTCTCAAGCAGAGAATCCATCAGGAGGCCCAGATCTCAGGTAGGGTATCAAGCAGCCTGACCCCCAAGTGGGGTGGGACAGTTTCATATCTGAAGTGATTGTAATGAGGTCAGCTAGCACAGTATGAGTTCCCTGATTGGAACAGATTAACAGTCCTAATCAGGGAGACCTGGCTGACATAAAAGGATGAATTTCAAAGATATTGAGCCACTGGAATGACTGACTATTGTCAAAGGCAATGCATTTGTAAATAAAGGATGATTGATGATGGGATGTCAGCCTCTGAAGAGCTATTTCAGTGGTCACGAGAGCAAAGCATGATCTTGAAGAAACTTGCTCACAGTCATTTTGAAGTTTGGATAAGCATTTTCTTACATAATGTCTCTGTTTGGGAAGGTTGACTATTTCACACCTAACTTTGAGGACTGGGTCCTGTATGTGGAAAGAATGCTTTATTTTTTTTCCAGGCAAATGACAATTTCACATATGAAAAATGAGCAATTCTCCTGACAGCCTGTGGAACTGCAGCTTTTTCTGTCATTAGAAGCCTTACTTTTTCTGAGGCACTAGATTCTAAAGTTTTTCAAGAATTGACTGACATGATGCCCAAGCCTTCTTTAATTCTGGGATGCTATTGCTTTTACCCTGCAATTCAAGAACTGGGAAATCCATCTTCAGGGTGGTATTAACTCACAGGTGGCCCACTGGATAGGAATACCCCATAGCTATGCATCCAAGATTTTGGCAAACGTAGAGCATAAATATGCCCAACTAGAATCAGAAGGATTGGTGGTTATATTTAGAGTGAGAACGTTTCACCTATACCTATATGGACAAAAATTAGTGATAAACTTTGTCATCGACTACAAACCCAACTTGGTCTGCTTAAACAGGATAAGGCAGTGTTTCAGGTAATGTTTGAGTGGGTTCTAATATTAAGTGCTTATAATTACAAATTAGAACATTGAGTGGGAGGCCGAGTAGTGAATGCGGATGCATTGAGCCACCATCCATTAGCAGATATACTACCTGTGGTACCCCCAATGGAAGAATTTGTCATGATATTGAATTTTCTGGATACACAACTAGTCACAGCTAACAATATCAGATTTTGGACTTAGAAAAATCCAATCCTTTCCAACTCTAATAATTGATATTAAGTGAGTGGGAAATGAAAGGGCTGTCATAGATAGAATTAAATCTGTTCTGGGCAGAACAGACCAGCTCGTGGTAGAGGACAGTATTTGTTATGGGGAGCAAGAGTGATTGCCCCGAACAAATATTGGCTGAACTCCAATAGGGTCATCCAGGCATCTCCAAAATGAAGGTGTGAAGAACTTATGTCTGCCAGCCAGGCTTAGACACAGACATAGCCACGTTTGTGTCAACAAGGACAAAAATTACTGCCAGCAGGTTCTCCACATCTGTAGGAATGACCGGATAAACCTTGCACTTGGTTGGGTGTCAACTATGCAGGTCCTTCCATGGCTTCAATACTTTTTAGTCATTGTGGACACCCACTCAAAGTGGTGGGATGTGCCCAGAATCCACTTGTCAAACACTGGAGTGATGAGAGAACAATTGCGTGGTTTTTTTGCAACATGTGGAGTCCTGGAGGTATTGGTCACAGATAATGGGTGATCGTTTACCAGCAAGGATTTTAGTTACTTCTTAAAGTTGAATCAGTTTCAGCATAGTAGGACAGTTCCATACCACCCCATCATTCAAAGGCCTGGCAGAAAGAGCTGTCCAATCTTTGAAGGCTGGACTGAAGAAATAGCCTATATTCTCACTTGATACCAAATTATCACAGTTCTTTGTTTGATTACAGGAACAGTCCACTTGCAACTATAGGTATAGCACCAGCAGAGCTGTTTATGGATAAAAGATTCCACACCAAGCTAGGTCTGATCTTCATAGACCTGAAGGGAGGATGAAACAGCATCAAGAACTCCAATGCCAAAATCAAAGACTGCACAGGAGCTGAACTTGCTCTGCACCTCGAAGCCTTCACAAATATTTTAGGGACCCATTGATTCATCCTCTCCATCAAACATTGTTGAATCGCTTGAATCAGAAATGGACATGATAGAAGTTGCTGCTTCAATGCCTCCGGAAGAAGGAAGTGAAACTCAAATGAAGCACTCAAAACACAAGAGGCAAGCTCCCATTCATTTCACACCTCCCATGTTGGATTCAGAGTTAGATGACCCTGACCCAGTGTTAAAAAAGCTCCAAGAGGCTCTCAAAGGAATTGGACCACCCAGAGTCCATGGACTCCGGGGGAGAGATGTGCTAATTGTAATAAGTCAGCCAGCTGGACTTCATACAATCGGAGTTTCCTGATTGGACCAGATTACAGTCCCAATCAGGCAGACTTGACTGACATAAAAGAGATAAAATGTCAGGGATATGGAGTCCTAGGGACTGACTCAGTAAGAGGAAGAGCTTATGTCAAAGGATGTGCATTTGCCAATTAAGGAGTGATTGGTGATGGCATGCTGGCCTCTGAAGATTTATTTCATTACCCACCTCTTTTGGAATAGGGAATGAGGATTCTGGCCTGTGGAGAGGTTTCCCCTTCATATTAGTAACTCAGGAGTTGTGACCATTTTTTCATTTTAAGTTATTTAAAATTGCTGATAGGCTTCAAATAGGATGGAATTGCATCCTCTCTTCACTACCTACAATAACAGCACCTTTGGTGCTGGCCTCCCATTAGCCTTTTGGACTTGATTTAATTTGTTGTTATCACATGTACCTAAGTAGTGAAAAGTTTTGTTTTATGAGCATAACATACAAGGACATACAGATCATAGGGTGCTTAGATAAAGAGAGACATATAACGTCAAAAATAGATTTTAAATTAGAGAGAGTCATTCAGCATCAAAAAGTGTGGCACTGGAAAAGCACAGCAAGTCAAGCAGCATCCAAGGAGCAGGAAAATCGACGTTTCGGGCATAAGCAGATTCTCCAGCTTCTCGAATGCTGCCTGACTTGCTGTGCTTTTCCAGTGCCACACTTTTTGACTCTGATCTCAAGCATCTGCAATCCTCACTTTCTCCTAAGTCCATTCAGCAGTCTAATAACAGCAGGGAAGAGTCTGTTCTTGAACTCACCGGCGCGTGTTCAAGCTTCTGTATCTTTCTGCCTGACGGAACATACTTTAACAGCCACCCTATCCTTAATTGCATGGCAAACACACCCTCCAGTTAATAAATAGTTAATCACAGTAAAATTGCTTTTGATATTCTTTCCCTCCCTCTGGAGCAGGAGGCCTGAGTTAAAGACCCACCTGCTCCAGAGTTGTATAACATCTCTGAACAAGTTGAATAAAAGAAAAATGGTCTCCTGTGACCCAGTGGTAGTATCCCTATATCTGAGCCAGGAGTGTGTGATAATATCTCTTTTGTGGTTGACATGTTATTTTAAAACCCAATGGTTGGATGCCTGTTCCCAATACAATGAAGGATCAGTACTCAACCCAAAAGATAAAATCTTGCCTTATGACTATAGCAACTTTTCTAATGACTGCATCATGCCAAAGTTGGAACAATCAGTACTTCTAGGGCGTAACACCAGGCATGAGATTTGTTTACATTAGAATGCAAATGCTGATTAAGGTCACATTCAAGTCAAAACTTTTGTATTAAGGAATAACTGCCATCTGAGTCACATTTTGCACAGTTCCACAACTATTCATATATAAAATACTTTAATCTACAATGTAATACTACAATGTAGTGGACATGCACACAATCATTGAGTTCCAGGGATGAAGCTTTACTCAAACATTATCATGCTGACTCAATGTGTATTCCTATCATTTTCTGTTTCTTTATTAATACTCTTTCCACTTCTGGGATCTCTAGTCAAACTCAGTTCTTGTTTTATGGTGTGAGTCTCCTCATTCTGCTGATTGTAAAGATCCCAAATTACATAGAAGAAATTCAGCGTAGAACCAGGCCACTTACTAAAATCATCCCACGCTCCACAGGAACCTTTCAGTTAACTTCAGCTATTCTTTCAACCAGCCCTTCAATTTCATTCTCCTTCTTGCACCTATTTAACGTTCCCTTAAACTAATCTACAATAAATACAAAGCAACAACTTAGTAAAAAATTTTCAATTCTAAATTCTCACCATCACGGAGAAAAGTCTTAAAACATGAATAATAACAAAGTGAATATGCTAGGCTAATGTAGTTAGAATGCTCTTATCAGGTTGAAATTAAAGAATATTGCTGGTGCAGAGTAAAGAGTTCTTTAATCTTTATCTGTGCTGCATCTGACCTTGGGTAATGGAGCAGTCAGGTTAAATCATACTCTGCAGCCAACTACTGTTGTGCCTGATATAGAATACATGGATGCAGACAAGAGCCACAAATGAATCTGGTCCTTTTACCTGGGAAATTAAAATTAGAATTCTTATTTGATAGGGTGAGGCTTGTTTATAGTGAGCTTGTGTTGGTAAAGTTGATTCTGATCAGTTTCTGAAGAACTTGTACCAGAAAGTGGTGAGGGCGGAGAACTTAGTGGGTTACTTTAAAGATAATTTTAACCTTGTAATAATCTAACTTATGGCTGCTGAATGAGCCAGACCACTTAGAGCTGGTAGGAATAACTGCTAAGTAAACAGTTTTATAATTGAGTGAAATATTATTACCCTATACTTTACTTCTGGAACAGTGTCATGTTTAAGGGAGTGAAGCCAACTAAGTTAGGCTTCAGCACAGCCAAGGCGATGCAGTCAACTTTAGTACCCAAGCTCCCATGTGAACATTTTAAGATTCACTTCAGTGATGCTGGCCAGGAACAGTATATTTGGAAAAGGCATGTTGAAAAGGAGAGAGTGAGGAGCAAAACAGAAAGAAAACTTGAGAAAAAGAATTATTAATGTACCAAAAACAGCAGACTTAAACCATTAATGTGTAGCATAGAGACTCCTGGTGGTGTGAAAAGAGAAGAGCATACAATGATAAGGCACTAAAACACCCAAAGGTGCTTCATCCATAGAATCTCTACAATGTGGAAGCAAGTTATTCGACCCATTGAGTCCACACCGACCCCTCCAAAGAGCATTCCACCCAGGCCCTCATCACTACGTTATCCCTGTAACCAGGGCAAAACAAAATGATGCAGCAAAGGAGGATATATTAGGAAGGATGACCAAAATAAGCTGGCCAGACACCTAAATGAAACAGGAATGAAAACAGGACGTGGTCAAGGCTGAAGAGGGATCAGAGAATCATGGTTTAATAGGGAAGGGATGGATAAAGCAACTGAACAGATAATGTATATCTTGATATCTTGTTTTACCTGTGGTATCTCCATATCTTTAAGATCCAAAAATCTATCTGTTTTGATCATACTCAACAACTAGGCTTCCACAGTCCTCTGGGATAGGAACAATTCTGATGTTGTAGGTAGTTCAAATGCAGTGCTGCTGGGAAAAGTTTCAAAAGTTTGAGTGGCAATGCCAAAGGAATAGCAATATAGTTCCAGGTCATGCTGTGGGACTTGGACAGAAACTTACAAGTGCCAGTGTTCCCATTCGTCTCCTGCCTTTCTCTTTCTGGGTGCAGAGGTTGTGGGTTTGTAAAGTGCGTTGAAGAAGCCTTGATAGGTTGCTGTAATGCACCTAATACGTGGTACACTTAGCTGCTACTGTGTATCAGAAGAAGTAAATGTTGTTGGATGGGGTGCCAAGCAAGCAGGCTGCTCTCTCCTGGATAGTGCCAAGCTTCTCGTGTTTTTGGAGCTGCACTCATCCAGGCAAGTGGAGAGTATTCCTTCATACTCCTAACTTGAGACTTTCAAATGGCAGACAGAATTTGTTGAGACAGGAGATGAGTTACTTGACCCAGAATTCCTAATCTTATGGCCACTGTTTCTATTTGTTTAGATCAATTCAGTTTTTGACAATGCTGGAATGTTGACAGTGGTGGATTCAATGATAGTAAAGCCATGAAATGTCAAGGTTAAATTCTCTCTTGCTAGAGATGGCACAAATATTATTTGCTACTCATCATCTCAGGTCTTGCTGCATCTGGACAGAGTGCTTCAGTGTCAGAGGAGTTGTAAATTGTTCTGCTCATTGCACAGTGAACCCAATTCTAACTTTACTTTGGAGGGAAGGTCACTGCTGAACATGGTTGGGCATCAGAACTAGCCTGAGGAACCTATGCAGTGATGTCTTGGGACTAAGATGATTGACCTTCAAGGAACCTTCCATTGCTTTACTTATGATTGCAACACGAGAAGCTTGGCATCTGGAATCTGAATACAAAAACAAAACATCCTAGAGATCAGCAGAAGAGTCATCGAGACTCAAATCGTTAGCTTCCTTTCTCTCCATGGATCCTGCCTGACCGGCTGTGATCTCCATCACGTTTTGTTTTCAGTGGAGAGTTGTGATAGGGCTCCTTGAGGTCACGCACAATCAAATGCTGTCTTAACATCAAAGATTCTCACCTTACCTCTAGATTTCAGCTCCTATTCCATTGTTTAGAATAAGGCTGAAATGAAGTCAGTGTCTGAATGGTTGTGATTAAACACAAACCAAGCTTCAATGAACAGGTTGTTGCAGATCAAGCACTATTTATAGCACAGTTGACATCCCCTTCCAATACTGTGCTGATGATCATGAATAGACTGACGAGCCAGTAATCAGCTTAGTCCTGCTTTTTGCAGACATACCAGGGCAATTTTCCATATTGTTGAATAGGTGTGAGCAGTTGATGTATTGGAACAGCTTGGATAGAGGCACAGTTAGTTATGGAGAACAAGTCTTGAGCACTAGTGCTAGAATGTTGCCAGGGCCCATGGCTTTGCAGAGCGCAGTGTTGTCACACATTTTTTGATATTAGATGGAGTGAATCAAATTAGTTGAAGAACAGAATTGGATTTGCTGGGAACCTCTGTGCTATGCAGACATGGAGTATTCAATAAGCTGAGTCAGTAGCGGTGCTATCTAACCACTTGGTCAAGACATTGAAGTCTTCCACCCAGCGTACAGATGCCTTTGCCATCCTCAGTGCCTCTTCCACTTCTTTTTTAAACATGGAAAAGTGCTGATTTGTCAGCTGAGGACAATATGCAACGATCAGCAGGAGGTTTCCTTGCCCATGTTGGATAATGTCGTGAGACCTCAATGTTCAGGACTCCCAAGGAAACTATCATCCAACTGCATAGCACTGTCCTTCTGACATTGGTAGGTCTCCTAGTAGGGGACCCAAGATATATCCAGGATGGTGACAGTGGTGTCTAGGACGTAGACATATTCATGGAATCACATTTCAGAGGTAATGTTGAGTTCAACTGGTCTGAGAGACTGCTTTAAGAATTTTGGCACAAGCATTCATCTCCATAAGAAAGCATTTGCAGGATTGTTAACAGAGAAGTGCAACATCAATGTTGGGTGATCCACATTTGTTCCTTTTATACTTTGCAACAGTTTGAATGGCTTGCTGGGCCATTTCAGAAAACATTCAATGCTCACCATCTAGGTCTGAAGTCGTCTGTAGGCTAAATCAGGTAAGGATGGCAGATTTCCTTCCCTAAAGTACATTAGTAAACCAAGTTTTATTTTAAACAGCAGTCTATTGGTGACTATGAAGCCATTGTTGACTGTCTTCTAATTCCAGATTTATTATTTGAACTTAAATTTAATTTAGCACTTGCTGTGGTGGGATTTCAGTGGCTCAGTGGTTAGCACTCTTGCCTCACAGTGCCAGGGACAATTCGAGCCTCATTTGCACATTCTCCCTGAGTCTGTGTGGATTTCCTCCGGATGCTCCGGTTTCCTTCCACAGTCCAAAGATATGCAGTTTAGGTGAATTGGCCATTCTAAATTATTCATAATGTTCAGGGATGTGTAGGTTAAGTGCATTAGTCGGGGTAAATGTAAGGTAGGTGAATGGGTCTGGGTGGGTTACTCTTCGGAGGGTCGATGTGGATTTTCTGGGCTGAAGGCCTGTAGGGATTCATACAGATTATAGGGATTCTGATTGGGACTCATACCACAGAGGAATAGCATGGGCTAGGTACAGCTCTAGTGACATTAGCAGTACATTACCACCTGTACTGAACAAAATAAAACAAGAGGCCACATTTAATTGCCAGGGTTTGTGTCATTATTCATTCTCATTTGTGGTAACAGTTGACCACCAGTGCCCCTGTACTGAGAATTGAAAATATGATGGTCTCATTATTAACATTGCACGTTAGTTCCAAGAATTGCCTTGAGTATTCATTCTCCTATATACTTATATTTGTCTCAGTAGTCTCCTCCCGTTACTTGGATCTGTCACTGATTCCACAGACCCAGTTTCAAAATCTTGCCCATATTTAAGCAATGCTACTTCATCCTTCAAAGATGAAAATGACTTGCACTTATAGGATATATGTCAGCCTCAGGATATCTGAAACCGTGTAATACTTAACTGTGATTCTGTAGGCAAACATTCAGACTCATTTTACATACATAGGCCCATAAATATCAGGTGAACAAATGGATACACAAACAATGGTATTCCTGCCTCTTTGAAGAATGCAACATAATCATTTACCTCCATTTAGACTTTCTCAGCATTATCAAGTATTTTAAGATCCTCGACTAAACATAAAATTATTTGATCATTTAATTGTGTTGCTACTTATCGAGGCTTTGCTGTGGATAAAGTGTATGCTACATGGAATAGTGACAGCATAACGAATAAACTTTAACACACTTTTGCATCATGATCTTGAAAATAAATGCTAAGTAATATAAATATCTTTGTTATGAAAAGTGATTGTGTAGATCAGTGTTTCTCAACAGTGGTGGAAGCGCCCCCTGAGGAGCATTTGCCTTCTTCGGTGGGCGTTGAAGTCAAAGTGGGCACTGAACGACTTTGTAGAGAGCTTACCAATTACCTTGAAGGACATCGCTGTGTGCAAATGGATAGTCGCATAACACGAGTCTGTTATTTTCCCTGCACCCATGGAGGCATGCACTCTGATTGGTTGCTGCGCTATTATTGATAGTCTTCTCTGTGAATGGTAAACTATTTGAACTCGTTCGCAGTTGGCATTGATTCTACTGCCGAGATCAATATCACCTAACTCGTGTCGCTTCTAGGAAGACGAAACGCAGCTTTTCAACTGTTTTACCAGGTGGTAGAATGAATACACATTACAGCTAATTAGCCAATCAAATTTTGCCACTTGCCTGAGCATCTTAAAATTATCGTGATAAGATAATACTATTGATTCCATCAGGGTATTCGAGTGAGTGTAAAAATGGCCTCATTGAGTAAGAAAAAATGCAGGCAGAATAGCATGGACTATTTGCAATATGGCTTTATTCAATCTCCATCTAATAAGCAGTTACCACTGTGCTTGCTCTGTGAACAAAGTTTTTCCAACGAGGCCATGAAGCCTTCCCGTCTTATTAAACATTTGAAAAAGAAACACAGTGACAAAAAGGACAAAGATTTGGCATATTTTCAAACATTAAAGAAGAAATTCAATCAGCGACCGATTTCCACTGCTTTTTCAAAGATGGGAGCCACAAATGTGGATGGCCTTGTGGTATCATACAACATAGCGAAGCTAATTGCAAAATGTGGTAAACCTCTTTCAGTGGGTGAATCGTTGGTGCTTCCAGCTATTGCCGAAGTATTACTAACCGTGTTACGTTAGGAACCATCGATGACTGTCAAGCGGATTCCTCTTAGCAATGATTCCATAAGAAGGCACATCAATGAAATGGCCTCAAATGTTGAGGATAAATTATGTTCCTTTTGATATCGAAAGAAATCACCTTACAAATTGATGAAAGTACTATATGCGGAAATCAAGCTTTACTTTTGGGGTACGTACGTTTCATCAACAAAAATGAAATACGAGAAAAATTACGTTTTGCTCTGGATCTACCGACAGATCCAAAGGTAAGACTATCTTCGACTGCATCAAGGATTATTTTGATAAACAATCTGTTCCCTCAAAAACATTGTTGCTTGTGCTACGGATGGCACACGTGCTATGACTGGCCAACATCAGGGATTTGTCGCATTATTAAAGAGAGAAGTGCCACATGTTGTTTTCACAGTACACTGCATTATCCATCGGCAGCATCTGGCTGCAAAAAAACTTAGTGAAGCTCTCAACCATTCTCTACAAGTGGTGATAGATGTGGTAAATTATACAGAGACATGCTCTGAATGAACGACTTCTCCGCCAACTCTGTAAAGATAATGAAGGTGAATTTCTGCAATTACTGCTACACACAAGTGAGATAGCTCTCGAAAGGAAAATGCCTCAATCGTTTCCATGAACTGGTTTGATCCTATCATCGAATTCCTACACAGAAATAATGAAAACCTTTGTATGAAAGCCGAAACTGTAAAACACGACTGTGCATATCTCGCGGATATATTCGATAAGTATAATTCGCTAATCATGCAGATACAAGGAGGTAATGTGAGTTTCATAAAAGCAAGGAATGCTGATACATCCTTTATTACAAAACTTGATCTCTTTCATCAGAGTATCAGTCGCCGTGAGTTTTACCAGTTCCAGAGTTTAAACAATATCGCGGAGGATGTTAGTGATGATCAATTACTTATCTACTCAGCTCACACTCGTGTACTGCAGGATGATATGAAAATACGATTTGCAGATCTTATCGAGATGGAGATCCCTACATGGCTGACTGACCCCTTTATCTCATGCACAGAAGAAATGGATATTCGCCTTCAGGAAGAAATGATAGAGCTCCAAAATGACACTGCAATGAAAATTCGGTTTTCACAAATGGGTGAGCCCCTGTTTTGGATTCAAGATGCCACCCTATGTCGTTTCCTGCTATTAAGCGAAGAGGCAAAGCGGTTTGCACTATCATTTCCTACCTCTTATTTGGTTGAGAAAGGATTCAGTATCGTTGTCAGAATACAAGATAAGACCCGCAATCGCATGGATGTTGTTCAGCGTGGTGACCTGAGATTGCTTTTGACAAAAATTGAACCAGATGTATCTGATTTAGCAAGACAACATGAATCACAAGGATCACATTGACTATTTTGCTATCACAGACTAAATTTTCTACAGTGAGCCAAAGGTAGGTGGACAGTAAGAACAGTAATTAATGATAATTTATTTTTGTTGTATATAAAACATATTTTACAAAAAATTTCCGTTTCCAGCACTGCAGTGTATTGCAGTTATATGTGCAAAAACAGACTGGTAATTTGGGGGTGTTGCATGATTTCAAGGATAAGAAGGGGGCGTTGAATACGGAAAGGTTGAGAAACACTGGTATAGATCAAATGGTTTGATAGATAGAAAGAGCAAAATTCAATATCAGTGAGAAAGCCAATAGGGAGTTCAGAAGATCATTCTTTATCCAGGGAGTGGTCAGAACGTGGAATTTACTACTATGAGTAGTGGAATGGATAGGATAGATGCATTTAAGGGGAGACAAGATAAAGATATGAGGAAGAAATGAATAGTTATGCTGACAGACAAATGAGGCCAAAGGAAGTTCAAGTGCAGCACAAAATGCAGTATGTACTTAATTAGGCTAGATGATGCAACAGTACCTGGTGTCATTTAATACATGGACAATATAAGACTACTATGCTTTCTGAATGCTGTTTTTCATGTGACATGAGCATGATTGGGAAGGATAACATTTACTGCTCACCTCTAATTGCCCTAGAGATAGTGTCAAGTTCCTACCTTCTTGAAAAGCTGCAGTCCATGTAATCGAGACACATGCACAGTGCTATTAGAGTGCAAGCTCCAGAAAGCTGCACTGAAGTGGACATTGCATGCAATGCAGTATTTCAAAAAGCAGGAAGATAGCTCCAAGTCAGAACGGTAGGTGATGTAGGCTGTGATGTCTCCATGCATCTATTTCTGTTATTCTTCTAGATGATACAAGTTGTAAATTTGTGTAGCCCTGTTGAAGAAGCTTGGCAAGTTGCAATCCCGTGCATTGTATCACCAAAACATTTTTCATTAATGAAGTTAGCAATAATTACCAATAAGGACCGATTGGTTCAAATAGCCTATTGCCAAGAAGCCGTTGAGTAAAGTAAAACATAAAATCAAAGAATACATTTTAAATATTTGATATCAGATGAATCGTTCACCCTGTAAAAGTGTAACAATACCAAATCAATTATACAAACACCCAATTTTCTATTAATTTCAAGGTTTCTCACCCAAGATGCAAAATGCATCTTCTGAATAATCAGACAAGGCTAAGAACTTGTCCATTGCTCATTAAGAATCTCTAGCAGATTGTACCATCTTGCATTTTAATACTATTACTCTCCACCTTTAACTGCCTTCAGTATGGGGTCAGTCTCAGGACATAACTCTTAGTGGAGAATCTTTGCTAAATGAAACTGGTATTTATATCCTGAATTGTAATATTTCATGAAAAAATGGCCAAATATAAGTTAATTGTGTCTGTACAATTTAATTTGCCTTATGTACGCACATTTGACCAGTTCGTTTCCTCCAGAAGGCTTATCGTTTACTACATTTCCAAGTTTTCCATCATCTGCAATCTTTGAAATTATGTTCCATATAATCAAGTCCAAGTCACTACGATCAAGAAAAATAATGGTCCTAGAACCAAACCCTAATGCCACTATATACTTCTCCCTAAACTGAAAAGCAACAATTTATTATTACTTTGTTTGTAGTCCATTAAAAAGTTTTCTGTCTCTCCTTTTGTTCCTATGACTTTAACTTTGATAACAAATGTAATTTATCAAATATTTATTTAGTGGAAGTCTACATATGCAACAAATTGCACTGCCCCCAGCAACTCTACTGTAAAGAAAATGTTATAACACAAGTAAACCTTCTCAGATTTAACTAAAGAACACTCTTTTAAATTGTATTTCAAAGAACTATTGAATAGAAATGCAATTGAAATTCTATCAAAAATACATAAATTTTTAATACACTTTGGAATACTGCTGCCATGTAATTTTACATCTCTCTCACTTTATTAAATACTAATGTAGCGTTTTCTGTGTAACACTGTAGTCAGGGTTTAATATTAATGTGCTATCAGAGGATGGGAGATTGGAGTACTTTAATTGTGACAGTATGTGCCTATTGCATAGTCATGGCAAGTAACAGAAATGTGGGAGAGAGAATTAAACCTGTATACAATTCGATTATAATAGTTGCTGCATGGAAATGTTTACTTCACTGTTTAAGACCCTTACGTTTTTAAAGCTTTAACTGTTATCCGCCTCCCATTACACTCCAGTTATAACTTTTCCATACCTGCCTCATGAGTCTTTCTTTTTTGCCAGCTTCTATTTGAGCAATTTCCTGGCCTCTTAAGAAATATGTTTGCATCTACTGGTTTTCAATTCTTGGAACAAAACATGCAGGCTAAGCTGAATTCAGTAGGCACAGCAGCTGGAGGTACATGGACTGTATTTTGTCATGGGCTGAAAGATTACTACTGACTGATGTAGTTATGACCCAAACACTTGCAGTAAGCAGCATAGTCCTACTTTAGACAGACAACTTCTTGTAATGGTTATACCTGCTTTCCCTTTGTATAGCTAAATATATTAGATTAGATTGGAATGGATAGATTTTCTTAGCAATTTGCAGCTGTCCCTGTTATGAAATAATCAAGTTAGTTTATGTACCAATCTAGCTGATGGTTGAACAGATTGTGATGTTCTAATAGATTAGATTCCCTACAGTGTGGGAACAGGCCCTTCGACCCAACCAGTCCACACCGACCCTCCGAAAAGCAACCCACCCAGACCCATTTCCCTCTGACTAATGGGCAATTTAGCATGGCCAATTCACTTGACCTGCACATCTTTGGACTGTGGGAGGAAACCAGAGCACCTGGAGGAAACTCACACAGACATGGGGAGAATGTGCAAACTCCACACAGACAGTCACCCAAGGCTGGAATCAAACCTGGGACCCTGGTGCTGTGAGGCAGCAGTGCTAACCACTGAGCCACCGTGCCAAATAGCCACCTTATTCTTTTCTATTTAATAGTGACTGTTATTGATATAATTGCAGTAAAAGTTAAGGGGCAGCATCTCAATCACAGGTGAAAAGTTTGCACCTTGGTAGAACACACCAATTCCAGTCTTCTTTGCTGATGCAAGGTTCCAACTGTTCAACAAACATTGGCTGCCTACAGTTGTCAAATTGAAGTCCAGAGAAGCAAAAGATTATTCCCACAATTATTAAGGGAATAAACCACTTTATTAGAACTGAAAAATATAACTGAGGTAAGCATAGAAACCAGCTTAGGAAAAGGGGGATACAGTTGCAAATATCACACGCTGAGAGATAAGTAGCAGAGCCTCAATATGAGCCATGGTTGCTTATACATGTCACAGTTCTGAAATCAGACATGCACACTTCTAGTGTACTGCATCCAGTTTTTTCAATTTGCTGCACACAATTTTCAGGAAGCCAGCCAATCAGTTTTTAAAAGGAGTAAAACCTAATATGATGCTTACTAATGCTTCATATGCTTGATACTTACTAATCTACAATATTACTAAAGAACAGATAATATTTATCCAAAACAAATCAAGAATGAGATTCAAGAGCGCAGTAGACTGGACTCATGAATCAATGCTAGACAAAACAAATGGACCAATCATTTAAATGTTTTTGTAAAAGTTCACATAAACATAGACTTATTTTGCAAAAAAAAGGAATATAATTTTACAGTATTCTATGATATGGAGTGGTGGCACACAGGTTTCTGCTGCAAGTTCTCAAAAGGAACGAATTTCCAGTTTCAGCAATATCATTACAAAAATCACTGCACATGTTGCCACATGCAAGTCACTCAGGGGATTAGTCTATACTTTGTCAAACACCGCACACTCATGAGTCCACCAGTAAGACTTCCTAAATTACATTTTTCTAGATTGAAGCCATTACTTCAAAAATGTACAAAAACACCAATTCAAAATGAACAGTTCACCTGTTCTCCATACTTGCTCAGAGAACAATTTACCAATCCGTGCTCAACAGGTTCCACAGATAATCACAGATGAAACTCTCCGAGTGCTTGGTAGAGTCTATGTTAATGGGATGTGCTATATCTGTCCCAAAATGAACTGACATAAATAGTTAAGGAAACCATTGCAAACAAAACAATCTCAACAAATAACATACCATTTTCTTCTACCTGGACAGAATTTAATAAAAGGTGGTTTGTGGGTTAAACACAACATCGCTTGATGCATTCTGTTTATTACTATCCATCTCAATTTCTGCTACCTCCAACTAAACAGATAATTTTAAATGCCTTGGCTCAATCTAACTACATGATTTTCAGCATTTTCACTTTTAATCACAGATCAAATTGCTTTTGTGACATTGGTGATTCTTTTCCCATCATTATGAACTATTGCTTTTCACTGATGTGACACTACACACTTCTTTCAAATGCTCTCATATCAATCTTGTATTTCCACTAAGACTGAAGTAATTAAATTCAATTAATCATCCATGGTTGGAAATAAAGTAGCAAAGGTTTCAGCAGACAAGACAGCTGGTTTGTCAGAATTATTTTACATTTTCATTCCTTCGCTGGCATTTTTGCATTCAATTTAAAGTAAATTCCCACATTTCCTCCACAAAAAGAGAAACCAGGAAATTATAGACCTGCTTATTTAACATTTGTTACAGGGAAGCTACTGGAATTTATAATTAAGGACAAAGCAACCAAGCACTAGTCTGAGTTGACCAAACAGACAAACAATGGCCTTTATTAAGCAGGCATTAAAATGAATTGAGAGAGAGTGTAACCAAAGCAGTGGACAGAATACAAGTCACATGCACTTCCAGAAGGCATCTGCTAAGTCTCCAGGAAAGAGAATGTTAGTTAAAATTAACATTATGGATTAGAGGCAAATTACTGACATGATGAACAGATTGGTCAGACAGAAGGTAGTAGAGATAAAGAATATGTACTCAAAAATAAAGGAAGTGTCTAGAGGTGTTCCACAGGGATCTGATGATTTGGAGATGCCAGTGTTGGACTGGGGTGTACAAAGTTAAAAATCACACAACACCAGGTTATAGTCCAACAGGTTTAATTGGAAGCACACTAGCTTTCGGTGCGACGCTCCTTCATCAGGTGATTGTGGAGGGCTCGATCGTAACAGAATTTATAGCAAAAATTTGCAATGTGATGTAACTGAAATTATACAATCAATTTTTCAATGTATAATTTCAGTTACATCACACTGCAAATTTTTGCTATAAATTCTGTGTTACGATCGAGCCCGCCACAATCACCTGATGAAGGGGTGTCGCTCCGAAAGTTAGTGTGCTTCCAATTAAACCTGTTGGAATATAACCTGGTGTTGTGTGATTTTTAACTTTGTACACAGGGATCTGGACTGTGATTTAAACTATTTACTATACTAACAGAGAACCAGTAATTCTCATTTGCCAATGCGGAAAATTGGTGGCATAGTAAGTAATGCAAACAGATGTTTTAAATAATGTTGAGATAATAGATTAACCGAAAGTGGCACTGTGTCTTAGCCACTTAAAACACCTGTCTAGTAAACGGGGCATCGTGAGTTCAAAGTCCAGCAGTACCTTTGCTCTACCATAGCCTTTCAGTTAGAGCTCTCTTGAGGTACAGAGATAGTGATCCTACTCCTGAACCAAGAGACTTGGGTTCAAGCCCTACCTGCTCCAAAGGTGCGTAACTGATTAGAAAAATAAACGTTACTACTAATGAAGGAACCTAAGAATTGACAACCTTAACACTCAGGAGTGAGATAAGGAAACAAATTATGGGAGAAATATCTAAAAACAGATGTTACTTAATTTTAAATCAGACAATAATTTTTTTTTTAAGATAAGCATATTAGGGTATTAGGGAGCTGAGGCAGGTGGACAGAGACAGTCAACATGTGAAAAGGAGCCAGGGAACTGACTTAAGACTGACCATTCAAATCATGTTCCTATAACTCGGCTAACTCCAAGAAACTCTCTCACTTTTGTGCCAAATGCTTTTCCCTCACAGCATTTTACTTTATTGAATTCAAGATTCCTTACACATCATACTTTCAGAGGCTTTATAAAATGAGATTCAACAGTCTTTACATTCCTGAAAAGCATGATAATATTAGCTGATTTATCTATCTCTAGTACTAAAGATATTTGAGTTTTCTCTACTTTAGTTTCAAAGTCAAAAATCAAAGGATACCACCTTTCACAAGAGATGGATCGCTGTCATAGTCCCAAATGATCTTAGTGACTTTATGGAAAATGTGAGCCAAGTACCTGCATGAAATCATATTTGAATAGAACCAATTTACACAAGTCATGACATGATGCTAATTGACATAAAACAATTTAAATGAGAGCAGCTAAGTTGAGGAATGAAGCAGTATACTTTATAACATGTTATATCTTGATTTGATTTGTTATTGTCACAAGTACCATGATACAGTGAAGAGTATTGCTTTCCATACTAACCAAACAAATCATAACTTACATAAGTATGTTAGGGTAATAGAACAGAATACAGAATATAGCGTTACAACTACAGAGCAGGTGCAGAGAAAGCTCAAACCTATGAGAGATCAGTCATAATTCTGATAACAATGGGGAAGAAACTGTTCGCAAATATGTTGATACATGTTTTTCAACTTTTGCATCTGCTGTCCAATGGAAAGGGAGTGGAAGAGTATAACTGAGGAGGGAGGACTCTTTGATTTTGTTGGCTGCTTTCTTAAGGCAACGTGTGTAGACTGAGTCAATGGAGGAAAGCTGGTTTTTGTGATGAACTGGGCTGCGTTCACAAGTCTTTGTAATTTCTTGCAGTCTTGGGCAGAGCAGTTGCCAAACCAAGCTGTGATTCTTCCAGATAGGATGCACCATCTTCTATGGTGCATCTATAAAAACTGGCAGGAGTTATTGTGAACATGCCAAATTTCCTTAGCCCTCTAAAGGAAGTAGAGGCTTTGGTACGCTTTTTTGACGTAGTGTCAATGTGGATGGACCAGGTTAGATTGTTGGCGATATTTACACCTAGGAATTTGAAGCTTGTGACTACCTCTACCTCAGTGCCACTGATACAAACAGAGGTGTGTTCTCTACTCCACTTCCTAAAGAATACCAACTCCTTCATTTTGCTGACATTGAAGGAGAGATTGTTGCCTTTACACCATGCCACTAAGCTATCTATCTGCTTCCTACACTCAGTCTCATCATTTGAGATCCTGAAAGTTTTGCGTTATAAGGAGAGGCTGGATAGGCTGGGACTTTTTCCCCTGGAGCGTCAGAGGTTGAGGGGGTGACCTTATAGAGGTTTATAAAATCTGAGGAATACAGATAAGGTGAACAGCAAAGGACTTTTCCATTGGGTAGGGGAGTTCAAAACTAAAATAATTTTTTTTTTTAAGGTGAGAGATGATAAATTTAAAAAGGATTTGAGGGGTAACTTTTTCAAATAGAGGGTGGTTCATATATGGAATGGACTGCCAGACGAAGCAATAGATGCAGGTACAATTACAACATTTAAAAGACATTTGGACAGGTACATGAATAGTAAAAGATTTACAGGGATATGGGCTAAACGCAGGCAAGTGGATCTAGCTTAGTTTGGGAAACTTGGCCGGTATGGACAAATTGGATTGAAGGGTCAGTTTCCATGCTATATGACTCTGACCCACTATAGTGGTATCATCAGCAAATTTGTAAATGGAGTTAGAGCTGAATCCGACCACACAGTCATAAGCATATAAGGAGTATCGTAAGGGGCTGAGTATATAGTCTTGCGGGGCACTGACTTAATGGATTATTGTGAAGGTAATGTTGTCACCTAACCTTACCAATTGGGGCCAGCAGGTCAGGGAGTCAATAATCCAGTTGCAAAGGGTGGGGGTGGGGTGGAGCACAGTCCTAGGTCTCAGAGTTTGGAAAAGACTTTTGTTGGAACTATGGTGCTGGAGGGGAAGCTAAAGTCAATAAATAGGAGTCTGACGTAAATTTCCTTGTTATTCAGATGTTCCAGGGTGAGTGTAGGGCCATGGAGATGGCATCTGCCAAGAACTTATTGTGACAAGAGGCGAATTGAAATGGATCAAGGCAATCTGGGAGGCTGGAGTTGATGTGTACCATTACTGAAAAAGGGCTTATGGCCGAAACGTCGATTCTCCTGCTCCTTGGATGCTGCCTGACCTGCTGCGCTTTCCAGCAACACATTTTCAGCGTGTACCATTACTAACCTCGCAAAGCACTTCATAATGATGGATGTCAGAACCAGTGGGCGGTAATCATTAAGGCACATCACCTTAGTTTTTCTTTGGTACTGGGACAATAGTGGTCTTCTTGAAGCAAGTGGGAACCTTACATAGTAAGGAGAGGTTAAAGACATCTGCAAATACTCTCGTCAGCTGGTTCTAGGATCGGAGTGCACAGCCGGGGACTCAATCCAGGCTAGTCGCTTTCTCACAGTAGAATAGGAGAAAATGTATTATCTCATAACAGCAAGGTTAGCAAAATAGGTTTTTCTCCTGGATTGGTTTTGTTTTCCAAGCATCAGATGTACCGTTGTTCCCTGGGCACACATTTATTGCCCATGCCCAATTTCTGCTTGGACTCACTGGCTTGCCAAAGCCATTTCAGAGGCCAGTTAACCCCATTGCTGTGGGTCTGGAATTACATGCAGACCAGATTAGGTAAGGACAACAAATTTCTTTCCCTTACAAGACATTATTGAGCCTAACAGGTTTTTACAACAATCGACAATAGTTACATAGTTGCATTAGACTAATTTTTCTTTTTAAAAAAATATCAGACTTTCATTAATTTAAATTTCATATGTGCCATGGTGGGACTTGAACCCATGTCTCTAAAGCATTAGTCTGAGTCTCTGAATTGCTAGTCCAGTGATAATGCCAGTATAGTATCATCTCCCCACACCAGCAAACAATTCTACATTTCTGCCATCAGTTTCTATGACCCACAATCATAGTGAATGATTTAAGAGCAAGTAGCTTTTCACCTTATGAGCTGCATAGAAGTCATAGACTCAGATGTACAGTACGGAAATAGACACTTAGGTCCAACTCATCCATGGTGACCAGATATCCTCACCTAATCTAGTCTCATTTGGCTCATATCCTTCTAATCCCTTCTTATTCATATACCCATCCAGATGTCTTAAATGTTGAGGAGGATAATTTTTCCAAATTGCAATGGAGTGAATTCATCTATGCCAAGAAATATCCTGAGAATTCAAGCATTTGATTTTCTACGTACAGATTCAATGTAACAAAACATGAATATTTTAAGTAAACTTATGCATTACTTCAAAACTTACTTGGTAGAAGGAATAATTACTGTTGTGTCTTCAGCTACCTCTTCTTCTATTTTGGTTATTTCTTTCTCAGTCCTTTCAAGCTCCTCCAGATCTTGCTGTAAAAGTGTGACTTTTGTTTGTTAAGAAAAGGAGCAGTATATAATTGGTTATTATAACAATGCACATGTATGAGCTAGGTACAAAATGTTCCACAAAAGTGAAGGTAAAATTGAGACAATGGATTCACATGGTGGTTCAAGCAACATCAAAATCTGTAAAGCACTTGAGAATTACATTTATATTACAATGACTTAAATAGGCACAAATTATTCAGAGCAGCAATATGCAATAAACTGATTTTGGATGATAGCTTATCAGAACAATGACACACCACTAACATGTTCAATGCAAATACCAAAATGTTTTAAGCAACAACCTGTAGTGGATAATATTTACTTCAATGTCCAAGTGAAGTTACTCCATTCTGCAACAAACATTTTAAACGTTAATCTCCAGCAACGAGTTTAATAAAGCAAAGTTGTTTATAGCACAGTGCTTGAGGATTGCTGAAAAAACACAGATATGCTGCTGAAACTTTTTGTCTTGCACTCATAGACAATTTCAAGTATACCAAATGTCAAAGAAAACACAATTTATACTGAAAGAGACAAGGGTGCTGATGGATTTGTCGAAGCTTTATCAGAGAACACACCAGGTAACAGGGATCACCCATGTTTTTGTCTAATTTAAGAAGGTGTAATAAGAACGCTTGTGATGCAGCAGTAGTATCACTATCTCTGACCCAGTAGGCCTGGGTTCAAGTTCCACCGGCTCCAGAGGTATACAATGACATAACTAAGCAGGTTAACCCGGAAACCATCTAAAAAGATGCAATAGGGCTCTTATGATGCAGTAATAATGTCCTTACTTCTGAACTAGAAGGCCCATATTCAAGTCCTATCTGCTTCAGTAGTCTCTTTATTACATTGTTGAACAGGTTAATTAAAAACAACTAATCTTATAAAGAGGTGTAATTTCCTGCCAACATCATTTTGATTTAGGTGATTTGGTAGTGGGAAAAGTTGTGTGAAATAGCACTTCTGGAAATACAAAAGGTTTAAAAAGAGGGATAGGGCTCTTGTGGTGCATTGGTAGTATTCCTATGAGCCCAGGCAGCCTGGGTTCAAGTCCCAATAGTCTGGAAGTGTCTAATAATATCTCTGAAGACTTACTACTTAATTGGTTGTTTCTCAGCCCAACAATCTTAATTTTCTTGTGATGCATATGAAAGTGTCCCTGCCTCTGAGCCTAGAAGCCCAGGTTCAAGTTCCATTTGCTCCAGAAGTGTGTAAAAATAACTCTGAACAGGTTAATTACATAAGGTATTTAAAAATATGCAAATCCTCCGCATGTTCTATTTGCAGAGAATGGATTCAGCATGTATAATTTCTAGCAAGCCCACTGATAACTCTAAATTATCTTAAGGCAACATAAGAGAGTGAGGGTCAGTGTGTGACCATCGGAGTGGTCAGAGAGTGAGGGCCAGTGTGTGACCCTAGGAATGTCAGTGTGAAGGTCAGTGTGTGACCCTCGGAGTGGTCAGAGAGTGAGGGTCAGTGTGTGATCCTGGGAGTGGTCAGAGGGTGAGGGTCAGTGTGTGACCCTGGGAATTGTCAGAGGGTGAGGGTCACTGACTGACCCTGAGAATTGTCAGAGTGTGTGAAAGTCAGTGTGTGACCCTGGGAGTGGTCAGAGAGTGAGGGTCAGTGTGTGACTCTGGGAATGGACAGGGAGAGGGTCAGTGACTAACCCTGGGAATTGTCAGAGAGTGAGGGTCAGTGTGTGACCCTGGGAATTGTCAGAGGGTGAGGGTCAGTGTGACCCTGGGAATTGTCAGAGTGTGTGAAGATCAGTGTGTGACCCTCGGAGTGGTCAGAAAGTAAGGGTCAGTGTGTGACCCTGGGAACGGTCAGAGAGTGAAGGTATGTCACTGACCCCAGGAATGGTCAGATTGAGGGTCAGACACCGACCCCGGGAATGGTCAGAGAGTGAGGGTCAGTGCGTGAGCCTGGGAATGGTGAGAGAGTGAGGGTCAGTGACTGACCATGGGAATGGTCAGAGAGTTGAGGGTCAGCGACTGACTCTGGGAGTGGTCAGAGTGTGTGGGTTAGTCACTGACCCTGGGAATGGTCAGAGAGTGAGGGTCACTGACTGACCCTGGGAATGGTCAGAGTGTGAGGGTCAGTCACTGACCCTGAACACTGAGCAGAATGAATACCAGCCACTTACCCTGGCATTGTCACTGTATGGTGACTGGTTACTAATTGGAGCCAGTTACTCATTTGATTATTCAATTGCTTGACTCCAATTGTTCATCTTCAATAAGTGTAAGATTTTCCGAACACTTCTGATTCTCTCCAAGCTTCCACCAACTCCCATTTACTTGTCGTCAGATGCTTGGTATATATTCAACCTCCTCTGGCAACCTGTCCGTTTTCCAATTCATCTCCTTCCATGACCACACCATCAAAATCTCTGTAATCTCGGCAAGCCTACAACTCTCATAAGACCTCAGTATTCCTTCATTTCTGGCTCCCTCGCATCCTCAATTTTCATCATAAGCTCAAATAGTTTGATTAAAAACATCTATAAGTACAGGGATATTGCTCAAAATACTTAAAGGGTTCTTTGGTTAATTTCAAAGGCATTTTCTAACTGAAAAGAACAACTCTTCTTATTCACTAGCAAAGCCAATCTAATCCATTGTCTGCTGCGACAAAATGCAAACGTGAATACAAGTATGAAAATTTACTGCTGTTTTCATTAGTGCTAGGGACTTTAGGGGATAATTTAAAGATTAAAAGGATGACACAGAGCTTTTAGAGTTTTGGGGGAGTCATGGACCAGGAAAGGTATGTTTAAGATTAATTATGAGTTTCTGACTGACAGAAGTATTTTTACATCAAGGGTTTTGAGACCGTGGAAAATACTACCAGAAATTAAAATAGAGATCATTTTGACATTTACAAATAGGTTGAAGGAGGGGAGAGTTATAAACTCATTATCTGATGTTTTTTCTCTACAATGAAAAATTCTAAAGTCTTAAACTTTAAGTGAAATAAAAATATTGTGTTTGGAGTACAATTCATTTTGAAGATTTACGCTAACACAGACTGATGAGGTTGAATTGGCTGTTTTCATCCCTCTGGATGTGACTTAATTCTTTCCTAAAACTGATCTTCGTCAGCGTCACGGTGTCTCAGTGGTTCACACTGCTGCCTCACAGTGCCAGGGACCCGGGTTTCAACCCAGCCTCAGGTGACTGTCTGTGCGGAGTTTGCACATTCTCCCCATGTCTGCGTGGGTTTCCCCCGGGTGCTCTGGATTCCCCCCATATTCTAAAGATGTGCAGGTTAGGTGAATTAGCCATGTTAAAATTGCTCATAGTGTTCAGGAATGCATTGGTTAGGTGCATTGGTCAAGGGTAAATAAAGGGTAGGGTTACGGGTTTGGCTGGGTTACTCTTCGGAGGGTTGGTGTGTACTTGTTGGGCTGAAGGACCTGTTTCCATACTGTAGGGATTCTATGATTTCTGAAAACCTTCAAACCATAGACATTTAAAAAAAATGTTGAGATAATATTAACTACATGATTAATTTTATAACAATATAAGCAGCCAAATTGCACTTTCCATATGTGTATACAATTAATCAATTCAAATGAAGCAGGCACAAAGCTGTGCAATAAAAAAATTATCTATCTTTGTTTCACAATTGTTTCCAAAAGATATATATTGCATGTGGTGTAAGACATATCCTCAAACTCAATATCACTATAACTGTACACTTCTTGGTTGAATCACATAACGTGCCAACTATCAATTCCCCTTTCAACAATGAAAATTGTAGAACATTGGTAGAACAAGGATATTGATTAGGCTACTGTTGGAATATTGCATACAATTCTGGTCTCTTTCCTATCAGAAAGATGTTGTGAAACTTGAAAGGTTCAGAAAAGCTTTACAAGGATGTTGCCAGAGTTGGAGGATTTGAGCTACAGGGAGAGGTTGAATAGGCTAGGACTGTTTTCCCTGGAGTGTCGGAGGCGGAGGTTGACCTTATAGAGGTTTACAAAATCATGAGGGGGATGGATAGGATAAAAAGACGAAGTCTTTTCACTGGGATGTGGGAGTCCAGAACTAGAGGCCATAGGTTTAGGGTTAGAGGAGAAAGATATAAAAGAGATCTAAGGGGCAGCTTTTTCACACAGAGGGTTTTACGTGTATGGAATGAGCTGCCAAAGGAAGTGGTAGAGACTGGTACAATTGCAACATTTAAGAGGCATTTGGATAGGAAGGGTTTGGAGGGATATGGGCCAGGTGTTGGCAGTGGGACTAGATTGGTTTGGGATATCTGGTCGGCACGGACGGGTTGGACCGAAGGGTCTGTTTCCATGCTGTACATCTCTATGACTCTATGAATCACTTGCAACGCCCATTCCTCCCTAATCTAAGTAGGCACTTAAAATAAATTTCAGTAGCAAAGGATATTTTAATTCTGCTTCTTTCTGAGTGTACTGCTGTTGACTTTTTTTCCACTGTTCCTGAATCTTCTGCACCTCCAGAAAGCTTTTCTGTTGTTCTTCTCCAATCTCTATAACTTTCAGTGCCACCTTCTCCCGTGTCTGTTGTATTTCTGAAATCAACATCATGTAATTCTCAAAGATCTTGTATTAGACACAGATGTTTTCAAAGGCTTGTGATTTCTAGCCATTAACATTTTCAAGCAACAGGGAGTTGATTCAAAACTAATTTTAAAGTAGCACAGATCATTCACTGCAAACCCATTAGGTTACTTTGAAAAAAAATTGAATTTGAAACAATCAGCAAAGGTAGACAAACTATGCAGTATAAGTTTGCTCAGCGATAAAGATTCGATTAATGTCTTTTTTTAAAAATCAACCTGTACTCAGGATTTCATTTTCAAGGTACGATTATGAATTCTGCACAAGATGGTTTGACTTCACAGAATCGTTAGTGTAGTTTCTCGTTCAGACACCACAGATTGTCGGTGTGCTACCCTCACAGCATCTCTAGTGCTGGAATAATGGTAAAATACTGCGGATGCTGGAAATCTGAACTAAAAGCAGAAGCTCAGCACGCCAGGCACCATAAGGAGAGAGAAATAGTTTCTGTTTCAAGTCCAAAACTATTATTTGAAACATGCTAGTTTCCAGAGTCATTTTGCACTCAAAACAATAACTGATTTTCTCTCCAGATGCTGCCAGACTTGTTCAATTTCCCCAGATTATTGTGTTTTTATCTTTACTATAATTGCCATTCATATCATCACAGCAATGTCAGTTTGCAATGTCTTTTTAAATCATCCATGCCAATTTTACAAATGTATGCTCATTCACCCAATTTCTGAATTGTCACACCTTACCTGTAAGCAGTTGCTTCACTGATCTTTCAAATTCCAGGTACCTATTCAAAGTTTTTGCTTTATTCATCATGGCTTTCTGCAACAGCACTTCCCCATGAGAGCCCGAGAGGATAATCGACATTTCTCCAGCTAACGCCTTAAATTCTTGCATCTGGGCCTCCATCTCTATAAGGGGTAAGAAAAACAGAAAATTTACACTTTAATTTCTTGTTCCATCATTCAATGAAAAGATGTGCAGTCACTCAGATATCAAGTGTTACAATCCGAGGGAATAAGAGAGGAGATAATTTAAGTTAATGATCGATTTTTGAAGGGGATTCTCACGTTTTCTATCTCACTCTTGTCCGAATTCACTCGTTCCCGCCATTTTTGTTTTTCCTCTTCTCTTACAGGGGTTTATCTCTCACATTGAATATTCCTAATTTTTTTTCTCTCTGTCTCGGTTGCTTTTATCTCTCCTCCCTGAGCTTTTTCTCATTTCACTTTTTCTCTCCTCTCCAGGTGCTGTAATTTCTCCTCTTCACGCTCTTCTTCTGGTGTTTTTCTCTCTAACACTCCTCTCCAAGTGTTTTTATCTCTCTCCCCACTCCAGGTATTTTTCTTTCTGTCTGTCTCACTACTCCGGGTATTTTTATCTCTGTCTCGCTCTCCATTTCGGGTATTTTTATCTCTCTCTCTCTCCCCTCTCCGGGTGTTTTTATCTCTCTCTCTCTCTCTCTCTCCCCCCTCTGCGGGTGTTTTTATCTCTCTCCCCCCCTCTCCGGGTGTTTTTATCTCTCTCCCCCCTCTCCGGGTGTTTTTATCTCTCTCTCTCTCCCCTCTCCGGGTGTTTTTATTTATCTCTCTCTCTCTCTCTCTCTCTCCCCCCTCTCCGGGTGTTTTTATCTCTCTCTCTCTCCCCTCTCCGGGTGTTTTTATCTCTCTCTCTCTCTCTCCCCACTCCCGGTGTTTTTATCTCTCTCTCTCTCCCCTCTCTCCGGGTGTTTTTATCTCTCTCCCCCCCTCTCCGGGTGTTTTTATCTCTCTCTCTCCCCCCTCTCCGGGTGTTTTTATCTCTCTCTCTCTCCCCTCTCCGGGTGTTTTTATCTCTCTCTCTCTCTCTCCCCTCTCTGGTTGGTTTTATCTCTCTCTCCCCTCTCCGGGTGTTTTTATCTCTCTCCCCCCCTCTCCGGGTGTTTTTATCTCTCTCTCTCTCCCCTCTCCGGGTGTTTTTATCTCTCTCTCTCCCCCCTCTCCGGGTGTTTTTATCTCTCTCTCTCTCCCCTCTCTCCAGGTGTTTTTATCTCTCTCTCTCCCCCCTCTCCGGGTGTTTTTATCTCTCTCTCTCTCCCCTCTCCGGGTGTTTTTATCTCTCTCTCTCTCCCCTCTCCGGGTGTTTTTATCTCTCTCTCTCTCCCCTCTCCGGGTGTTTTTATCTCTCTCTCTCCCCCCTCTCCGGGTGTTTTTATCTCTCTCTCTCCCCCCTCTCCGGGTGTTTTTATCTCTCTCTCTCTCCCCTCTCCGGGTGTTTTTATCTCTCTCTCTCCCCTCTCCGGGTGTTTTTATCTCTCTCTCCCCCCTCTCCGGGTGTTTTTATCTCTCTCTCTCCACTCTCCGGGTGTTTTTATCTCTCTCTCTCTCCCCTCTCCGGGTGTTTTTATCTCTCTCTCTCCCCCCTCTCCGGGTGTTTTTATCTCTCTCTCTCCCCCCTCTCCGGGTGTTTTTATCTCTCTCTCTCTCCCCTCTCCGGGTGTTTTTATCTCTCTCTCTCCCCTCTCCGGGTGTTTTTATCTCTCTCTCCCCCCTCTCCGGGTGTTTTTATCTCTCTCTCTCCACTCTCCGGGTGTTTTTATCTCTCTCTCTCTCCCCTCTCCGGGTGATTTTATCTCTCTCTCTCCCCTCTCCGGGTGTTTTTATCTCTCTCTGTCTCCCCTCTCCGGGTGTTTTTATCTCTCTCTCTCTCCCCTCTCCGGGTGATTTTATCTCTCTCTCTCCCCTCTCCGGGTGTTTTTATCTCTCTCTCTCCCCTCTCCCGGTGTTTTTATCTCTCACTCTCTCTCTCCCCCCTCTCCGGGTGTTTTTATCTCTCTCTCCCCCCCTCTCCGGGTGTTTTTATCTCTCTCCCCCCCCACCCCTCTCCGGGTGTTTTTATCTCTCTCCCCCACTCTCCGGGTGTTTTTATCTCTCTCTCTCTCCCCCCTCTCCAGGTGTTTTTATCTCTCTCTCTCTCTCTCTCTCCCCCCCCTCTCCGGGTGTTTTTATCTCTCTCTCTCTCTCCCCCCTCTCCGGGTGTTTTTATCTCTCTCCCCTACTCTCCGGGTGTTTTTATCTCTCTCCCCCCCCTCTCCGGGTGTTTTTATCTCTCTCTCCCCCCTCTCCGGGTGTTTTTATCTCTCTCTCTCTCCCCTCTCCGGGTGTTTTTATCTCTCTCTCTCTCCCCTCTCCGGGTGTTTTTATCTCTCTCCCCCCTCTCCGGGTGTTTTTATCTCTCTCTCTCTCCCCTCTCCGGGTGTTTTTATCTCTCTCTCTCCCCCCTCTCCGGGTGTTTTTATCTCTCTCCCCCCTCTCCGGGTGTTTTTATCTCTCTCTCTCTCCCCTCTCCGGGTGTTTTTATCTCTCTCTCTCTCCCCTCTCCGGGTGTTTTTATCTCTCTCTCCCCTCTCCGGGTGTTTTTATCTCTCTCCCCCCTCTCCGGGTGTTTTTATCTCTCTCCCCCCTCTCCGGGTGTTTTTATTTCTCTCCCCCCTCTCCGGGTGTTTTTATCTCTCTCTCCCCTCTCCGGGTGTTTTTATCTCTCCCCCCCCCCCTCTCCGGGTGTTTTTATCTCTCTCTCCCCTCTCCGGGTGTTTTTATCTCTCTCTCTCTCCCCTCTCCGGGTGTTTTTATCTCTCTCTCTCCCCCCTCTCCGGGTGTTTTTATCTCTCTCTCTCTCTCCCCCCTCTCCGGGTGTTTTTATCTCTCTCTCTCTCTCCCCCCTCTCCGGGTGTTTTTATCTCTCTCTCTCCCCCCTCTCCGGGTGTTTTTATCTCTCTCTCCCCTCTCCGGGTGTTTTTATCTCTCTCCCCCCTCTCCGGGTGTTTTTATCTCTCTCTCTCCCCCCTCTCCGGGTGTTTTTATCTCTCTCCCCCCTCTCCGGGTGTTTTTATTTCTCTCCCCCCTCTCCGGGTGTTTTTATCTCTCTCTCCCCCCTCTCCGGGTGTTTTTATCTCTCTCCCCCCTCTCCGGGTGTTTTTATCTCTCTCTCCCCTCTCCGGGTGTTTTTATCTCTCTCTCTCCCCCCTCTCCGGGTGTTTTTATCTCTCTCCCCCCTCTCCGGGTGTTTTTATCTCTCTCTCCCCTCTCCGGGTGTTTTTATCTCTCTCTCTCCCCCCTCTCCGGGTGTTTTTATCTCTCTCCCCCCCCCCCTCTCCGGGTGTTTTTACCGGGTGTTTTTACCGGGTGTTTTTACCGGGTATTGTGAACTTTCTCTCTCGGTTTTCCCGCCTCCCCGCTGTCGGTTTATTCAAAGTTTCCGCTCGAGCCTAACGTCTCCCCAAAGGCCCCTGCTGAACTGACTGACGGAACCGCCCGTTCACAACTGAAGTCAATTTTGTTCGTTTCAACTCCATTAATCTTTGCAAGGGTATTTTCATATTGGTTTATTCATGTTTTATGTCTGAAAATTAAAACGTCTCCTGCTCCAGGGACCTGATTCTGCTGGCATATAAACTGGACACCCATAAAACCAACAAGGGTTTGCATTGAACTGTCGCCTTTAATGTACCGAAACGATCCCAGGCGGTCTCTATGTGTAGAAAGCAGGCAAAATTTATCAAATAGTACCTTAGGTATATCTTATGATTCTTTACCCTTTGGAAGTTTTCAGAATTGGGAGATTTTATTTTTAATGAAATATATCTTGAGGGGACTTGACAGGTATATTTCTGAAAGGGTGTTTCAGGAAAGGCTAAAACTAGGGGACACCGTATAAGAATAAGAATAACCTTTTAAGATGGAGATTAGGAAAGCCATTTTTTCTCAGTGATTATTATAGGAGCAGATAGGAAATTAAAGATGAGAGTCCTTCTGGATTAGCCATGATATTAATTAATGGTAGAAGAGGCTTGAAGGGTTAAGTGGCTTACTCTTGCTCCTAGTTTGTATATTAATGTGATGAGTTCCAAGTACTGGGCAAATTTTCAGATCTGGGTCAGAATGCCCATCAAATCAATAATCCATGAGGCAGCAGCATCTCAGAAACCAGCCCACCAACCCCTCTCGGAAATAGTTGCTGTATTCTAGTAAGTGAACACATTTTGGACATCCTAAAGCTGTTGGACAGCTGGTGGACAGAGTGTTAGGTTGGCGGGCTGGTCAAGGAGGTAGGGTGACAGTTTGGGGGTGGGGTGCCAGGTCAGTAAGCAGAGGTCAGGTGTGTGTGCAGGTACAGGTGCAAGGAAGGTGAGGGTTTAGGTTGTCAGTAGGATGGGGATTGCAAAGTGGGTGAGGGGCCAGAATGCTGAGTGAGTGGGCCAGGTAAGAGTGAGAAAGGGTAAAGTGGGTCAGGTTTTGGGTGGACTCTAGTGTTCATAGTTGGGAGGGTCAGGCTGGATGAGTATAGGTCGGTTTAGGTGGGGGACGGTAAGAATTCAATGGTTGGAGTGGGCTTTGGCATGATTGTCCATAGGTCAGATGTCAATTCGAAGTGGTTGACAATCCATTTGGGTGAGGCAGGGTGTCCATGTGAGTGAATGGGGATCAGTTTTATTGTTAACAAGGAATTTTAGCAATTAACAATACTTTAACAGTTCCTGACTAACTATTCATATAAATGAGTAAATATATCCAACTTTGGAGACTTTTCAGAGGGTTCCAGACAACAAGTAAGTCCCGTCAAGATCTTGGATGTTTTGGTAGTATTGGGTCTCATTCTTATAAACTCAAATCTCCCAACAGACACCGGCAGCTTAACCCACCTTTCTTCACAATATAACACCCCACTCATCTCAGGAATCAGTTCCATGAGGCTTAGCTCTATTTCCCCACAGCACCAGGTTCAATTCCAGTTTTCGATGACTGTGTGGAGTTTGTATGTTCTCTGCATGGGTTTCGCCCAGATGCTCCAATTTCCTCCCATAGTCCAAAGATGTGCAGATTAGTGGAATGGCCATGGTAAATTGACTGTTGCATCCAGGATGTGCAGGCTAGGTGGAAAAGCCATGGAAAATGCAGGGTTACAAGAATAAGGTAAGGGGGTGGATCTGGGTCTGAGGATCAGTGTGGGTTGAATGGCCTGTAAAAATTCCATGATTTAGCGCTAAAGGCATCTCACTCATTACTTCCCTGCACCCCCACTCCATAACTCCTCAAATGTAAAATATTAAATGTTTCCTACCCTTTGAGCAGTTTCTCAGCCATTAAAAGAGTTTAACTTGAATCCCCATCATTTAAATTTAATTAACAGCCTGACGTAGGGAATGAGTTCCACGATGTAATAACTTTCTGCCCACTGGAGTGTCATTATCTCACCGTTAGAAGATCAAGCAGAAGATCTAAAAAATGTTGACTGCTGTTAACTAGATAATACAGAAGATCCTGATAATTGTTTAGCAAGAATGAACTAATGGATAATGTGGTCCACTGACTCTCGCAGCAATTGTCAAAGTTTCAGAAATCTATGTCCCAACCACTCAAAAAAGAATGAAGACCAAAAAAAGGTAACTACAGCCAAAAAAAAAACAAAGAACTGTGAACGCTGGAAATCAGAAACAAAACAGCAGGTCTGGAGAAACTCAGCAGGTCTGACATCATCTGTAGAGAAAAGAAGAGTGAATATTTTGGATCCAGTGACCCTTCTTCAGAACTGATATTAGCAGAAAAAGAAAGATTATATACTGAAGATGGGGTAGGATGAGGAGTAAATGATAACTGGAGATGGAATCCAGAGAGAGAGAAAAACAGTTGGGCAGAAAAAGGAAGGAGTAAAGGTCAGCCTGAGAGAAAGAATTGCTGCTAATGGCGACTATTAGTGGCTGACTATTAGATGTGATGACAAGGTCTGGTGTGTGGGGGTTAGGTGAGGACATGGGAGAAGATGCTCAGGCCCTAAAATTATTGAACTAAATATTGAGTCCAGAGGCTGCAGGGTCTCCAAGCAGAAAATGTGATGCTGTTCTTCCAGCTTTTGAGAAGCTTTGCTGGAGCACTGCAGCAAGCCCAAGACAGAGATGTTGGCTAGGGAACACAGTGGTGTGTTGAAATGGCAGGACAATGTAAGCTCAGGGTCATTTTTGCAGAGTGAATTTAGATGTTCTGCAAAGCGTTTGCCTAGTCTACATTTGTCTCCCCATTTACTGCAGACCACATTGTGAGCAGCGAATACAATAGTCTTGATTGAGTGAAGTGCAAATAAGGCATTTCTTCACCTGGATAGTGAGAAGGAAGAAAGTAAATGGGCAGATGTTGCACGTTCTAGGATTGCAATGGAAGGTGTTATGGGGGCATGGGGAGGTGTTGGGAGTGAGGAAGAGCTTACCAAGATGTCCTGGTGAGAATGGTCCCTGTGGAAGCTAACAGGGGAAGGGAGAGGAATGTGGCTGGTGGTGGCATCCCCCTGGATGTGACAGAAATGGTGGCTAATAATCCTTTGGATTTGGATGCTGGTGGGTGATAGCTGAGGACCCAGGGACCCTATTGCTGTTGTGGGAAGAAAGAAAATGGGTGAGGACAAAGTGCAGAAGATAGGTCAGACACAGCTGAAGGCATTGTCAATTACGGTGTTGGAGAATCATTGGCTGTTTGAGGGTAAATCCACATTGGGCATGTGGGAGTATTTCAAACTGCAGTTGATAAGAGTTCAGGAGCAGCACCTTCCTGCGAGAATGAAGGATAGATATGGCAAGTTACATGAACCTTGGATAATCAGGGCTGTTATGACCTTGGTCATAAAGGAAAAGAAGAATGAAACAACATGAGGCCTAGTAAGATAGGAACTGACGAAGCCCTTGAAGTATATAAGGAAAGTAGGAAAGAACTTAAGCAAGAAATTAGAAGGGATAAAAGAGAACTTGAAAAGTTGATAGCAAACAGGATTAAGAAGAATCCCAAGGCGTTTTATATATGTATAAAAAGCAAGAGAGCAACCAGGGAAAGGGTTAGCTCACTAAAGGACAAGGGAAGGAAGCTATGTGTGGAGCCAAAAGAGGTAGTTGTGTTGGTATTCACCAAAGGGAAAGAATTGGTGCAGGATGATCACAGGGAAGAGAGTATCAAATTTCTAAGCCAAGCAACTATTAATAAGGCAGAGCTGTTGTGCATCCTAAAAAATATTAAGGTAGATAAATCCCCAGGTCCTGTTGGGATCTATCCCAGAATATTGAGGGAGGCAAGAGAACAAATTGCTGGAGCATTGGCAGTCATTTTATATCTTCTTTGGCCACAGGTGAGGTTCCAGAAGACTGGAAAATAGCCATGTTGTCCCCAGAAGACTGGAGAATAGTCAATTTAAGAAGGATAGCAGGGATAATCCAGGAAATTACAGGCCTGTAAACCTCACATTGGTGGTAGGGAAATTATTGGAAAAGATTCTCAAGGACAAGATCTATTTGCATTTAGAAGCAAATGGACTCATTAGCGATGATCAGCATGGTTTTGTGCAGCGGAGGTCATAGTTCACTAACTTGATCGAGCCTTTTGAGGAGGTGACAAAGATGATTGATGAGGAAAAATCAATTGATGTTGTCTACATGGATCGCAGTAAAACTTTTGACAAGTTCCCTCATGGCAGACTGGTACAAAAGTCATGGTGTCAGGGATGAGCTGGCAAGACAGATACAGAACTGGCTTAGTCATAGGAGAGGGTAGCGGTGGAAGGATGCTTTTCGGAATGGAGGGTTGTGACTAGTGGTGTTCACAGGGATCGATGATGGTATCTGCTGTTCGTGGTGCACAAATCATTTGGAGGAAAATATAGCTGTCTAATTAGTTCGGGTTTGAGGACAATACAAGGATTAGTAGAGTTGCAGCTGGTGAGGAGGATTGTCAGGGGATACGGCAGACGTAGATTAGTTGGAGGCATGTGCAGAAAAATGTCAGATGGAGTTTAATCCAGACAGATGTGAAATGATGAATTTTTGGAATGTCAAGTACAGATGGAAATTATACAGTTAATTGTAGAACCCTTAGGTATATTGATATGTACAGGGAACTGTGTGTGCAGGTCTACAGGTCATTGAAGGTGGCAGCGCGGGTAGGTAAGGTAGTAAAAAAAAAAGCCTATGGCTTGATTGCTTTCATTGGAAGAGTCATTGAGTGTAAGAATAAGCAAGTTATGCTGCAGCTTTATAGAACTTTAGTTTGGCCGCACTTGAAATATTGTGTACAGGTCTTGTCACCACACTACTATAAGAGTGTGGATGCTTTGGAGAGGGTACAGAAAAGGTTATTGCCTGGTACAGAGATTTTAGCAATGAATAAAGGTTGGACATACTGGGTTTGTTTTCACTGAAATGTAGTAGGTTGAGGAGTGACCTGATAGAAGTTGTTAAGATTGTGAAAGTCAGGGATAGAGCAGAAAGTATGAGCTTTTACCCAGGGTGGAGGGGTAAATTAGTAGGGGGCACAGGTTCAAGGTGTGGGGGGGGGGGGGTTTAAAAGAGATGTGCAAGGCAATTTTTTCACACAAAGGGTAATGAATGCCTGGAATGTGCTGACAGAGGAGGTGGTGGAAGCAGACACAATAGCACCCGGACGAATACATGATTTGGAGGTGAATAAAGCAAAGACAGTTTTAGTATAGAAGGGCAAAATGTGTTATTACAGGCTTGGAGGGCCAAACAGCTTGTTCCTGTGCTGATTTGTACTTTGTTTTTTGAGGAAAAACGATGAACATTTCAGAGGCACCCTTGTTGATGCTGTCACCACAGGAACAGATGCAATGGAGACAAATAAACTGGGAAAGTGGAATAGAATCTTTACAGGAAGCAGGGTGAGGATGTTTAGTCCAGGTGACTGGGAGTCAATGGGTTTGTGGTAGATATTGGTGGCAAGCTTAATGCAAAAAATGGAAACAGATGTTGGAGAAGGGAAGGGAGGAGTCAGAGATGGACCAGGTGAAAGTGAGAGCAGGGTGGAAATCAGAAGCAAAAGTCCTAAACCTTTCCAGTTCCGGACAAGGGAGGGAAGCAGCATCCATTATCTCATTGATGTAACTAGAGAAAGAGTTGTGGCTGGAAGCCCAAGTAAGACTGGAAATATAGGTCAGTTAGCTTAACATCACATCAGTAGGATAATATTAAAAGTATATTATAAAGGATGTAATAGCAGAACATTTAGAAATATTGTATGATTAAGCAGCGTCAGCAAGGCTTTGTGAAGAAGAAATCATGCCTGACAAATTTATTAGAATTCTTAAGGCAATAATCATTATTGATAAAGGGAAATCAGTCAATGTAATATATTTTAATGTTCAAAAGCCATTCGATAATTGCAGTACATAAGACTACATAATAAAAGCCCATAATAAAAGCGAAAGTACTAAACCTTTCTGATTCTGGATGAGGGAGGGAAGCAACACCCATGATGCCATTGATGTAAACAGAAAGAGTTTTGGCTGGAGGTGAATAAATTATCAGAAAGATTGCAAGTGACACAAAAATAGGTGAGAAAGCAAGTGGTGTGTTTGATGCAAAAGTGCCTGCAGAGGGTTACAGACTGCTTACAGAGAGTGAGTAAAAACCTGACAAATGGAATATAATGTAGGAAAAGCTTATGTCCTTTGTCAGGCAAAATAGAGGAAATGATTTTATTTAAATGGGGAAAGCTGCAATACAGAGGGATTTTGATGTAATAAGGAAGGTAAATGGAATGTTGGCCTTTATTTCAAAGGAACTGAGAGTGTAAAATTAGGGAGGTCTTGCTGAAACTGTATAAAGCACTAGTTTGACCTTTTTTGAATACTGTGAACAGTTTTAGACTCATAGATGTTTCTCGCACAGAAGAGGGCCATTTAGCCCATCATGTCAACATCAGCCAACAAAGATCTGACTGTACTGATCCTATTTTTCAGCTCCTTGCTCATAGCCCTAGAGGCTATGGAAACACAACTGAATATTTAAATACTGCTTAAATGTTACAAGAATTTCTGACTCAATCTACTTTTTCAGGCAACAAGTTCTGGACTCCCATCAACCTCTGGGTGAAACAAATTATCCTCAATTCTTAGCCTTCAATTTCTTATCTTAAATTTATGCCACCCCCCAAGCTATTAACCTCTCTACTAATAAAGGAAGTGCCTTTTACTCTCCACTATTTATGTTCCTAAAAATTATATACACCTCTATCAGGACTCTTCTCTGCTGCTCCAAGAAAACACCCACAGCCTGTCCAATCTTTCCTCATATCTCTGATTTTCTAGACCATGCACCATTCTGGTAAATCTCCTCAGCATCCCCACTAGTGCAATCACATCCTTCCTACAGCATGCTGATCAGAAGTGTTCACAGTACTCTAGCTGTCGCCTAACTCATGTTTTGTACAGTTCCAACCTTCCTGTTCTTGTGTTGCATATCCAGGCTAATAAAGTAAGTGTGGCAATTGACCCACATTGGTCCCCTTCTGTAAGAAGAAATATTCTGACGTTGAAGGCAGTCCAGAAGAGGTTCGTTCAGTTTATCTTGGGCATGGAGGGATTTTCTTTTGAGGAGCGGTTGAGGAGGTTCAACCTGTACTTTTCACCTTCAGAAGAATGTGGAGTGATCTTATTGAAACATGCAAGATTCTTAGGGGATTTGATAGGGTCAATGCAAGGAGGTTGTTTCCCTTGTGGGAGAATCAGGGATGAGAGGCATAATCTCAAAATAAGGGGTGATACATTTAAGACAGAGATGATGAGTAATTTCTTCTCTTGGAGGGTGGTGAATCTGTATCACCCAATGTTTTTTTTCCTTTGCAGTCTCATTTATAATAAATTAAAAATTTATAAGTTTACTTGGCCATTCACAGGTTGAAGATGGAAGTTTGTTTATGTTTTCAACTGCGAATGACACTTGTTCAGAATATTGTCGATATTGTCATCTTCAATTTCATGCCCTAATAAAAAGAATTTGAGAATTTATTAGCAATTCATCTTTGAGTAATTACCTTTTTTTCATATTTGCAAGTCTTTCTTCCTTCTGAAGTTTCAAGGTGCTTTGTCTGAGGAGTTACCCTGTGTTTTTATCTCTTCTCCAGGAACCTCATGCTTCCTTCCAGCCCCTTTGTACTCACGCCACTCAGCCAGGAGGTCAGGCTGCAGTTTTCTTTTTTAAATTTGATTAGACTCCTTACAGTGTGGAAACAGGCCCTTCGGTCCAACAAGTCCACACCAACCCTTCAAAGAGTAACCCACCCAGACCCATTTCCCTCTGACTAATGCACCTAACACTATGGGCAAGTTAGCAGTGTTGAGTATAAAACAAAGTGCACAATTCCACTAAGCTGAATATAGTTGGGCCAAGGACACTATCCTGAGGAACTGAGAGATGTCCAAGAGTTGAGATGACTAACCTCCAACAACTATGACCACCTTCCTATGTGTCAGGTATGACTCTAACCACCAGAGAGCTTGCCCCCTGATACCCATTGATCCCAGTTTTGCTAGGTCTCCTTGGTGTCACACTCAGTCGAATGCAGCTTGATGTCAAGTCACTCTCACCTCACCTTTGGAGGTTCTTTTTCAGTTCATCTTTGAACCAAAATTGTAATGAGGTCAGGAGCTGAGTGGCCCTGGCAGAACCCAAACTGGGCATCACTGCTAAGCTTGTGCTACCAGATAGGACTGTTGATGACACCTTCCATCATTTTACTGATGATCGACAATAGACTAATGGGACAGGAATTGGCCGAGTTGGTCTTTCCTGCTTTTTATGTACAGGTCATTGTCGGGTAGGTGCTAGTGTTGTTACTGGAACAGATTGCTCGCGGACCAGCAAGGTCTGGAGCACAAATCTTCAGTACTACTGTTGGAATGTTGTCAGGGCCTGTAGCCTTTGCAGTATCCAGTGCCTCCAACCATTTCTTGATATCACATGGAGTGAATCAAATTGACTGAAGACTGGTATCTGTAAAGCAGGGGACCAGTGGAGGAGGCCAAGATGGATCATCTACTTAGCACTTCTGGCTGAAGATTTGCTGTGAGAGCTTCAGCCTTATCTTTTGCACTGATGTGCTGAGCTCTTCCATCCTTGAGGATGGGGATATTTGTGGAGTCTCCTCCTCCAGTGAATTGTTTAATCGTCCAACACCATTCATGATTGGTTGTGGAAGGAGTAGTGTTCCACAGGGATCAGTGCTGGGACCTCTGCTATTCATGGTCTACATGAATGATTTAGAGGAAAATATAGCAGGTCTAAATAGTAAGTTTGCAGACAATGCAAAGATTGATAGTGAGAAGGATTGTCAGAGTATACAACAAGAAATACATCAGTTGGAGGCATGGGCAGAATAATGGCAGATGGAGTTTAATCTGGACCAGTACAAGGTTAAGTGCAGGTGGAACTTATACAGTGAATGGCAGAACCCTTAGGAATATTGATATGCACAGGGATTTGGGTGTGCTGGTCCACAGATCACTAAAGATGGCAGCACAAGTAGGTAAGGTGGGTAAAAAAAGGCTTATGGCATGCTTGTCATCATTGGAAGGCGCATTGAGTATAAGGATAGACAAGTTATGCTGCAGCTTTATAGAACTTTAGTCAGGCCACACTCGGAATATTCCATCCAGTTCTGGTCACCATACCACCACAAGGATGTGGACGCTTTGGAAAGGACACAGAACAGGTTTACCAGGACATTGCCTGGTATGGGGAGTTTTAGCTACAAGAAAAGATGGGATACGTTGGGTTTGTTTTTACAGGAAGTTCAGGGCGACCTGGTAGAATTTATAAGATTATGAATAGCATAGATAGAAGAAAGTATGAGGCTTTTCCGAGGTGGAGGGGTTAATTGCTAGGGAACACAGGTTCAAAATGCGATGGGGGAGTTTAAGAGATGTGCAAGACAATCTTTTCACACAGAGGATGGTGAGTGCCTGGAATGCGCTGCCAGAGGAGGTGATGGAAGCACACACAACAGCAGCATTCAAGAAGTATCTGGACGAATACATGAATAGAAAGGGTATAGAGAGTTACACATCCTGTTAGTGAACACTGTTTTAGTGTGAAAGGACAAAATGTGTCAGCACAGGCTTGGAGGGCTGGAGGGCCTGTTCCTGTGCTGTTTTGTTCTTTGACTGCAGAGCCTAGATTTGATCCGTTCATTGCGCGATCGCTTAGCTCTGTCAATCATTTGCTGCTTACACTGGCGTGCAAATAGTCCTGTTTGGTGGCTTCACTAGATTGACACGTCATCTTCAGGTATGCCTGGTGCTGCTCCTGGCATGCCCTCCTGCACTCTCCATTGAACCAGGGTTCACCCCCTGGCTTGATGGTAATGGTTGAGTCGGGGATATGCCAGGCCATGAGGTTACAGATTGTGCTAGAGTACAGTTCTGATGTTGATGATGGCCCACAGAGCCTCATGGGTGCCCAAACTTGAGTTGCTAGATCTGTTCAAAGTCTGTCCCATTTAGCACGGTGATAGTGCCACACAGCACAATGGAGTTTATTCTCAATGTAAAAGCAGGACTTTGTCTCAACAAGAACTTAACAATACTGTCATGAGTAGGTGCATCTGCAGCTGGCAGTTTGATAAGGATGAAGTCATGTTGGTTCCCTCATGTTGGTTCCCTCAGCACCTGCCGCAGACCCAGTCGAGCAGCTATATCCTTTAGGACCCGACCAACTCGAACAATAGTACTGCTGCTGATCCACTCTTGGTGGTGAACATTGAAATCCCCCACCCAGAGTACATTGTGTACCCTTGCCATCCTAAGTGCTTCCTCTGAGTGTTATTCAACATGGAGGAATATTGATTCATCAGCTGAGGGAGGATGGTGTGTGGTAATCAGTAGGAGGTTTCCTTGCCCATGTTAAACCTGAAGCCATGAGACTTCATGGGATCCAGAGTCAATGTTGAGGACTCCCAGGGCAATTTCCTCCCGACTGTATCCCACTGTGCTGTCTCCTCTGCTGCGGTCTGTCCTGCCAGTGAGATAAGGATGGTGATGGTGGTGGTTGGGACATTGTCTTGAAGGTATAGATTTCCAACCAAATACTCCTGATCTGGAAACTTCACAAATTATATTCCTTCATTAAGGTGAATAATTTCCCTAAATCCTCCAAACGATCTCTTTGTCTAGTAGACACTATACTTACTTCAAGTTCCCCTTCAAACTGAACCCAATCACCTTTGAACTAAATTTTTAAAAATCTTGCTCATCCTAGATTCTGCTAAATTAATGTCGTAATTTTTTTTCTCTAGTTGTAAGCCTTCACAATATAAACAAACTTCTATTAACACTCCAGGAGGCTTGCAGACCAACTTTTTGACAAATACTGGTTTAAAACTTGTGGTTCTGAAAAGACTGATCTAATTAATTTTTAAACACCTTCAAAAATAGACCAACAGCCCAATACTATTAATTTAAAAAATGATAACATGTAAAAAATCACACATCTTCCATCAGAAAATGTCCAAGTCCGGAAATTTGAAAGGGAAAATAAAGATGATGTTGTATACCCAAGATTTCTACCCGTATTGATTGCAGAGATCACTGAGGGGCTATCAGAGTTTGAGACCTTGCACCATTACAGATTGTAACCATCATACTAACTTCCCAGAGACGGTTGCATTATAGAAGCACATGAACAATGTAATAGCACACACTTTAAACATCTTAACCTAGTTTATCAACTGTTCAGGGTTGAGGGGCTCCCTCTGTGCCCCAATTACTGTTGGAGTATAGTCTGAGTATTGGCACTTTTGCCAGAAGCAATTGGAAGAATAATACTAAATTCAGAGCATAATTTCTATTGTTCAAGAAGTCACCTGTGCCTGTGGGTGGGATAGCTGTTGTTTGACTAATTCCATATTTTCTCATTTGCCAGCTGGGCAGAATGCCTTTCCCTGGGGAGTGTCACATTTGGTGCAACATACTCTCAGATATGGTCCTTTCATCAAATCCTCACCCTGTCTATGGTAAGTGGAATTCAGGACACTTTGAGGATCTGGCGGGTAGAAGTAAATTGGAAGAGCTGCCCTTTGAGCTAGGCAGTCTCAGGCACATGCTGTATTAATGTAACTGATGGATTGTTTCATGAAAATATACTGCTATCATCATGTTTTCCCTGTCAGAGGGTCCCACTTAGCACTCTGACTCTCAACTGGATAATTGCAGCCTGCCTGTGTGAGCACTTCAATTTTAGCAGCTGCTACTTCTGAAAAGAGTCTTATAGTGATTATATCGAGGTCAGCGAGGCGGACCTCATAGAATGAGTTCCCTGATCAGGACTGTTAATTTGGTCCAATCAGGGAGCCCAGGCTGACAGATAGAAACAGAAACGTCCGACTGCCTGCCCCTCTTCCGCGGTTACGTTAGAGCCCGGGTATCCTTGGAGAAGGAGCACGTGGTGTCGACCAACACCCTGGAGTTGTTCAGGGAGAGGTGGGCGCCGCGGGGAGTGGAGTGCATCATTTCTCCCTCCAATTCTATTTTGATTTAGTCCCTACCCTCCCCTTCACTGTTTTGATCACACAGCACTGCCCTTTGATGTGAAGGGCAGTGTTTATCACTGGCCACCCGGGTGTTTTCCTATCTTCCTGGTGGTGGAAATTGAATAAAGATTCGTGCACTTTGTGTCTCTCACTGTGTCTCACACCTGCACACACACACACCATGGGTGCTGGGGAAACAATAAGCACTACCGCACTTAGGTGGTAGTGTGGGGGTTAAAATAAAAAAATAAATAAATAAATAAACAGGAGTGTCACCCTCCCCTTAGAAAAAAGAAAAAAAAAAGAAACAGAAACGTCAGAGGTTCTATCAACTCTGAGAGCTGGCTCTGAGGAAGCCGGACCAGTGTCAAGAACTATGTGCATGTAAATAAAGGGTGACTTGGTGACAGGATACTGGTTCTGTGGAGTTACTTCAGTGGGAACAAGAGAAAAAAATACAGTTCTGGAGAAATTCTCTCACAGTGGTCATCTTTCAGTTGGAGTAAGCATTTCTGGCATCATGCCATTATTTGGGAAGTTTGCCATCGAAAAACCAGGCCCAGTATGTGAAAAGAATGCATTTGTTTTCTGGGCAAATGATATTAGAGCAAATGAAAAGCACTGAGTAATTCTCCTGATGGTTTGTTGAACTGCAACCTTTTTGGCTATTAGGAGCCTAATGTTTTTTGAGGCACCAGATGCTAAAACCTTTCAAGAGCTGATGGATTTAGTTAAGGAATATGATGACCTCACACCTACTCTAATTCTGAGACATTGTTGGTTTTGCTCGGCAATTCGAGAATCAGGGGAATCCACTTTGGGATTTTTGACAAGGTTAAGATGACTGGTGGAGGCATATGACTTTGGTTTAACCCTTAATGTGATGCTGAGTTACTGTTTGGTATGCAGGATTAATGATGTACCATGCAAAAGCACCCACTAGCTGAAGCCCAAGTGGACTTCAGACAGGCATTGCAACTGGGTTTGTGGCAAGTGGATCATATGAGTTACAGGGTATGCTGACAAAAGTGGACACCCTCCCCAGGCCAACTGAGCTTGGGGGAACACCACTTGAGTCAAGATCATTGCATATCCACTCAGGACATATTCTGAACAGAGGGACTCTAGGTCAACCCACAGCAATACCCCAAATCAAAGCCGAGCCTTGGTCAAACGGTTAACATTTTCTTCATGATGCGGGCTGGCAAGCCATTGTACAAAAACAGAAGTTGCTGGAAAAGCTCAGCAAGTTTGGAAGCATCTGTGAAGAGAAATCAAAGTTAAAATTTCAGGTTCAGAGATCCTTCCTCAGAAGCCTTTGTAGTTGCTGCTGGTATGCAGACTCAAGACAGCAAAAGAGTTCCATAGGCCTGAATTGAGTAAGAGAACTCATAGGCCAGTAAGAAGGAGAATGTGCATCCTAGAGAGTCTACCTACATCTGGCTTGGAACAGTTAAATTGTACCAATCAAAATAAACATCTGGTTAATTAGTCACCTGATTCTAATGGAGGTTGAAACTGGCGCAGCTATATCAGTGTGTGCAAAGCCAGTCTTTAACAAAATTCACTCTAACCCTTAAAGTTTCCATAAGACATTGGCCAGACTGAGATCCTGTACTGCGGAGCCTTTATAGTTTAAGGGCACAAATTTGGTTCCAATCTCATAAGAAAAGCAGTTGGTTCAGTTACCACTGATTGGAATAAAAGGCTCAGGCCTAAGCCTGATGTGGCAAAATTGGTTGAGAAAGATTCGCCATGATTGGCTCAGCATTTTGCGATTAGAAAATGGCTACTTGAGTGAAGTCCTAATTAAATACCTTTTTCAGGTTTTTCAGGAAGGTCTAGAAACAGTCAGAGGAGCCAAGGCCACCTTGCTTGTTGATCAGGAAGTAATTCCACAATTTTGCCAAACTCACCCAGTGCCATTTGCCTTACATGCAAAAGTAGAGACAGAAATCAGGAGGCTGGAGAGCAAAGGAATTATCAAAACAGTCCAATTTGCGGAATGGGCAGCACCAGTCGTATCAATTGTGAAGCCCAACAGGTCAGTTCATCTTTGTGAGGATTTTAAACAAATGGTACACTGCTTCTCCCAGCTGGATAAATGCCCAAGCCTTCACAAAGAGCACTTAAACGCAAAGGTTTGTAGCTCAAGTTGAGGTTTAGAGTGTAGGTTTGCTCGCTGAGCTGTAAGTTTGATATCCAGACATTTCATTACCTGGCTACAGTGGCGACCTCCAAGTGAAGCAAAGCTGTTGTCTCCTGCTTTTTTTGATATGTTTGTCCTGGACGGGGTTCCTGGGGTTTGTGGTGATGTCATTTCCTGTTCATTTTCTGCGGGGTTGATAGATGGTATCTAGATCTATGTGTTTGTTTATGGTGCTGTGGTTGGGGTGCCAGGCCTCTAGGAATTCTCTGGCATGTCTTTGCTTAGCCTGTCCCAGGATAGATGTGTTGTCCCAGTCGAAATGGTGTGTGTAGGGCTACGAGGGAGGGTCGTGTCTTTTTGTGGCAAACCAAGCCATAACCTTCAGGAAAGTGAAGAAGTGGTTATCATCGTCGAAGCGGTTAGCACACTCTGATCCCAAGTGGGATCTAGTGCTGACATGCAAAACAGTAAAAGGTAGTGTTGGCTCACAGATGGTCCAATGGAGAGGAATGTTTGCTTCCTGAACTTTGTCTGATGCAAAGCACAAATATACCCAGATACAGAAGGAAGGTTTGACAGTCATCTTCGGTATGAGGAAGTTCTCCCAAATCCTTTACGGAAGTAAATTGTAATAGTAATGGATCATAAACTCCTGCTAGGGCTACTTAAAAAGGACAAGGCTGTGCTGCCCATTGCTTCATAGCGGTGGGCTGTCATTGTAAGTGCCTACAGTTACAAGCTGGAACACTGTTCGCGATGCCAAGTGGCAAATGCAGGTGCCTTGAACCACTTCCCGCTAGCAGATCCACCACAGTGGTGTTACCACTGGAAGAATCGTTGTGGTTTTAAACTTTCTGGGCACCCTTTCTGTCACCGCTGACAATATCAGAGTGTAGACACAAAACAATCCCGTCCTGACAAAACTAAAACTGCTGGCGGTGATTGGGGAAACAAAAGGCCCATCCAACTAGAACTGAAGCCTTTCTGGATCTGGTGATACCAGATCACCATAGAGGATGGCTTTTTATTATGGGGAGCAAGAGTATTTGTCCCAAACAAAGGTCGTCATCAGATATGAGTACTGGCTGTACTCCACCAGGGTCATCCAGGGTCATCCAGGGGTATCCATTATGAAGCCATTAGTGACAGGTTCTGTCTGGTGGTCAGATTGGATGCAGACATAGCCCATGTCAGTGGGGCAGTGCTCAGAGTGCCAAGAAGGACAAACATTTCTGACAGCAGCTCCTCCACATTTATGGGAATAGCCAGGTAAATTCTGCACTTGGATACATGTTGACCAAACAGCACCTTTCATAGGCTCAACAGTCTTAGTCATTGTGGACACCCATTCAAAGTGATTGGATGTGCATAGAGTTCATTCATCAAACATGAGGACCGCAATAGAAAAACTGTGAGCATCCTTTGCTATACATGGGCTCTCGGAAGTGTTGGTCACAGATAACCAGCAGGAAATTCAAATAAATCCTAAAGTCGAATGGCATTCAGCATGTTAGAACAGCTGCACACCATCCTTCATCCAATGGTCTCGTGAAAAGAGCAGTTCAAACTTCAAAGGCAAGCTTAAAGAAACAGCCTACAGCTTCACTCAGTATGAAACTGTCCCAGTTTCTATTTAATTATTAGACCACCCCTCATGCAACTACAGGAATAGCTTCAGCAGGTTTGCTAATGGAAAGAAGACTCCGCTCCTGGTTAAATCTGATCTTCCCAGACCTGGGAGGCAGGAGGGTGAAGTGGCATCAGGAATTCCAGTGTTGGATACAAAATTCATCTAAGCAAGAGAGACAGTTTACTTCAGGGGACGAAGTTTGGTGTCAACGTGGTCCTGCATGGGTAAAAGGTGTGTTTGTTGCGAAGTCAGGTCCTGTGACATACAAAGTTCAGGTCAGGTAGGTGAGGCAGTCCTGAAGCAGATTGACCACATGAAAGCTGCAGATTCGCAAATGAGGCAGGAGCACAATATACCTGGCCCTTTAGAACATCCAAAAAGACTGTCAGAACCTATGGGTTCTCCCTTCTGTCTAGTCTTGAAGAAACTTTGGAGTCTGAGATGGACACTGCGCATGTTGCAGCCTTGACACCTTTGCTGCCTGAAGAAGGGGATGAATTCCTTCCAAGACTCTTCAGATACTAGAGGCAGGCTCTGGTCTGGTACACACCACCCATATCCGAGGCTGAATTGGAGAAACTGGACCCAGTGCAAAAATGCCCCAGGAGAGGCTACACAAAAATGAACAGGCCCGTATCCCCAGACTTAGAGGAAAGGCATGAAGTGATTGTAACGAAGTCAGCCTGGTGGACATCATAGACTACGAATTCCCTGAAAGGACCAGATTAACAGTCCCAATCAGAAAGCCCTGGCTGACGGTGTGTTGGAGATTCTGTTCACTCTGAGAACTGGCTTTTTGGAAGCCAGACCAGTGCCAAGTTCTACTCACGTGTAAATAAAGGGTACTTGGTAACAGGATACCAGCCTCTGTGGAGTTATTTCACCTCTGTCAGAAATCTGGTTACTCTGCATCATACATTCAGGAAATTGATAAACCACAGTTTCCTACCAGTCAGGATATGTATAAAGTGACAATACTGTCGGAGACAGGGTCTAATATTGCTCTCTTGATCTGCTTGTAACACTCTGATTTTAAAGTTTGATTCCCCTAAACCTTCAGGTTTGTTTATAATCTCTACAAATGTCAAAACTTGAAAGAGTAACTGGTTCATAATGGCCCGGACATCTTTGATCAGAAATCCATAGAATCTAGTGTGTGGCCAATTCAATATTGAGCACAAGAATGGCCTCCTTCTCTCAAAGAATCAATTGCAAGTGTTATTTCTCACAATGTGAGCATTGCTGGTCGGTAAGCAATTATTGCACATCCCAAGTTGCTTGCATGCTGCTTGTAGGCCTTCCCTTTAAATCACTTCAGTTACAATGGATAGTGCTTCCAAGTCCATAATTGTCATCATGATGACTGACTGCTATTGTTTAAACAATGTTAACACACCAGACCTATCTGAACCCAATTGATCAGATTGTAACAGTAAAATATTCCAACTGTTTCATTTTAATTCACCTTTAACTAATGGTTGGGTGGCAGGAAGTTGAGGCCAAGGAGTTGGTGTATGTAGGATCGAGAAATTGTAGTGCATTACGGTCAATATGTGCATCTTGCGAATGTGAGCCTATTTGCTGCCTGTTCATAAATACTACAGCTACTCCCATCTTCTGCAGGTCAGAATGTAGCTGGATATAACTGAATTTATAAGTCACAGAGCTGGGTTATACTGGACATTGTGAGGAATGAGGTAACTGTCTCCAAGGGTTTGAAAGGTCCTCCAGTTCCCTGCGATTGGTATGGGAATCCTCCGCTATCAGCAAGATCAGAGGAGAATATCCAGACAGGTGTCCTGACCAATGACACTGACACTACTGTAGAACCATATAATGCCACATTTGTCAATTGGCAGGCTTGTAGGGAGTGTAGTGAAAAGCTTTTGCATTGACAGTGTAACTGCAGGTCATTTGTTTCCCCACTTTAGATTTCAAAGTCCCATAGACCTGATGTGCTAGGGTTTGTAAGGATAGTGGACTGCTTAGTAATTGCATAACAGTAGCCATATTGTACATAGCATTGTCCCAAAGCAGTTTGGTGAGAAGAATAGAAGAATTGAATATTATTTAAATGGGGCAAAACTGCAGAAGGCTGCAGCATGGAGCGATTTGGGAGTTCTAGCCCATGAATCACAGAAAAGCTAACATCCAAGTTCAGTGGATAGTAGGGAAGGCAAATTAATTGTTAGCCTTTATTTCAAAGGGAATGGAGTATAACAACAGGGAGATCTTGCTAAAACTGTACATAAGGCATTAGTCAGACCACAGCTCAAATACTGTGAATACTTTGGGCCTCTTAAATTAAGAAAGATATATTGACAAGGAAGGCAGTCCAAAGAAGTTTCACCAGACTGATACCAGGTACAAGGTTAAAAATCACACAACACCAGGTTATAGTCCAACAGGTTTATTTGGAAGCACTAGCTTTCAGAGCGTCGCTCCTTCATCAGGGGGTTGTGGAGTATAAGATCATAAGACACAGAATTTATAGCAAAAGTTTACAGTGTGATGTAATTGAAATTATACATTGAAAAATACCTTGATTGTTGAGTCTTTCATCTGTTTGAATACCATGCTCCGAAAGCTAGTGTGCTTCCAATTAAACCTGGTGGACTATAACCTGGTGTTGTGTGATTTTTAACTTTGTACACCCCAGTCCAAAACCCGCATCTCCAAATCATGACCAGGTACAAGGACTGTCCTATGAGGAGAGGTTGAGCAGATTGGGTCCGTACTCATTGGACTATAGAAGAATGAGAGGAAACCCTATTCTTAGAGAACTTGACAGGGTAAGTGTGGAAAATCTTGTTTTCCCTTCAACTATATTCCTAAAATAGAATTCCTTTTTTGTGGAATTTACCGTAGGCAAATTAGCTTAATACATTCTCTGTCACAACCGTGATTGCATTTTGGAAAAATACCTCATTGACTATGATGTGCTTTGTGATATCCTGAGATAATAAAAGGATGTATTGAAATATGTTTTTCTTTCCTTCACACTTCTGTTTAATATACAGATTGTGGCACTAGGTGTCAGCATGATCCCACAATCTGATTTCCATACAATCTGCAAGTGACTGAGTTACACACAGCAGCAGCTTCCTGACTTAGTCCTAAGCCTACTCTGCTTCACCCTGGTTTGACCTCGGTTAGCAGTTAAGGATGGGCACTACATGTTAGCATTGCCAGTGATGTTCACATTCCTCAGTGCCCGCAGTTAGAGAACACGATGTGCACCTCGCTGGCTGGGCCAGCATTGATCGCCCAATCCTAGCTGCCCTTGAGAAGATGGTAGTGAGCTGTCTTCTTGAACCGTTGCAGTCCATATGTTGTAGGTAGGCCTTAAAGACCGTTAGGGAGGGAATTCCAGGATTTTGACCTAGTGACACGAAAGAAATGGCAATATATTTCCAAATCAGAATAGTGAGTGGCTCAGAGGGCCGGTGTTCCCATATATCTCTTTTAGAATCCGAGGATGTAGACAAACAGCTCCAGTGGTTTGTTGTGTTGTAGGTTTCCCCAATACTTTTATTTTACTGATATTAATTTTTACTTGTTTTCATCACCGAGATTTACCCTGTATTTTGCGTATGCAACTTGAACTTTCTACTGTGATGATAGGTACAAATCTAAGGATATGGTGTAGGCCATTTAAATCTGAGATGAGGAGAAATGTCTTCACCCACAGAGGCGTGAACCTGTGGAATTCCCGGCCACAGGAAATAGTTGAGGCCAAAACATTGAATGATGCCAAAAAGGAGTTAGATATACTTCTTAGAGCTAAAGGTATCAAGTGGGGAGAAAGGAGGAATAGGGGACTGAGTTAAATGATTGGTGGAGCAGACTCAAAGGACTGAATGACCTACTACTGTTCTTGTTTCATATACTCGTCCTTCAAGATGTAATTGGCTGTCGGTTTGGAAGGTACTTGGTGAATTACTGTAATGCATCTTGTAGATGCTGCTATTGAATCGGTGGTGAAGGGATTAGGTGTTTGTGGATGTGATGCCAATCCAGCTACTGCTTTGTCCTGGATGGTGTTAAGCTTCTTGAATGTTGTAGGAGCTGCACCCATCCAGGCAAGTGGAGAATATTGCTGTATCGCCCCCAGCCTGATTGCAATCCAGTACCACTTTCGTCTGAGCTTTGAGTTTGTGGACAACATTAAGCTGACCTGCTAGTTTCCCATGATCTAACGGCCTTCTCACATTGATGTCTGTACATACAGATGACCCACTAAGGTGAGATCCTGGAAGAATGTATAAATGATTTTATTGTAACATGTATTTTACAGTGAAAAATACCACAAAATACAGGGAAAAGTTTCCACTATCGCCATGATTCTGGTGCCATTTTGAATAGTTAAAGAATAATTTAAAATATAAAAGGACATAGCCAGCTGTCTTTGAAGTCACCGTTCCTCAGGCGCCATTTTTCGCTGCTGGCCCTACCTCACCGATGTCGCCTCTGCTGATGTAGACAGGCAGCAGGCTGGAAGAACACAGCAAGCCAGGCAGCATCTGGAGGTGTAGAAGTCAATGTTTTGGGTGTAACCCTTCTTCAGAATTCCAGATGATGCCTGTCTTGCTGTGTTCTTCCAGCCTCCTGCCTGTCTACTTTGGATTCCAACATCTGCAGTTTTTTTGCCTCTGCTGATGTAGCAGCCGATATGGGTTCTGTGCTCACCTCCTCAATGCTGCTGCGAGAGTCCCACTCCTAGCTTACCAGCCACCAACACGCTGTGGACCCCAATGAAGCTGCCTTCTTAGTCAATGCTGTCACCACCAGTACCGCCATGACTGAGCTCTCTATCGCAGGTAAGTAGAAGCACAAATAAAGAGTGAAAAAGAAAAGGAAAAAAAGAAAAGTGGACAGAGTGGATGAACCCCAGGCAAAGGAGCCCAGATACTGCCTATTATGTCACTGCTGTCTTGAATGCCACCAGAGGCTGGGTCCCTGTGGAATCATATCTCAGAAATATGTCATTACTTTCACACAGAAAAATAGAAAGTAGGGGCAGGTGTGGGCCATTCAGCCCTTCGAGCCTGCTCCTCTATTCATCCAACTCAGTCCCCTCGTCCCACTTTTGCCCGGTACCCTTTATTCCTTTGGTCCAAAAAACTATATCTAACTCCATCTTGAAAACATTAAATGTCAACCACTTTCTGTGGCAGAGCATTCTCGCCATTCTCTGGCTGACGAAATTTCTCCTTATCTCAGTCTCAAATGGCTTACCGTACATCTTTAAACTGTGACCCCTGGTTTTAGACTCTCCAGTTGGAGGAACGTTCTTCCCAAGTTTACCCTGTCGAGGAGAACTAGAGGAGAGAAGGTCAAACAATCCCCTTTCCGACCTTTACAAAAATGCCCACAATCAAATTAATGAAAGATTCCAAATTTGTTCCTTCGAATCTTCAGGTTACAGCACCATTCCTCCTTTTACAAAAGCAAAATATTTTGTTCTTATTCCTGCGTCTACTCACTTATCCGGTGGCATTACTGGTGGAAAGGTGTCCAGTTTCCTACTTCACAGCATGCTGCTCTTAAGGTGGTGCCTGATAGAAATAGATCTGATCCTTTCTGAATTGCTGGTCATTCCCCTCAATAGATGACTATTTGATTTCAGTGAATTTAGTGAAAGGGAGGATGAATTTTTAAACCTCTGTGCACCAGGTTAAAAGGAATCAAGAGGAAATGACTGGCTTTTGTTTTTGAACTTGTACCACTGAAAGTGCGACTGACTTGAAACTTTAATTCTGTGATGGATTTCACGTCTTCTTTCATTCCCCTGTTGGGCAGTGATCCTACTTTGAAATTCTTCAGGACATGTTTACATTTCCATATCACATACACTATCATATCTTTATGATTGTTAAAATTGGAATATATTGAAGACTGTTGTAGAGAGAGATTATGGTGCAGAAATCTACATGATTCCTGAAGAAGAGCTTATGCCTGAAACGTCGATTCTCCTGCTCCTTGAATGCTGCCTGACCTGCTGCGCTTTTCCAGCAACACATTTTTAGCTCTGATCTCCAGCATCTGCAGTCCTCACTTTCTCCCCGCAGAAATCTACATCTCAGCTTGTGGACTGAGCTTGCAGTCTCACTATAGAGTGACTGTGCTCTGAGTGGCACGTCACACATCGTACTTCCTATAGCGTAACGGAAGGATTGCAGCATTATATGCTGGCAGAAAACTGTTAGATCCAATACTAGACACCCCATCACCCCTTACACCCCCCTCCCCTCCCCCATTTCCCCACAATCCCCACCACTTCCTAACTCTATGATTTATCCATATCCAGCCCAGGATTCTTTGCAGCTGGGAAGACTGATCATGTAGACAACATGGGATCCAGAATCAAGTAAGAGACTCAATCAATTCCAATGCGATTACAGGACTGTGATATATTTTTTAAAATTTGCCTGATGAATGCTTTCCTTCTCTAAATTTGTTCTACTCAGCTGGTGCTGAAGTGACAGTTAGGTGTTTGAAGACAAGTAGAGAGTTTGAAAGGAAGGAGCTGAAACCACAGTTTAGCTGATGCTTGAGTTAACAGGTAGTTTTGTATTGTTGACGTACATTTAAGTAATAATTTTTTAAAGTTTTTTTTTATATTTCTAAGCTAATGCTTTAGCCTTTGCCAACAAATGTAATTGCTGAGCAAGGATTGGGAGATGGTAATGTCTGTACACCTGAGATTAAGTCTGTACAAGAAATTGAATATGACAAAATGGTTGCTTGAAAAGGAAGTTGGTGTGAGATTCGTACCTTCTGTGAAGGTTTGTGAACTGATAGATGCAGATCATTCTTGCTGCCATCCTGTTGTGCACCCTTAATTTATCATATTTTCTATGTACAATACAGATTACACTAAAAAAACTGACAGCTTTTTTTTCAAACAACAAAACCGTCATTCTCAGAAGTAGTAAGCTTTGAAGTAGCACAGAGAGCAGATGTTAAACTCACTCAACAGAGTAGTTTGTAAGAAGCTATTCCATCCAAGATCGATGGTGCTGTTTGTGCACAGTCTATCTGCTGTGTATAATCTCGAGATTTGTCATATTACTCCAGTAAAAGCCAGCTAAATCTGAAAATAAAAGATTCTGAACAGAGGAAACAGAAACATAGAGAAGTTTTCCCTTATACTGAACCAAAAAACCATTGAAGAACTGCGGAAATCAGAAACAAAAATCGAAAGGAAAAACACAGTAGGTCTGGCAGCATCTATGGAGAGAAAGCAGAGTTGAGTTTTGGGTTCAGTGATCCTTCTTCATTTTCCATTATCTTGTTCCTTAATAATGCCTGTTCTATTTCAGATGGTGCATTTGTTCCACTCATTAGCAACTATCAACTATCATGAGCAGATTAGATCAATCTGAAGACAAGTCTCTTCTAGTCTGGCCTCCTCCCCCCAGGCCAGAGTGTGATCCCTGAATGGTTCCTACTTCATAAAGGGCAAACCTCACTGTTTCTCATTAGATTTGGTTAGTCTATTTATGCCCCATTCCACAAATATTTTTTCAGATTGATCCCCACTTCCCCCTTGTTGTGGGTCATTATTATCATACAGGTTTAACACTAGGACTTAGCTTAAGCTGGCTTCAGAAGTGATCCATCTCCCCACCTTCTTCCTTCATATTGATCATACTTCCTTTCTGTTGAGTTATGGTTTCAGTGTTTCTTTCAACGTTGTTTCTAAAAACAGAGTTACCAGTTTTGGTACAGTACTGCAGCTCACAACTAGTGTTGAGTAACAACACTAAACTAAGCAAACAAAACAGTTACATTAAGAGCTAAAAGACATGGTGCACAATACAATTACACATTACAACAAAGCGATCAAATACTCCCTCCTCCTGTCCATCCAGGACTCAAGCACCCTGTCCATCTCCATATTGTTTGTTGTCCTTGAGATTTGTGTGAATTTACCAATTTATTATATATGACTTCTGTCATTAATATAAGTGCCGTGGTGTGGTGACTTATAAAACGTTTCACTGTATATTTCAAATAAAAGTACATATAGAACATAGAACAGTGCAGCACAGCACTGACCCATCGGCCCTCAATGTTATGCCGACCTTTTATCCTAATCTAAGATCAACTAACCTACATACCCTTTCATTGTACTACCTTCCATGTGCCTATCCAAGAGTCACTTAGATGTATCTGACTCTACTATCACTACTGGCAGTGCATTTCATGCACTCCCACCACTCTCTTTATAAATAACTGACCTCTAACATCTCCCCTAAACCTTCCTCCAATCACCTTAAAATTACACCCCCAAGTGACAGCCATTTCTGCTGTTCACTCTATCTATCTCATCATCTTGTACAACTCTTTCAAGTCACCTCTCATCTTTCTTCGCTCCAATGAGAAATGCCCTAGCTCCCTCAACCTTTCTTCAGAAGACTTGCCCTCCAGTCCAGGTAGCATCGTGGTAAATCTCCTCTGCACCCTCTATAAAGCTTCCACATCCTTCCTATAATGAGGCGACGAGAACTGAATACAATATTCCAAGTGTGGTCTAACCAGGGCTGTATAGAGCTGCAGTATAACCTCATTGCTGTTAACTCAATCCCCCTGTGAGTGAAAATCAACACACCATATGCTTTCTTAACAACTCTATCAACTTGAGTGGCAACTTTGAGGGATCTATGGACATGGACCCCAAGATACCTCTGTTCCTTTACACTGCCAACAATCCTGCCTTTAACCCTGTAATCTGCATTCACATTTGACCATCCAAGGTGAATCACTTCACATTTTTCCAGTTTGAACTCCATCTGCCACCTATCAGCCCAGTTCTGCATCCTGTCAATGTCCTGTTGCAACTTACAACAGATCTCCACACTACCCACCACTCCACCAACCTTCACGTCATCAGCAAACTTACTAACCCACCCTTCCACTCCCTCATTCAAATTATTTATAAAAATCAAAAAGAGAAAGGTCCTAGAACTGATCCCTGTGGAGCACCACTGGTCACCAAACTCCAGTCTGAATACTTTCCATCACCTACTACCCTCTGTCTTCTATGGGCCAGCCAATCCTGTGTCCAGACAGCCAGATTTCCCTGTATCCCTTGCCTCCTGACTTTATGAATGAGCCTACCATGGGGAACCTTATCAAATGCCTTGCTAAAATCCATGTACACCACATTCACTCTTCTACCTTCATCATTGTGTTTTGTCACATCCTCAAAGAATTCAATAAGGTTTGTGAGACATGACCTGCCCCTCTCAAAGCCATGCTGACTATTTCTAATCAAACTATGGTTTTCCAAATAATCATAAATCCTGTCTCTCAAGATCCTCTCCAATAATTTGCACACCGTTGATATAAGACTGACTGGCCTCTAATTCCCAGGATTATCCCTATTTCCTTTCTTGAACAAGGGAATAGCATTTCCCACCCTCCAGTCTTCTGAGGGTGAAGACACAAAGATCATCGCCAAAGGCGCAGCAATCACTTCCCTCCCTTCCTGTAGTAACCTTAGGTATATCCTGTCTGGCCCAGGGGAAGTATCTATCCTTACGTTTTTCAAAGTTTTCAGCACATCCTCCTTCTGAAGATCAACCTGTTTGTGCATATCAGTCTGTTTTATGCTGTCCTCATAGACGTCAAGGTCCCTCGCACTAGTGGATACTGAAGCAAAGTATTCATTAAGGACCTCTCTTACCTCCACTGACTCCAGACACAAGTTCCCTCCTCTATCCCTGATTGGCCCTACCCTTGGCCTATCCCTGATTGGCCTTGGAGTTTTCCTTAATCCAACCTACTAAGGCTTTTTCATGCCCCCTTCCAGCTCTCTTAAATCCATTCTTCAGTTCCTTCCTGGCTACCTTGTAAACCTCTAAAGCCCTATCTGATCCCTGCCTCCTCAATCTTAAGTCAGCTTCTTTTTTCCTCTTGACTAGGTGTTCCACATCTCATGTCATCCAAGATTCTTTCACCCTACCATCCCTTCCTTGCCTCAGTGGGACAAACCTGTCCAGCACTATCAGCAAGTGCTCCCTAAACAACCTCCACAATGCCCAGGAAACCCACCAACACACTAAAACAGCAGCTAATGAACTTGAAAGACCCTATACAGACAACAAGCAAAACTAACGTCATTTACAAAATACCTTGCAAGAACTGTAACAAGCACTACATTGGACAAACAGGCAGAGAACTAGCCACCAGCTTACGTAAACACCAACTAGCCATAAAAAGATATGACCCTCTCTCACTAGTATCCTCACATATGGATGAGGAAAGACACCACTTCATCTGGGACAACACATCCATCCTAGGACAAGCCAAACAAAGACACGCACGAGAATTCCTAGAAGCATGGCATTCTAACCAGAACTCTATCAACAAACACATCGAGTTAGACCCTATCTACCAACCCCTGAGAAAAGGAACAGGAAGTGACTTCACCATAGGAAATAACATCACTACAGGAAATGACATCACCAACCCAAAGAAACCCAAACATATAAATAGAAAGCAGGAATTTTCAGCATTGCTTCACCTGAGGCCCACTGAAGATGTTACCTAATAGGGTAATGAAACGTCTGGAAATGAACCTTCCAGCTCAGCGAGCAGACCTACATCCAAAACCTCCACATTTCTGTCGTGCATTTCCCCGAGAACATCTGTTCCCAATTTAGCCGCCCCAGTTCCTGCCTAATAGGATTGTAATTGCTTCTCCCCCAATTAAATACTTTCCCATACTGTCTGCTCCTATCCCTCTCCGTAAGTATTGTAAAGGTCAGGGAGTTGTGATCACTATCACCAAAATGCTCTCCCATCGAGAAATCTGATACCTGCCATGGTTTGTTGCCAAGCACCAAATCCAATATGGCCTCCCCTCTACTTGGCCTATATACATATTGAGTCAGGAACCCTTCATGTGACAATAAATTTCTATTCTGTTCTATCCACTCAGTGTTAATGTGGTGGCATGAGAAGCCTTCTCATTGTAGATGTTGTATCTGCCTTCTTATACAATCAATTCACCCAGTTTTTTTATTATGTCAGTAATACAGCAATCACAGTGACAGGAGTTTAACTGCTATATTAACACACTCTCTAGTGCCATTGTGACAAGGACGGACTTTAGGTTTTCGATGGGCAACAGGAGGTTGAGTCTTTTGTAGCCTTCCCTTACTCCGCCAACAAGGATGACAGAGGAAGGGGAGCTGGATGTTTCTTCACCTTCTGGACAATTACTAAATGAGGAAAGACCTGGTGGATTAGTTAGCAAGTAATTAACCACACAGAACACCAGAGTACTGGTTTATTTCAAGTGTTGATTCATCTAATCTTGCCTGACTTGGGGTGATTGGCTCTCACTGTAAGAAAAAGAATGATTTCAGATCTGATACCAGGTCATCCCTGAAGGGAAATTCCTGCTCAGCTATGGTTGACGTGGAATGATTCCCCTCAAGCTATAAGCTATGTATCACTATAACAGAGAGAGATGTCTACCAGCCTTCATGGACAGATGCTAATTATGGACAGTTGGAAGGTGCATAGTAGTCAGATGAGAACAGGATTAGGTTTCACTTTAAACCCAACCTACCACATCCCCATTGAATGAAGATTGGGCTGATTTAGTAATGAGCAGCTGTCCCCTCTTCCTTCCTTCCAGCAAGAAGTTAACACCTTCAGGTTCATTTTCTAAGCTTTACTCAGTCAGCCAATGGGACATGTAGGAGTGATGCTTATTTAACAACAGTGCTAGGTGAGAAGAGGAAAGTTTTGGCAGATTATCCAACGTCTGCTTTCTGACAAATAGCCGCCCCCATTCCTTGGAATGTTTGTAAGCAAGGCAGGAATAGAATGTTTGCTTGAAGGAAGAACCTCACTTGACCAAAGGTCAGTATATAATTTTAGATGGATGCAAGCAAGTTGAATTTCTGCTGCCGAAATTCCTGCCCTAAATCTGTATGCCTTTTATTTTGCTTACCCTGTAATACATACCTCTTTAAGCAAGCTTTTGATCATCTGACCTCATAATCTCCTTATATGGCTCAGTATCATGCTTTGTTTTATAATACTGTTGGGAAGCACCTTGGGATGTTTCACTACCTCAACGGCACTATACAAATCTATCTTGTTGTAGTGAGTTTGTGAAGAATGGAAGCTGTAAAGCTGAAAAGGAGAGAATAAGAAAAACATGTCTTTGGTTGCTATAGGCTTTATCAGCACGATCCTGAGGGCAACGATAGCCAGCCACAATGGAGTTCGTGGGTATATTAACCGCTTTACCAGCTGGTGCTGGATGTAGGGGAGAAATATATTTCAGTGCAGGAATGAGAGATTCTGAAGTTGCTGATCCATACGGCTGAGCCTTAAGGAGGAGTACTCGCTGGTGATCTACTTGGTGCTAGAAACATACGAACACTCATATTAACACACACTCTCACTCAGTCAGTCATTCACTCGCTCACACACACAAACACACACACACACATATGTTTTCACATTCACAGTCAAGTTCTTAGCAGAGGCAGTAATGCAGAGACTCGAACAAACAGCTCTGCCAACCATCCAGCCCAAACTTTGGGTCCACTACAAGGATGACACCTTCGTCAGCACTAAACGAAACAAATTAGAGGAAGCCTTCAAGACCATCAATAATACCCTTACTGGCATAAAGTTCACAAAAGAGGAGGAAAATCACAACAAACTGCCATTCCTAGATGTTAAAGTACAGCAAACAGCCAATGGGGATCTTCAAACTAGCATCTAGAGGAAAACAACACATACGGACCAAATACTGAACTACAGAAGCAATCATCCTCACAATCATAATCCACAAATGAAGCTGCATTAGAACATTATTTCAACAAGCCACCACATACTGCAGCAGAGAGGAACTACGAAGAGCAGAGGAAAATCACCTGTACAGCATATTCAAAAGGAACAGGTACCCAATGAACACAGTCCATTGATTTCTCAGCAACAAACCTAAACACGCAGACAAAACGCGACTCTCCCCTACATCAAAGACATCTCGGAAATGACTGCCAGACTACTCAGACCCCTTGGCATCATGGTAGCCCACAAACCCACCAACACACTAAAACAGCAGCTAATAAACTTGAAAGACCCCATACAGACAGCAAGCAAAACTAATGTCATTTACAAAATATCTTGCAAGCACTGTAACAAGCACTACATTGGACAAACAGGCAGAAAACTAGCCACCAGGATACATGACCATCAACTAGCCACAAAAAGACATAACCCACTCTCACTAGTATTTTTACATACAGATGAGGAAGGACACCAGTTTGACTATGACAACACATCCATCCTCAGGCAAACCATACAGAGAATTCCTAGAAGCCTGGCATTCCAACCGGAACTCTATCAACAAACACATCAATTTGGATCCCATGGCCACCCCCTGAGAAAAAGAACAGGAAATGACATCACCACAGGAAATGACATCACCAACCTAAGGAAACCTAAACACACAAATAAAAAGTGGGCCATGCCACCAGTGCTTCATTCGGAGGCTCACTGATGATGTTACCTAGTATGGTGATGAAACGTCTGAAAACAAACCTTCCAGCTCAGCGAGCAAACTTACATCCAGAACCTCAACCTGAGCTACAAATCTTCTCAGACTCACGAATTCAGAGTCATTGTCAAGTTCATGTACACCCAATTAAACATAGTTTAATTATAATACATAGTTGTTTTCCTGTTATTGAGGGAAAAGAAACGATGTGTGTTTTCTTTTAACCTGAATGAGAGAGTTATGTAAAATTGGCCAATTGGTGGTTTAATCAAATGGTTACATTTGTAACAGTGACAGGAATACTGGAGCTTGATTTCCAGCTCACTATCTCAGGGAGATGTGACATTGTTTGGAGGCACATCCCGGATTTTGTAACAAAGACAATGTAAGATTGGATGTAGAGTTAGAGTAAGTGATAATGGTTAAAAGATTGAACACCAGATTTATACAGACAAAAAGGTGGCACTAGAAGCTGCTAAAAGAGAAGTGGCAAAGCTGCCTCTGATGAATTTAAAAGCAACCACAATTCACAAGGGCTAAGATATTAGAAATAATTGAAGGACTAGCACAGAATTTGGACTTAATAGAGATGTTGGAGTGATATATTCCATATAGTGAGACATGAGAGTCTGTTCATATTGGAATCAGTTTAAATATGTCGAAGTATTAATGTCACTTGAAATGGAAAAAGAAATTAAGATGCTAGAGATGGCTGAGAAAGATAAGGAAAGCAAGATGGAATTGAAATGAGAAGGATGGAACTAGAGATGCAGGGGAGAAAAAAAGGAGTCAAAGCTGAGAATGAAGCATGATGTGGAGATGCCGGTGTTGGACTGGGGTAGACAAAGTCAGAAGTCACATGGCACCAGGTTATAGTCCAACAGGTTTATTTGTAATCACAAGTTTTTGGCACACTGCACCTGACAGAGAGCAGCTCTCCAAAAGCTTTTGATTTCAAATAAATCTGTTAGAATGAAGTAGTTAAGAAAGGAGTCCCCTGAAGCCAAAGTTATAGGGAAATTCCTATCATAATCTTAGAGTCCAGTAAGGAAATGTTTCAGTTTGTAAAGGCCCTACCAAGATTTGAGGAAAAGAATATGGAGGCATTTGAGAAAAGGCAAACCAGATTAAACTAGGTATTGCCCACACAGAGCAAACTGACATATAGAGGACCACAGGGAAGGTATGCTGCATTATGAGAGTGGGTTCTTAAGGATTATGATGGTATTCTGGATGCATGTGAATTAGTACCAGGAGCATACAGGCAAAAGCTTGGAAATTTAAGGAAATTTACATTGAATTTGAAAGGATTAAACAAGCAATATTGACAGTTAGATATGAGCATCAGGAGTTGTAACCACGTTTAAAGCTCTCAGAAAGACCCTTCTCTTGGAAGAATTTAGAACTCGCTAGCTTTTTTAATAAGAAGCCATGCTGAAGGCTGAAGAATTGCAGCTGCTAAAGAGGCAGCAGTAATGGCTGATGATTATGATCCGATATGTAAAACGAGACTTGTTTTCTTCTGTCACCCCCTAAACTTGAGAAGGACAGAGGATGGGAAAGTGAAAGGAAGGCAAATACCCCACGGTAAAGAAAGGACAGTTGGGTATGGCCAAGAGGTCCTCCTCAGGTCAGAAAGACCAGATCAAAATACTGAGAGGCCTCAGTATAGTGGATTTGGAGAAGATATTTCCACTAGTAGGAGCGACTAGGACCTGAGGGAACAACCTCAGAGTGAAAAGGAATGACTCTTTAGAGAAGAGATGAGGAAGAATTTCTTCAACCAGGGGGTAGTTAATCTGTGCAGCTTTTGCCGCAGAGGTTTGTGGAGGCCAACGCCATTGAGTGTATTGAAGTCAGAGTTAGATAGGCTGTTGATTGGTCAGGGGATCAAAGGTTACAGGTAGGAGGCAGGAGGATGGGGTTGAGAAACAGATCACCCATGATCAAATGGCAGAGCAGTCCCGATGGGCTGAATGACCTAATTCTGCTCCTGTGTCTTATTGTCTTATGGAAATGAAGTGAGGAGGTAAAAATTGAAGGCGTAAGTGTTAATTCAATTTTAATAAATTGGGATTCTTTACTTCAGAACGCTAACAGCCCATGAGACTTACTGGGGTTCACAAGAGTGAGTCCAGAAATCAGTGCAATTTGTGCAGAGTTGTTAAAAAACCATTCATGGACAGAGTTGACTTGTTCCATGGTAATTATTTGACTAGGCAAAGGATGTAGCTCCACTCATTATCATGGAAAGTCTGAGGTTAAAGAGACAGAACAGTTACAGGAACAGGTTCCAGGTATTTGACTATTGTTGTAGTGACCAGAGCAATTATTAAAGAAAGTCCATCACCAGAGCTCACAGTAATAACACAAGTGGAAATTAGAGAAGCCACAACCATCCTGAGAGATGGAGATAATTCAAAGGAAGTGTTCAGCAGTGAAAGTGTTCTTCATTAACTGATTCTGAGATCTGGAGTTACATTTTAAGTTAGCACGGATAGCTCATACTGATGCTAAAGCTAATGAAGTTCTAGAGTGCTATTAAAAATGGAATTGAAAGTGTGGTGATGGAAAAGCACAGAAGGTCAGGCAGCATCCGAGGAGCAGGCGAATTGACGTTTTGGGCATAAGGCCTTCATCAGGAGCTCCTGCTGTGCTTTTCCAGCACCACACTCTTAACTCTGAATTTCAGCATCTGCAATCCTCACTTTCACCTATTACAAATGGAGCTCTGATGAGGAAGTGGAGACTCTTTGAGAAAGAATAGCTCTGAGGTCCATGTACAGCAGTGTCTTCCACATGTGAAAGTCAGTGTGACAGCACACATTTTTGGAATAATGTATTGCAGAGTCATAGTCATAGAGTCTTACAGCACAGAGACAGGCCCTTTGGCTCAAACTGGTCCAAGCTGACCAAAATGTCGGTCCACGCTAATCCCATTTCAATAGACAATAGACAATAGGTGCAGGAGTAGGCCATTCTGCCCTTCAAGCCAGCACCACCATTCATTATGATCATGGCTGATCATCCTCAATCAGTATCCTGTTCCTGCCTTATCCCCATAACCCTTGATTCCACTATCCTTGAGAGCTCCATCCAACTCTTTCTTGAAAGTATCCAGAGACTTGGCCTCCACAGCCTTCTGGGGCAGAGCATTTCAAACACCCACCACTCTCTGGGTGAAGAAGTTTCTCCTCAACTCTGTTCTAAGTGGCCTACCCTTATTTTTAAACTGTGTCCTCTGGTTCGGCACTCACCCATCAGCGGAAACATGCTTCCTGCCTCCAGAGTGTCCAATCCTTTAATAATCTTATACGTCTCAATCAGATCCCCTCTCAGCGTTCCAAACTCAAGGGTATACAAGCCCAGATGCTCCAATCTTTCAGCGTAAGATAGTCCCACCATTCTGGGAATTGACCTCGTGAACCTACACTGCACTCCATCAATAGCCAAGAATGTCTTTACTCAAATTTGGAGACCAAAATTGCACACAATATTCCAGGTGCGGTCCCACCAGGACTCTGTACAGCTGCACAAGGACCTCTTTGCTTCTATACTCAAAATTCCTCTTGTTATGAAGGCCACCATGCTATTACCTTTCTTCACTGCCTGTTGTACCTGCATACTTGCTTTCATTGACTGCTGTACAAGAACACCTAGATCTCGTTGTACTGCTCCTTTAACTAACTTGACTCCATTTAGGTAGTAATCTGCCTTTCTGTTCTTGCCACCAAAGTGGATAACCACACATTTATCCACATTAAACTACATCTGCCATGCATCTGTCCACTCTCCTAGCCTATCCAGGTCACCCTGTAATCTCCTAACATCCTCCTCACATTTCACCCTGCCACCCAGCTTTGTGTCATCAGCAAATTTGCTAATATTACTTTTAATACTTTCATCTATATCATTAATGTACATTGTAAAAGGTTGCAGTCCTAGCACTGATCCTTGCAGTCCCCCACTGGTCACCGCCTGTCATTCCGAAAGGGAGCCATTTATCACTATTCTTTGTTTCCTGTCAGCCAACCAATTTTCAATCCATGTCAGTATTTTGCCCCTAATACCATATGCCCTAATTTTGCACACTAACCTCCTATGTGGGACTTTATCAAAAGCTTTCTGAAAGTCCAGGTATACTACATCCACTGGATCTCCCTTGTCCATCTTCAGAGTTACATCCTCAAAAAATTCCAGAAGATTAGTCAAGCATGATTTCCCCTTCATAAATCCATGCTGACTCTGACCTATCCTGTTACTGTTATCCAGATGTGTCGTAATTTCATCCTTTATAATTGACTCCAGCATTTTTCCCACCATTTAGCTCAGACTAACTGGTCTATAATTCTCTGTTTTCTCTCTCCCTTCTTTCCTAAAAAGTGGGACAACATTAGCCACCCTCCAATCTGCAGGAACTGATCCTGAATCTATAGAACATTGGAAAATGATCACCAATGTATCCACGATTTCTTGAGCCACCTCCTTCAGTACCCTGGGATGTAGACCATCAGGTCCCAGGGACGTATCAGCCTTCAGACCTAACAGTCTCTCCAACACCAATTCCTGCCTAATATAAACTCCCTTCAGTTCAGGTCCTTCAGCCACTATTACATCTGGGAGATTGCTCGTGTCTTCCTCAGTGAAGACAGATCTAAAATACCAATTCAAGTCTTCTGCCATTTCTTTGTTCACCGTAATAAATTCACCTGTTTCTGTCTTCAAGGGCCCAATTTTAGTCTTAACTATTTTTTTCCCTTTCACATACCTAAAAAAGCCTTTACTATCCTCCTTTATATTTCTGGCCAGTTTACCTTCGTACCTTATTTTTTCTTTGCGTATTTCCTTTTTAGTTATCCTCTGTTGTTCTTTAAAAACATCCTCCGATTTCCCACTCATCTTTGCTATGTTATACTTTTTCCCTTTTGTCTTTATATGGTCCTTAACTTCCCTCGTCCAGCCATAGCCACCCCTGCCTCCCCTTAGGATCTTTCTTCCTTTTTGGAATGAACTGATCCTGCACCTTCTGCATTTTACCCAGAAATCCCTGCCATTATTGTTCCATCACCATCCCTGCTTGGGTATTGCACCATTGAACTTTGGCCAGCTCCTCCCTCATAGCTCCACAGTTCCCCTTATTCAATTGAAATATTGTCACTTCCGATTCCACCCTCTCCCTTTCAAACTGCAGATTAATGCTTATTGTATTGTGGTCACAACCTCCTAATGGCTCCTTTACTTCGAGGTCCCTGATCAAATCCGGTTCGTTGCACAACACCAGATCCAGAATTGCCTTCTCCCTGGTAGGCTCCAGTACCAGCTGTTCTAAGAATCCATCTCGGAGGCACTCCACAAAGTCTCTTTCTTAGGGTCCAGTACCATCCTGATTCTCCCAGTCTACCTGCATGTTGAAATCCCCCATAACAACTGTAGTAATATCTTTCCGACAGGCCAATTTCAGCTCCTTCAACTTACACACTACATCCAGGCTACTATTTGGGGGCCTGTAGATAACTCCCATTAGGGTCTTTCTGCCGTTAGAATTTCTCAGCTCTATCCTTACTGACTCGGCATCCCCTGATTCTAGGTCCCCCCACGCAAGGGACTGAATATCATTCCTTACCAACAGGGCCACCCCACCCCCTCTGCCAGTCAGTCTGTCCTTACGATAGCACGTATAGCCTTGAATATTCATTTCCCAGGTCCTGTCCACTTGAAGCCATGTCTCCGTTATCCCCACAACATCGTAACTGCCAATTTCCAAATGAGCCTCAAGCTCATCCACCTTATTTCTAATGCTTCGTGCATTCATATATAATATTTTTAATTTGTTACACCCCTCACCCTTCCTATCAATCCCTATTTCACTTGACCTTACGGCATGATCCTTTTTTGAGTTTTCTGCCCAATTGATTCCGTTGTCTTTCTTGATTTCCCTTGTTCTAACTTTCCCTTTAACTTCCTTCTTAAACTTCCAGTTTGTCCCCCCACCCCGTTACTTAGTTTAAACGTAGCTGTGTTGCAGTGGCAAACCTATCTGCCAGAATGCTGGTCCCCCACCTATTAAGGTGCAACCCATCCCTCTTGTATAATTTATCCTTACCGCTAAACATATCCCAGTGATCCAAGAATTTAAATCCTTGCTTCCTGCACCAGTTCCCCAGCCACACATTCAAGTCCATTATCTTCCTGTTCCTGTCCTCTCCAGCCCGAGGAACTGGAAGCAAACTGGAGATAACCACCCTGGACGTCCTGCTTTTCAGCCTTCTTCCGAGTTCTCCGAAGTTCCGCTGTAGAATGTCCCTCCTCTTCTTCCAGACGTCATTTGTGCTGACATGCATCACCACGTCTGGCTCTTCGCTTTCGCCTTTGAGGATTTCCTGCACTCTTTCTGCGATGTCCTTAATCCTGGCACCAGGAAGGCAACACACCATCCTCAAATCCCACCTGTTGCCGCAGAAACCCCTTTCAGTTCCTCTCACTATGGAGTCCCCTATTACCATGGCTCTGTGTGCTGTCTGACTCCTCGGCTCTGCCTCCATGGCAATTTCTGATTGGCAGACCTGACCGCCTCTCGGACTGGCAGTGACGCCCTGCACTTGGCCCCATATCCTTCTAAACCTTTCCTATCCATGTATTTGTCCAAATGCCTTTTAAGTGTTGTCAATGTACCTGCCTCAACCACTTCTGTCGGCAGCTCATTCCATATGTGTACCACCCTCTGTGTAAAAAAGTTTGCCCATCAGGTTCCCTTTTATTTTTTCCCCTCTAACCTTAAACTGATTTCCTCTAGTCCATGATTCCCCAACCCTGCGAAAAAGACTGAGTGCATTCACCCAATCCATGCCTCTCATGATCTTATACACTTCAATAAGATCCCCCCCTCGGTCTCCTACGCTGTAAAGGAAAAAGACCTCGCTTGTCCAACCGCTCCCTATAACTCAGATTGTTGAGTCCTGACAACACACTTGTAAATTTCTTCTGTACTGTTTTCAGTTAAATGACATCCTTCCTGTAGCAAGGTGACCAAAAGTGAACACAATACTCCAAGTGCTGCCTCACCAATGTCCTGTATAACTGCAACATAACTTCTCAACTTTGATACTCAGTGCCCTGACTGATGCAGGCCAGTGTGCCAAAAGCCTTCTTCAATGCCCCATCTACCTGTAACTCCACTTTCAGAGAGCCATGCACCTGAACGCCAAGATCCCAGTGTTCCATACGCTCCTTAAGGCCCTACCATTCACCATGAAACTTCTACCTTAATTGACTTTGCAAAATGCAAGACCTCACACTTATCTATATTAAACTCCATTTGCCATTTCTGGGCCCACATCCCCAGATGATCAAGGTCCTGCTGCAATTTCTGATAACCTTCCTCAATGTCCACGATACCGCCTATTTTAGTGCCATCTGCAAACTTACTAATCATGCTTTGTTCTTTCTTATCCAAATAAATTATATAAATAACAAACAGTAATGGGCCCAGCATCGACCGCTGAGGTATTCCACTCACAGGCATCCAGTCCAACAATTCCACTATTATTCTCTGTCTCCTACCATCTCATCAATTGTGTGTCCAGTTTGCCAGCTTGACCTGGATTCCATGCGATCTAACCTTCTGGTGCAGCTACCACATGGAACTTAAAGGCCTTATTGATACCTATATAGACTACATTTACTGCCCTGCCCTCATCAAATGTTCTGCTCACTTCACCAAAAAACTCGTAACAAATTTGTAAGGCATGATCTCTCATGTCTCCTAAATACAGAAGCATGTAAAGATTACTTTTGTTTTGGACTGTAGACTAAAATAGGAAGAGATACTATTTTAAACCAAAGAAACTGTTGAAGATGTTTTGAAAATGAGTAACTGGAACAATTGTGAGTTGTATCTACAAACAGTGAGGGACAATTCTGGATAGAATAGCACCACATATGTGTATTCTGGATAGTTTTGCCCAAAGACAGTCTTTTTATTGGTTTTTCAATCAGGACCAACTATTGTGGACACAGGAGAGTTCAGCATAATATAACCACTTGAATGATTCCTAGCCAGGTGACCACAACGAGGGTGAATGCTCAATAAACAAAGAGAATGCGTCTAAATCAGGCTCTCCCTTCTGTGCAGGAAGTAACAGAGAGTCTCCAGGCAGCTGTTCTCCCCACTATTTACACTAAATCTATTCCATCTGCAAATCAACTAATGAAAAGAAAAGCGAATAAACACCTTCAGAGTATCTCGAAGGGAAAATGCTGAACCAGTGAATGAAAAACTGAGAATCGCTATAACTATAACCTTCCAGACTGAAAATCACTGTAACCAGAACCTTCCAGACTGAGAATTGATGTAACCATAACCTTCCAGACTGAGAATCGATGTAACCATAACCTTCCAGACTGAGAATCTATGTAACCGTAACCTTCCAGAATGAGAATTGATGTAACCATAGCCTTCCAGACTGAGAATCGATGTAACCATAACCTTCCAGACAGAGAATTGATGTAACCGTAACCTTCCAGACTGAGAATTGATGTAACCGTAACCTTCCAGAATGAGAATTGATGTAACCATGACCTTCCAGATGAGGATCGCTGTAACCGTAACCTTCCAGACTGAGAATTGATGTAACCATAGCCTTCCAGACTGAGAATCTATGTAACCATAACCTTCCAGATGAGAATCGATGTAACCATAACCTTCCAGACTTAAAATCGCTGTAACCATAATCTTCCAGACTGAGAATCGATGTAACCATAACCTTCCAGACTGAGAATCTATGTAACCGTAACCTTCCAGACTGAGAATTGATGTAACCGTAACCTTCCAGAATGAGAATTAATGTAACCATGACCTTCCAGATGAGGATCGCTGTAACCGTAACCTTCCAGACTGAGTATCGATGTAACCATAACCTTCCAGACTGAGATCAATGTAACCATAACCTTCCAGACTGAGAATCGATGTAACCATAACCTTCCAGACTGAGTATCGATGTAACCATAACCTTCCAGACTGAGAATTCATGTAACCATAGCCTTCCAGACTGAGAATTGATGTAACCATAACCTTCCAGACTGAGAATCGATGTAACCATAACCTTCCAGACTGAGAATTGATGTAACCGTAACCTTCCAGAATGAGAATTGATGTAACCATGACCTTCCAGATGAGGATCGCTGTAACCGTAACCTTCCAGACTGAGAATTGATGTAACCATAGCCTTCCAGACTGAGAATCTATGTAACCATAACCTTCCAGATGAGAATCGATGTAACCATAACCTTCCAGACTTAAAATCGCTGTAACCATAACCTTCCAGACTGAGAATCGATGTAACCATAACCTTCCAGACTGAGAATCTATGTAACCGTAACCTTCCAGACTGAGAATTGATGTAACCGTAACCTTCCAGAATGAGAATTAATGTAACCATGACCTTCCAGATGAGGATCGCTGTAACCGTAACCTTCCAGACTGAGTATCGATGTAACCATAACCTTCCAGACTGAGATCAATGTAACCATAACCTTCCAGACTGAGAATCGATGTAACCATAACCTTCCAGACTGAGTATCGATGTAACCATAACCTTCCAGACTGAGAATTCATGTAACCATAGCCTTCCAGACTGAGAATTGATGTAACCATAACCTTCCAGACTGAGAATTGATGTAACCATAACCTTCCAGACTGAGAATCAATGTAACCATAACCTTCCAGAATGAGAATTGATGTAACCATAGCCTTCCAGACTATCGATGTAACCATAACCTTCCAGACTGAGAATTGATGTAACCATAACCTTTCAGATGAGAATCGACGTAGCCATAACCTTCCAGACTGAGAATTGCTGTAACCATAACCTTCCAGACTGAGTATCGATGTAACCATAACCTTCCAGACTGAGAATTGATGTAACCATAACCTTCCAGACTGAGTATCGATGTAACCATAACCTTCCAGACTGAGAATTGATGTAACCATAGCCTTCCAGACTGAGAATTGATGTAACCATAACCTTTCAGATGAGAATCGACGTAGCCATAACCTTCCAGACTGAGAATTGATGTAACCATAACCTTTCAGACTCAGAATCAATGTAACCATGACACTGACTGAGAATCGATGTAACCATAACCTTCCAGACTGAGGATCAATGTAACCATAACCTTCCAGACTCAGAATCGATGTACCCATAACCTTTCAGAATGAGAATTGATGTAACGATAATCTTCAGTCATCATTAAAGGATTGATGTGGAGGTCCCGGTGTTGGACAAAATCAGAAGTCACATGACACCAGGGTATAGTCCAACAGGCTTATTTGAAATCACAACCTTTCGGAGTGTAGCCCTTTCATCAGGTGAAGTGACATTTAGCAAATCATTGGTTTAATCAAATTTTCACTTTGTCATGACTCTGTGATGAGTGGGGCTTGATTTTCAGATTGTCTACCTCAGGCAGTCAGGGCTGTCTTTGTGTGTGTGAGAGAGAGAGAGAAATTGTCTGCATGACTGTGAGTGTGTCTGAGAGACAGTCTGCAAATGTGAGAGTTTGTATGTGTGAGAGACAGAGCAAGAGAAAGTATGTGAGAGTGTGTAAAAGTGTGTGGGATGTTCTGAGATATGTCTGAAGTTCATGTACACAAGGCTTAGTTACCATTGGCTGTCAGAAGGCCTCAATACCCAGCTTGAGTCAATGTTGAGGAGTAAGAGAAGGCTTTTTTACTCCAGATCATGCTGTGACTTCACCATGTATATTTGTTTTCAGAGAAAGCCCAGAAAGGACATTCGAGTTATTTATCGAGGCCTCATGTCCAAAATCATCAGATGTTGGTAAGTGAGAAAAATTGTTCAATATAAATCCTGAAAAGTTGTTCTATCTTAAATGTATCTACAAATGTTCTCTTGAGATGGATATAGACAAACGCACTTGGTCCTGTCCACTCAAACTCCCAAATTTGCCTCAACTGCTCATCTTACTTTCTGAATTCCTTTTACCTGCCTCTGACCAAATCCTTTAATACCCTTAGCTTACACAAGTATTTTTAAATAGTTGAATAACTTATTATTAACACTTCTACAGTCTTTAGTGAAGAGAGTTGCACATTTCCCTTTCATTTTGTGTGTTGAAGGGGTGCTTCCAGACTGACCATTGCTCTAGATTCCATCCCTTTTCTCCCCCACCAGTACCAGGGGAATAGTTTCTCTATATCTATGGTATTGAACCTGTAATTACTTTTAAGCACCTCAACTAGATTGTCCCTCAAACTTCTAAACATGTAGGAACAGGAGCCAGATCTATGCAACCTTGTCATTATCTGTCTAAGCATGTTGGGCCTAACAAGACACACCTTAAAATCATGACAGAGTGACTGAGCTAGAGTGTTGATGTGGTTGAGCAATTACCAAATGCTGCAGGAAACAAGTTTGCACAGTCTCAGCAATCTCTAAACACACTTGTTCCTCTCATACTCACATAAGGGGATTTTGCTTAAGTTTAGTTCTTTTTCGGCACTTAATAATGTCTAATAATGCAAAACTCGTGGCATAGCTGACAAAAAGGCAGCTCACTGGCAGCATATATTTAACCATATTCTCCTTTCAACATATTCTCTAAGTGCTGCCTATCCTCAGTGATCTTTTCCTTTCACAGAGTCATACACCATAGAAACAGGCCCTTCAGGCCAGCCTGTCTATGCCAACCAATAAACACCAAATTACACTAATCCCATTTCCCTCCACATGGTCCATAGCCTATAATGCCCTGGCATTTTAAGTGCTCATCCAGATTCTTCCTAAATATTGCAAGACTATCTGCCCCCAACACCCTCTCAAGCTGCATGTTCCATATTTCTACCAGCCTCTTGGGGGAAAAACTTTTCCCCAGATCTTCTCACTTTAAACTTCTGCCCTTTGGTCCTAGACCCATCTACTATGACTAAGAGATTTTCATGATCTACTCTGTCTATGCCTCTCATGATTTTGAAAACCTCAATCAGCCTCCTCTGCTGCAGGGAAAACAAACCCAGCCTATCCAGTCTCTCCTTATAGCTGAGAGTTTCTATCCCAGGCAACATCCTGGTGAATCTCCTTTGCATCTTCTCCAGTGCAATCGTGGCCTAACCAATGTTTTATGAAGTTGTAACAAGACTTCCTTGTTCTGATATTCCACATCCTGGCTAATGAAGGTGGACATCCCTATGCCTTCTTCACCATCTTACCTACCTGTAGTGACATCTTCAAGGATCTATGGACTTGCTCACCAACATCCTTTGTTCCTCAGTACAGTACTCCCTAAGGACCTACGATTCATTGTGTAAATCTTTCCATTATTAGATCTCCCAAACTGCATCATCTCACACTTATTGAGATTAAATTCCATCTGCCATTCCTCTGCCCAATTTACCAGCTGATCAATATCAGACTGTAGCCTGAGACCACCCTCTTCACTGTCAACAACACCAACAGTTTTCGTGTCATCTGCAAACTTACTAGTTATACCTTGTACATTTACATCCAAGTCATTTATATACATGACAAATAGCAGGGATCCCAGTATCGATTGCCGTGGTTCACTACTGGTCACATGCTTCCAATTACATTTGTTAAAGTTCACAACCCAAAGTCCTGTCCTGTCCCCACCAGACATCAAAACTTTAAGAAACATAAAACTAGTCCTGTGGAATTCTCCTGTATGTATTGTAACCCAATTCTCTGACTCTGAACTAGAGTTTCCTGACTCACTGCAACCATGCAGTTGAAAGGAGACATCAGCCCATGTTCAAATGCAGCAAGATCTGAAGAATATCCAGGTTTGAGCTGACAACAGGCAAGTTTCATTGGCACCTTACAAATACCAGGCAATGATCAACTCCAACAAAAGACATTACAACCATTGCCCTTTAACATCCAATGGTATAACCATCACTGAACCCCTCTACCAACATCGTAGGGGTTACCATTGACCCAAAACTGAACTGGAACGGCTTTATAAATACAGTGGCTACAAGAACAAGTCCAGATGTTAGGGTTGCTGCAATGAGTAACTTCCCTCCTGTCTCCCCAAAGCCTGTCCACCACCAACAAGACACAAGTCAGGAATGTGATGGAATACTCCTCACTTGGCTGGATTAGTGCAGCTCCAATGTCACTGAAGAGGTTTGACACCATCAAGACAAAGCAACCCATTTGAATGGCATTATGCACATCCTGCAGAAGCCCTCTCTGAAAAGGTGGTCCACTCTCTTTGAGACACCCCCGAAAGCCTCCTTCTTGGTCATCTATTTTAAATTTCCAAGCGCAGCCTGATGTCAAATTTTTGTTTGGTATCGCTACTGTGAAGTACCTTGGGTGGTTTTGAAATGTTAAAGGTGCTACAACTGTTATTATATATGCTTGTGACTTTTACACACCATGAAGATCTCAGTTTCAATTTCTCCTCTCGGATCAGTTAAGCTGAGTTCAGCCAGGGTGAGACCAGAGGGCTAGATGATTAACCTTATTTAAAGTGACATAGAAGCCCTGAGTATTGTGATTGGTCTGAGTACATGTATAGACAGAACCTGCTTAGCAATAATGCCTCCCGTGGTCAAATAGCCAGCCATCGCATGTTCAGAAATGTGGAATGGCCACCTGAATAGTTGTATATAAGACTGTCACTGGTCAAGCCCAGAGCCCTGGGAGCAGGAAAGGAGAAATCTGAAGGCACTGAAACAGGTGCAGTGGCTCCTGTTGTTGTGGGCTCAGTGTCAGACTGCTTTCGGTCGACTGGACTTTTTAAAAATGTTGTGCTTAAGCCACAAGTTTCCTGCTGAGCTCATCGTTAAGTGAACATGTGAAGGAGACAGAAGTACCCACAAAATATCATCTCCACAACTCAGAAAACACACTTAATGCAGAAAGTATTTGTAGCCAGAGAATTGGTTGTGTGCTGACAGGGGATGAGAAGACAAGACAAGATGCTTCAAGCAGACATTTTATATTTAAATAAGCCTGAATCGCGTTCCAGTTAATGAGCTGCCCCATCTTGTATTAAACCACATCCTGTCTGCTAGGAAGCAGGCCCAGCTCTCTGCTGGTGCAGTTCAGGGATTTCTCACAAATGCTCCACTACTGCATGTGGTTTTCTCTCTTTCTTCCCTCCTCTCCTGAAAATGCTGACTCTTGCTGCACACAGATGTGCCTAGACCAATCCCTGATCATAGTTGCAGAAAGAGCAAACAGCAAACTATCCACAATCACATTGGAATATTTACTAGGTATGGCAGCCTTTACATCTTTGTGTGCTTTCATGCTTAATTCTCTGAAGTTTGCAGATGAAAGAGACCAATGATAGTTTGAACAGGCTGATTGTGAGCAGTAGAATAATTAAAATGGGAAATATAGAAAATAGGTACAGTAGGCCTTTTGGCCCTTCGAGCCTGTACCGCCATTCAATGTGATCATGGCTGGTCACAAAATCTCAGAATCCCACTCTTGCCCTCTCCCTATCCCCCTTGATCCTTTCTTGAATATTAGTAATTCGTAATGAACTGGCCCCGACAGCTTCCTGTGGGAAAGCAGTCTGACACTGAGCCCACAACAACAACTCTCTGGGTGAAGAAATTCTTCCTCATCTCAGTCCTGAATAGTTTACCCTTTATTCTTAGACTGTGGCCCCTAGGATTTTCCCAACCTCAGGAACGTTCTTCCCACATCTAGCCTGTCCAGCCCCCTCAGGATTTTATGTTTCTGTGAGACTCCCCCATCATTATTCTAAATTCCAGTGAGTACAAGCCCAGTCGATCCAGCCTTTCCTCATATGTCAGTCCTGCCATCCCGGGAATCAGTCTGGTGAACCTTTGCTGGACTCCCTCAATAGTGAGAATGTCCTTCTTCAGACTGGGAGACCAAAACTGCACACAATACTCAATGTGCAGCCTCACCTAGGCCCTGTATAACAGATTCCTGAAAAAGGGCTTATGCCCGAAACGTCGATTCTCCTGTTCCTTGGATGCTGCCTGACCTGCTGCGCTTTTGCAGCAACACATTTTCAGCTCTGTATAACTGTAGCAAGACATCCCTACTCCTATTCTCAAATCCTCTTGATATGAAGGCCAGCATGCCATTAGCGTTCCTCACTGCCTGCTACACCTGCATGTCAACCTGAATAACCTCACATTTATCCACATTATATAAATTGAGGTCTCATATTCATTCATTAATCATGAATCAAAGAGCTCTCATTCTCTGTGGATCAATATCATATCGAGGACAAAATTTAGGTGAACTACCATTGCATTCAAATTACAAATCCAGAAAAATGAAATAGGGTGGAGGGATACAATATTCAGGAGACGAGCACAATTGTGGGACAGTTAGAGAGGGAAGCAGGTTAGAGAGATTGCACAATGAAGAGCTGAGGGTGATATAAAGGGGCTGACAATGGGGGAGCTGAGGGTGATATAAAGGGGCTGACAATGGGGGAGCTGAGGGTGATATAAAGGGGCTGACAATGGGGGAGCTGAGGGTGATATAAAGGGGCTGACAATGGGGGAGCTGAGGGTGATATAAAGGGGCTGACAATGGGGGAGCTGAGGGTGATATAAAGGGGCTGACAATGGGGGAGCTGAGGGTGATATAAAGGGGCTGACAATGGGGGAGCTGAGGGTGATATAAAGGGGCTGACAATGGGGGAGCTGAGGGTGATATAAAGGGGCTGACAATGGGGGAGCTGAGGGTGATATAAAGGGGCTGACAATGGGGGAGCTGAGGGTGATATAAAGGGGCTGACAATGGGGGAAGAGTTGAATTGAATTGAATTGAATTTGAATTTATTGTCATGTGTACCGAGGCACAGTGAAAAGTTTTGTCATGTGAGCAATACAGGCAGATCACAGGGTTAAGTAGCATCGATAGTAAATAATAGGTAAACAGCAGCAAAAACAAAACCACAAGTACAGGCAAATGTTAAGGGTTTGTGAGTCCATTCAGTATTCTAACAGCAATAGGGTAGAAACTGTTTAGAAACTGGCTGGTGCGTGTGTTCAGGCTTCTGTATCTTCCCCCGGATGGTAGAGACTATAGAAAAACATTGCCAGAATCGGATGCATCTTTAAGAATGCTGGCAACCTTCCTTTGACAGCGGGCCTGGTAGGTGGATTCTGTGGATGGGAGGTTGGCCTTTGTGATTGTCTGGGCTGAGTTCACCACTCTCTGTAACCGTCTCCGATCTTGAATGGTACAGTTACCATACCAGGTAGTGATACATCCAGACAGAATACTCTCGATGGTACACCTATAAAAGTTGGCAAGGGTATTCACCATCATGCCAAATTTCCTCAGCTGCCTGAGGAAGAAGAGACATTGTTGGGCCTTTGTAACCAGTGCATCCACGTGAGGAGTCCAGGAGCTGCTTGACACTCTCCACTCGTTCCACCTCTGTGCTGTTAATGTGTAGGGGGGGGGCATGAGTAACATCCCGCCAAAAGTCAGTAATGAGTTCTTTGGTTTTGCTGGCATTGAGAGTGAGGTTGTTCTCAGTGCAGCATTTTTCCAGATCTTCCACCTCCCTTCTGTAATCTGTTTCATCATCATCTGAGATTCGACCGACTATGGTGGTGTCATCAGTGAACTTGTAAATGGCATTAGTCTAGTATTTGGCGACACAGTCTTGGGTATACAGTGAGTACAGTAGGGGATGAGTACACACCCCTGGGGGGCTCCAGTGTTGAGTGTTAGTGAAGATGAAATATTGTCCCAAGCCTCACTGATTGTGGCCTGTGGGTCAGGAAACTGAGGATCCAGTTGCAGAGAGTGGGGCTCAGTCTGAGATCACTAAGTTTAATAATCAGTCTTAAGGGGATAATAGTGTTGAAGGTTGCACTGTAGCCAAAGAGTAAGATTGTTCCTTAGCTGTCCTTGGTGTCAAGATGTTCTAGGGAGAAATGAAGGCCAAGTGACATGGCATCTGACGTGGATCTGATGGTCACATAGGCAAAGTGAAGTGGATCAAGAGTAGTGGGGAGGCTGGAGTTGATTAATGCCATGATCAGCCTTTCAAAGCACTTCATGACCACCGAAGTTAGGGCCACTGGGCGGTAGTCATTGAGACATGCTGCATGAGCCTTCTGAGGCACAGGGATGATGTTGGCCTCTTGAAACAGGCAGAGACAGAGGCCTGCTTCGGGGAGAGGTTGAAGATGTCTGAGAAGACCTCTGCCAGTTGATCTGCGCATGCTCTGAGTGCATGGCCTGGTACTCCATCTGGTCCCATCACTTTCCTTGGATTCACACGAAGGAAAACTGATCTGACCTCTGATGCAGTGGCTGTTGAGATTGGTTGAGCAATATATTGGGCAGCCAGAGTCCAGGGTGAGAATATCAGGTTATCGAGGCAGCTAAAGAAAGCCAGACAACTGACACATGTTGAAGTCCTCTGCTAGTGGGAAAACCCACAACTGGATGAGTTACTGGACTGCATTGTTGAATTCAATTTCACAACGTAGAATTTGAATCCTCACCCTGTGGGTTTCCTATCCAGTACTACATCCATATCATTGTAATCTGTGATTCCTAAAGGAACCATTTGGAGACACTCAGCCTCATATTTCACGTCAATACTAGTATTTTTGCCATCCACATGTTGTTAGGCAGGTATCAATACTAACAAAGCCAAGCACCCTACCGCCAATCTATATGTACTCTCCAACTATCAAACTCAAGTGAAGAGGGACAGCTTCCAAATAGGCTCTAATGGAGGGATTAGTGAGCATTTTTTATGTTGAGATGTTTCCACAGAAGTTATACTAGACAGCATCATTGCTACTCCAATAAGGATCTGCTAAACTCCATCTTGTAGATCAGTCTCAGAACTGGAATGATATAGGATGGAAGGAGGCCACCTGGTCCATCATGGTTATACTATTCAACTTGCTTTGCTGCCTTGTTCCCTGACAGCATATAGGCCATGCACCAATTCTGAAGACATCGCAGAACTTTTTTGAAGAGATTATATGTCTGTGGGTAATTTCAACCCTTCAAAAGTTGGTGATGAGCTCAGTGGGAACTCTGTAACTTGAGCATAATTCCTGTATTTAGCTAAGCTAAACCCCCTCCCTCCCCCCCCACTCTAGCTCTTCCAAATCAATTCAGTACAGGCTCAACAGACTCTGACTCTAAACTTCCAGTTCACTTTCTTGCAGTAAACCTTCCTGCAAAGTTTGCAGATTAGTACACGACCCAACATGTCATGAGTAACCATGAATACAGGGTACAATTTGAGTGCTGAGACTGATGACTGTTTGTTTGGCTTGCTCTTTCAGACCCTGAAGTGCTTAGGCAGTTTCCTGAAGATTACAATGACCAGGTAAGCGGCATCCTTTCTCTCACTGTGTGCTTTGCAGTTTTAGCATCAAACTAACTCATTAGTGAACTGGTTGATGATAGACCACCAACTGAAGCAGGGTGCAGGTATCTGCTGAACTTTCATACTAATTCTGAGCTCCTGTTTAAAAGGATGTAAGTTACTTTGGAGTATGAACTCTAATAGGTTTTAATAGATTGTTTTGGGCCTAACATCTATTGTTAGAAAAGTATTGGCATCAATTATTAAGGAAGTTATCGCAGAACATTTGGAAAATCATAATCCAGTCAAGCAGAGTCAGTGTGGATTCAAGAAAGGGAAGTCATATTGGACTAACTTATTCATATTTTCAAGGAAATCTCAACCAGAGTGAATAGAGGGTAACTAGTAGATGTGTTGTATTTGGAGGAGTGTATTGGCATGGAGAGAGAATTGGCTCATTGGCAGAAAGCAGCAAGTGGGGATAAGGGACTCTTTTTCAGGCTGGCAACCCGTGACCAGTGGGGTTCCACAGGAATCAGTGCTGCTACTGCAACTAGTTATAATATATTAATGACTTGGAGGAAGAAAGTGAATGTACTGTAGCCAAATTTGCAGACAACGTAAGGACAGGTAGAAAGACAGGATGTGTGAGGGATACAAACAGTTTACAGGAAGATATTTACAGGTTAAATGAGTGGGCAAATGGAGTACAATATGGGAACATGTGAAGTTGTTCATTTTGGAAAAGAGAACCAAAGAACAGAATATTATTTACTGGAGAGAAACTACAAAAAGCTGCAAAACAGAGGGAACTGGGGGTAGTTGTACATGAAACATAGAAAGCTAGTAGGTGCAGCAGGTAATGAGGAAAGATAATGGAATATTGGCCCTTATTTCAAGGAGGTTAGATTTTAAGAGTAGGAGAATCTTACTGCAACTGTACAAGGTGCTAGGGAGACCACATCTGGAGTACTGTGAGCAGTCTTGGTTCTTTTATTTAAGAAAAGATATTATTTTATTGGAGGCAGTTCAGAGAAGGTTCACTCGGATGATCCTGGTTTGGAGGGATTGTCTTATGAGCAAAGGCTGAACAGGTTGGGACTCTACCCACTGGAGTTTAGAAGAATGAGAAATGATCTCATTGAAACTTGTTGAATTCTTAAGAGACTTGACAGGGTACATGCTGAGAGGATGTTTTTCCTCATGGGACAGTCTGGAACCAAAGAGCACAGTCTCAATAAAAGGGGCGCCAGTTAAGACTGAGATGAGGAAGGAGTCCTTCCTTCAGAAGGTTGTGAGTCTTTGCCACATAGAGCTTTGGGAGCAGAGTCCTTGTGGATATTTAAGGCTGAGCTAGATAGATTCTTAATCAGTCACAGAATCAAGGGTTATGCAGAAAGGGCAGGAATGTGAGGAAGATGAGATCAGCTATGGATTCAGCTTTTGAATAGTGGAGCAAGCTCAGGGCTGTACTGCCCATTCCTGTTCCTATTTCTTATGCTCTCATGGGTCATGTTAAGTATTTATTGATTATAATACTGTTTTGTTATCTTGTGTGTGAATTGTTTTATCGTATATGCACACTGCTGAGGGAGTCCTAATACACAACAGCTAATCAGAGTGCCTGGCTGACTGCTGTCTCAGTGCCATCTCCTAATCCTTTACAACATGGTTGCTAAATGGGAATTCTTCACCTTCTTTAGTTTAATCCATTTATCCCTCCACCTTGTTTTCCTCAGTTTACTCATCCACACGTTTATCTTGAAACCAGGCAGTAAAGGCCCAACTTTAACTCTAAGTGGACATGTTTCGAATGAGTTAAAAACTCATCATGAATTGTCAACAGGTTATGTGACAAGTGAAGACATCACAGTTATAGGGTCAAAGACTTGTACAGCATGGAAACAGATCCATCAGTCCAATTTGTCCACGCCAACCAGATATCCTAAATTAATCGAGTCCTATTTGCCAGCATTTGGCCCATATCCTTCTAAACCCTTCCTATTTGTGTACCCATCCAGATGCCTTTCAGATGTTGTAATTTAAGTATTTCCACTACTTCCTCTGGAGCATCATTCCAGGCACATACCACTCTCCACATGAAAAGGTTACCCCACAGGTCCTTTTTAAAATTTTCCCCTCTCACCTTAAACCTACATTCTCTACTTTTGGGCTCCCCCACCTTAGGAAAAAGACTTTGCCTATTTACCCTATCCATGGGTCCTCATGATTTTATAAACCTCTATAAAGTCATCCCTCAGCCTCCAATGCTCCAGGAAAAAAATCCCCAGCCTATTCAGCTCTTCCCTATAGCTGAAACACTCCAATCCCAGCAACATCCTTGTAAATCTTTTCTGCACTCTTTCAAGTTTAACAACATTGTTCCTATAGATGGACGACCAGAGTTGTATGCAATATTCTAAAAGTGGCCTCACCAATGTCCAGTACAGCCGCAACTTAACATCCCAACTCCTATACTCAATCTTCTGACCACTAAAGGCAAGCATACCAAATGCCTTCTTCACCACCCTGTCTATTTTCAATTCCACTTTGTAGGGACTATGAATCTGCACCCCTAGGTCTGTTTGTTCAGCAACACCCCCTCCCCGCCCCCCCAGGGTCCTACCATTAACTGTATAAGTTCTGCCCTGGTTTGCCTTACCAAAATGCAGCACCTCACATTTATCTAAATTAAACTCCTTGACCCATTGGTCCATTGGCCCAAGTGATCAATGCCCCATTGTACACATATTGTCAAATCCTACAATATGCATGCAGCCTTCAAAACCAGTGGTCAGTAAGCTAGAGTGGGGCCCAGGAATCAAATCCAGGGATATTTGACTCAGTGTCACAATGACCTGAGCTATCAGAGGCCCAGACACATACACACACTAACCTGATATGTTACCGACAGCAGTTCTTAAACATGAATCTATGCCTGCTTTTCTCTCACAGGAATCTCTGCAGAGCTTGCCCAAATTCTGCTTTCCTTTCGATGTGGAAAGGTAAGACTGAACCCTGGGGCTAAATGTCATGTCCCTAAACCTCCTTAGTCTGAGGTCAGTTTCAGTTCCTCATTGAAATCAAGTTGAACGTTAGGCCTCAGTAGTTCCTGTTGGGTGCAATACCACAAGTCACAGTGACAGGTTAAAGCAGTGTTTAAGTTTTTCTTAAATATTCCTTTTTTCACTAAATTAACTCCAAAAGAATTTTAGAGATTATTATTCAACCAGAAGATGTCGAACCCAAGGGTCAACAATTAATATTATCACGAGGAGAATGAGTGGGAGATTAGATTAGATTAGATTACTTACAGTGTGGAAACAGGCCCTTCGGCCCAACAAGTCCACACCGACCCGCCGAAGCGCAACACACCCATACCCCTACATTTACCCCTTTAACCTAACACTACGGGCAATTTAGCATGGCCAATTCACCTGACCCGCACATTTTTTGGATTGTGGGAGGAAACCGGAGCACCCAGAGGAAACCCACGCAGACACGGGGAGAACGTGCAAACTCCACACAGTCAGTCGCCTGAGTCGGGAATTGAACCCGGGTCTCTGGCGCTGTGAGGCAGCAGTGCTAACCACTGTGCCACCGTGCCGCCCATTAAGGAAAGAAGGAAACAGCTCTTTATTATTGGAATCCTTTACTACATGGAGTGGCTGAGACTTGGGGCCATTACTGAATTTACTGGAGAGTTCATGCCAAGGAAGATGCAGAGCTTTAGGAAGAGGACCAGAATGTGGGCATAATGTCAAATGACTGTAGCAAAGATCCTCCATGGACAGGATGAACTGAATAATCATTTCCAATGCTGGAAACTGCTCTGGTAACATCAAACTCATAAAAGGGCAATCTGAGAAAAGACAAGCACAATTGGGCTGGTGGCGGGGGAACTGGGAAGCCAATAGTGTTACAGAGTTTGTGTGCTTCAGGTGTTTAGATACACAAGCTTTATTCTGCACCTACCTTAGACAAACTGAGAATGTTTGGAATTCTGTACCACTAGGGCTGTGGAAGCTCAGTCTTTGAGGTAGAGTTTGATAGATTTCTGATTACAATAGTGTAAAGAATTATGGTGATAGTGTGGGTAAAAATCATTGAAGTGTTTGATCAATCATAATCATATTAAATGATTAGGAATAAAAGAATGACTAGGGTAGGAATAGGTCCAGTCAAGGATAGTAGTGGGAAGTTGCGTGTTGAGGCGGAAGAGATTGGGGAGACACTGAATGAATACTTTTCGTCAGTATTCAATCAGGAACAGGACATTATTGTCAATGTGAATACTGAGTCACAATTAAGTAGAATGGATGGCTTTGAGGTATGTAGAGAAGAGGTGTCGGAAATTCTGGAAAGGGTGAAAATAGATAAGTCCCCTGGGCCTGATGGCATTTATCCTAGGATTCTCTGGGAAGCAAGGGAGGAGATTGCAGAGCCATTGGCCTTGATTTTTATGTCCTCGTTGTCTACAGGAGTAGTGCCAGAAGATAGTGCTAGCAAATGTGGTTCCCTTGTTCAAGAAGGGGAGTAGGGATAACCCTAGTAACTATAGGCCGGTGAGTCTCACTTCTGTTGTGGGCAAAGTCTTAGAGAGAATTGTAAGGGATAGGATTTATGAACATCTGGATAGGAATAATGTGATCACGGATAGTCAGCATGGTTTTGTGAAGGGCAGGTCGTGCCTCACAAACCTTATTGAATTCTTTGAGAAGGTGACTAAGGAGGTGGACGAGGGGAAAGCGGTAGATGTGGTGTATATGGATTTTAGTAAGGCGTTTGATAAGGTTCCCCATGGTAGACTACTGCAAAACATACGGAGGTATGGCATTGAGGGTGAGTTGGAGGTTTGGATTAGGAATTGGCTGGATGGAAGAAGACAAAGGGTAGTAGTTGATGGCAAAGGTTCATCTTGGAGTGCCGTCACTAGCGGTGTTCCGCAAGGATCTGTTTTGGGACCATTGCTGTTTGTCATTTTTATAAATGACCTGGAGGAGGGGTTAGAAGGTTGGGTGAGCAAGTTTGCAGATGATAAGAAAGTCGGAGGAGTTGTAGACAGTGAGGAAGGACGTGGCAGGTTACAGCGGGATATAGATAAGCTGCAGAACTGGGCAGAAAGGTGGCAAATGGAGTTCAATGTAGCTAAGTGTGAGCTGATTCACTTTGGTAAGAGTAACAAAAAGATGGGGTACTGGGCTAATGGTCGGATACTTGGTAGTGTGGATGAGCAGAGGGATCTTGGTGTCCATGTACACAGATCTCTGAAAGTTGCCACCCAGGTAAATAGTGCGGTGAAGAAGGCATATGGCGTACTGGCTTTTATTGGTAGAGGAATTGAGTTCCGGAGTACTGAGGTCATGTTGCAGTTGTATAAGACTCTGGTGCGGCCGAATCTGGAGTATTGTGTGCAGTTTTGGTCGCCGTACTATAGGAAGGATGTGGAGGCACTGGAACGGGTGCAGAGGAGGTTTACCAGGATGTTGCCTGGTATGGTAGGAAGATCGTATGAGGAAAGGCTGAGGCACTTGGGGCTGTTTTCATTGGAGAAATGAAGGTTTAGGGGTGACTTGATAGAGGTGTACAAGATGATTAGGGGTTTAGATAGGGTTGACAGTGAGAATCTTTTTCCACATATGGAGTCAGCTATTACAAGGGGGCATAGCTTTAAATTAAGGGGGAGTAGGTATAGGACAGATGTTAGGGGTAGGTTCTTTACTCAGCGAGTCGTGAGTTCGTGGAATGCCCTGCCAGTAGCAGTGGTGGACTCTCCCTCATTATGGGCATTTAAGCGGGCATTGGATAGGCATATGGAGGATAGTGGGCTAGTGTAGGTTAGGTGGGCTTGGATCGGCGCAACATCGAGGGCTGAAGGGCCTGTACTGCGCTGTATTCTTCTACGTTCTATGTTCTATGTTCTAAATGACAGAACAGGTTCAATGGGCTGAATGGCCCACTTCTGGTCCTATGTTCCAACGTTTGATAGAGCACTTGAAAAACTGGTTGTTTCCACAGCACTGCCAGCAATCTCTGTGTAATATGTTATGAAACGACATACCAACAAGATAACAAGATAGTCTGAGTTTTTCTGCATGTTCTGCTAATTCAACATCAAGTGTGCAAAAGACCGGGAATTAGTGGGGTTGCATTTTTTAAAAACATACTGTAATTGCTAAACGGAGAAAGTGAGGTCTGCAGATGCTGGAGATCAGAGATGGAAATATGTTGCTGGAAAAGCGCAGCAGGTCAGGCAGCATCTAGGGAACTGTAGAATCGACGTTTCGGGCATTCCTGAAGAAGGGCTAATGCCCGAAACGTCGATTCTACTGTTCCCTAGATGCTGCCTGACCTGCTGCGCTTTTCCAGCAACACATTTCCATCTGTAATTGCTAAACATCAGTTTGTGATAGTGTATTAGTGAGATAACTTGTTTACTGCAAAGGGCACTCATACTGGGACCAAGATTACAGTTTGACTCTGGATTGTGTATGTCTTAAAGTTAATTCTTTTTCCCCATCCCTGGGTTAAAAACAATGCTGTTTCTATGACTAAGACTAAGGTACTATTTTCGTGAGGGCTGATTAAATTTTATTGTCTTTTTGTCTTGCTTCCGTCCTGTTATAAAGTTGACCCTGACATTGAGTGATGTTCATAGGTTGGAGAATATTGTCGTTATTATCCTTTGAGCCACATTCACCCAGTGCTGATTCACCCCTTTGGGGTCATTCGTTTTGGGTAAACTCTTTATTCATATCCAAACCAGGACCCAAAGCACACTCTTGACAGACACTGACTGTGAACACTGGAAGGATATTTAACGATGGGGCATTATAGCCCAGGCATCCTGTCTTTGTCCAAAGCACACACAGACTAATTTTGCTGTAGCAGTCATCAGGCGTGTCCATATAACTCCCAATGGCGAGTGTCCTGATCTGCCAGCTAACTGGCCAAATGTGTTGACAATTGAGTGGATCTTTAGTGTGTATGTAATGGTAGTTTGCAATGAGAGCATAAAGTAATATTTGCATAGACTGCATGAAGTCCTCTGCTGAGTTGATTACTGGGTTACAAATCTGAATCTGGATGGTCATATGTGAACTGACTGTATGAGCTAGGTAAAAACAATGACTGCAGATGCTGGAAACCAGATTCTGGATCAGTGGCGCTGGAAGAGCACAGCAGTTCAGGCAGCATCCGAGGACAGGCAAAATCGACGTTTCGGGCAAAAGCCCTTCATCAGGAATTATTCCTGATGAAGGGCTTTTGCCCGAAACGTCGATTTTGCCTGTCCTCGGATGCTGCCTGAATTGCTGTGCTCTTCCAGCACCACTGACTGTATGAGCTGTCAATCATGTTTGTGTTTGGCAGGGTGTGGGAGAGCTCAGTGGTCCAGCAGTTCACCTTCGTGCTGACAGATCTAAATGGAAACCAACGGTTTGGCTTCTGCCGGCTGACTGGAGGATCGAAGACCTGCGTCTGCATCCTCAGGTAGGACCCTCAAAAAAGCACAGTGACAAACAACCAGCTAATCTGTTTCAGTGCTGCTGGAGTGTTACAGTGACATCAACGATTGAGATGGTTGAAAGATGGAACAAGACAGTAACTTAATGGAAGCACAGGACAGTTCTTGGACAAACTGCCTGTCTGAGCATCGATGGGTTTACGCAGTTACTTATTTGGCAATCATGTTGATATGTGCATTTTCTTTATCCAATGACTACAAACTATTACAGTACTTTACATTTCTTTGTGAAACTGGATGAATCTCCAGTTGATGCCTTTTACAATGACCACATCCTTTGTATGGCTAATTAATCCTCTGTGATCGTGTTTCTTAGTGTTTGAAAACAAATTTCCACCCTGTCTGTTTACAGGTTTCAGTTTTAAGTTAAATCTGTCTCAATCTGTTAGCTATGTGTCACCCCTTCTATATGGCAGGCTAGCAATGTTTGCATTGTTATCTCCCTGCGGTGTCATTGTTTTTTCCAGGAATATGAGCACGACGAGGAAACACCCCTCTCAGTCCCTTCAAATAGGGAATCTCTGCCACATTGATATCGAGATGTGAGATTCCAGTTTCACAATTCTGACAAAGCATCACTGGATTTGAAACATTAACTCTGTTTTGCTCTCAGCAGATGTGGCCAGGCCTGCTGAGTTTTTCCAGGACTTTCTGTTCTTGTCCCAGTTTCACATCCTGTCCAAAATAAAGACCTCAGCAATAATTTATTGGTGCCAGGAGAGCTGGTTTAAACCACAAATCATCTCACATGCACTGATATTGTGTCAGAATGTACCCATCACATCCCTGGGGAGAGAGGAGTGGGAGAGACTTGTCCCTGAGGGAGAGAGGGGTGTGAGAGACACATCCCTGGGGAGAGAGGGGTGTGAGAGACTTGTCCTGAGGGAGAGAGGGGTGTGAGAGACACATCCCTGGGGAGAGAGGGATGTGAGAGACTTGTCCCTGAGGAAGAGAGGAGTGTGAGAGTCTTGTCCCTGAGGGAGAGAGGAGTGTGAGAGACACATCCCTGGGGAGAGAGGAGTGTGGGAGACACATCCCTGGGGAGAGAGGACTGTGAGAGACTTGTCCCTGAGGGAGAGAGGGGTGTGAGAGACTTGTCCCTGGGGAGAGAGGGGTGTGAGAGACTTGTCCCTGAGGGAGAGAGGAGTGTGAGAGACACATCCCTGGGAGAGAGGAGTGTGGGAGACACATCCCTGGGGAGAGAGGACTGTGAGAGACTTGTCCCTGAGGGAGAGAGGGGTGTGAGAGACTTGTCCCTGAGGAAGAGAGGGGTGTGAGAGACACATCCCTGGGGAGAGAGGACTGTGAGAGACTTGTCTCTGGGGGAGAGAGGAGTGTGAGAGACTCGTCCCTGGGGAGAGAGGACTGTGAGAGACTTGTCCCTGAGGGAGAGAGGGGTGTGAGAGACACATCCCTGGGGAGAGAGGACTGTGAGAGACTTGTCTCTGGGGGAGAGAGGAGTGTGAGAGACTCGTCCCTGGGGAGAGAGGAGTGTGAGAGACTCATACCTGGGGAGAGAGGAGTGTGAGAGACTAGTCCCTGGGGAGAGGGGAGTGTGAGAGACTCATACCTGGGGAGAGGGGAGTGTGAGAGACTTGTCCCAGGGGAGAGAGGGGTGTGAGAGACTCATACCCTGGGGAGAGAGGGGTGTGAGAGACTTGTCCCAGGGGAGAGAGGGGTGTGAGAGACTCATACCCTGGGGAGAGAGGAGTGTTAGAGACTCATCCCTGGGGGAGAGAGAGGAGTGAGAGAGACTCACCCCTGGGGAGAGAGGGTGTGAGAGACTTGTCTCTGGGGGAGAGGGGTGTGTGAGAGACTTGTCCCTGGGGAGAGAGGTGTGTGAGAGACTTGTCCCTGGGGAGAGAGGTGTGTGAGAGACTTGTCCCTGGGGAGAGAGGGGTGTGACAGACTTGTCTCTGGGGGAGAGATGGGTGTGAGAGACATGTCCCTGGGGGAGAGAGGAGTGTGAGAGACTCATACCCTGGGGAGAGAGATGTGTGAGAGAGACTCACCCCTGGGGAGAGAGGGTGTGAGAGACTTGTCCCTGGGGAGAGAGGTGTGTGAGAGACTTGTCCCTGGGGAGAGAGGAGTGTGAGAGACTTGTCCCTGGGGAGAGAGGAGTGTGAGAGACTTGTCCCTGGGGAGAGAGGAATATGAGAGTCACATCCCTGGGGAGAGAGGGATGTGAGAGACTCATCCCCTGGGGAGAGAGGACTGCGAGAGACCTGTCCCTGGGGAGAGAGGGGTGTGAGAGATGTCCCTGGGGAGAGAGGGGTGTGAGAGACCCACCCCTGGGGGGAGAATAGTGTGAGAGACCTGTCCCTGGGGGAGAGAGGAGTGTGAGAGACTCATCCCTGGGGGAGAGAGGAGTGTGAGAGACTCATCCCTGGGGGAGAGAGGGGTGTGAGAGATGTGTCCCTGAGGGAGAGAGGGGTGTGAGAGACTCATACCCTGGGGAGAGAGGCGTGTGAGAGACACATCCATGGGGAGAGAGGGGTGTGAGAGACTCACCCCTGGGGGAGAGAGATGTGTGAGAGACTCACCCCTGGGGAGAGAGGAGTGTTAGAGACTTGTCCCTGGGAAGAGAGGGGTGTGAGAGACTCATACCCTGGGGAGACAGGGTGTGAGAGACTTGTCTCTGGGGGAGAGATGGGTGTGAGAGACTCATACCCTGGGGAGAGAGGGGTGTGAGAGACTTGTCTCTGGGGGAGAGGGGGGTGTGAGAGACTTGTCCCTGGGGAGAGAGGTGTGTGAGAGACTTGTCCCTGGGGAGAGAGGTGTGTGAGAGACTCATCCCTGGGGAGAGAGGAGTGTGAGAGTCACATCCCTGGGGGAGAGAGGAGTGTGAGAGACTCATCCCCTGGGGAGAGAGGAGTGTGAGAGACACATCCCTGGGGGAGAGAGGGGTGTGAGAGATGTGTCCCTGAGGGAGAGAGGAGTGTGAGAGACACATCCCTGGGGGAGAGAGGAGTGTGAGAGACTCATCCCTGGGGAGAGAGGGGTGTGAGAGATGTCCCTGGGGAGAGAGGGGTGTGAGAGACTCATCCCCTAGGGAGAGAGGGGTGTGAGAGACACATCTCTGGGGAGAGAGATGTGTGAGAGACTCACCCCTGGGGAGAGAGGAGTGTTAGAGACTTGTCCCTGGGCAGAGAGGAGTGAGAGAGACTCACCCCTGGGGAGAGAGGGTGTGAGAGACTTGTCTCTGGGAGAGAGGAATATGAGAGTCACATCCCTGGGGCGGAAGAGTGTGAGAGACTCATCCCCTGGGGAGAGAGGACTGCGAGAGACCTGTCCCTGGGGAGAGAGGTGTGTGAGAGACTTGTCCCTGGGGAGAGAGGGATGTGAGAAATTCATCGCCTGAGGTGAGAGGAGTGTAAAAGACTCATTCCCGGGGTAGAGAGGGATGTGAGAGATTCACCCCTGGGGGAGAGAGGGATGTGAGAGACTTGTCCCTGGGGAGAGCGGAGTGTGAGAGACTTGTCCCTGGGGAGAGCGGAGTGTGAGAGACTTGTCCCTGGGGAGAGAGGGATGTGCGAGTCTCATCCCTGGGGAGAGAGGAGTGTGAGAGACACATCCCCGGGGTAGAGAGGGATGTGAGAGACTCATCCCTGGGGGAGAGAGGAGTGTCAGAGACTCACCCCTGGGGTAGAGAGGGATGTGCGAGTCTCATCCCTGGGGGAGAGAGGACTGTGAGAGACTCACCCCTGGGGTAGAGAGGGGTGTGGGAGACTTGTCCCTGGGGGAGAGAGGAGTGTGAGAGACTCACCCCTCGGGAGAGAGGGGTGTGAGAGACTTGTCCCTGGGGGAGAGAGGAGTGTGACAGCCTCACCCCTGGGGTAGAGAGGGATGTGGGAGACATGTCCCTGGAGAGAGAGGAGTGTGAGAGACTTGTCCCTGGAGAGAGAGGAGTGTGAGAGACACATCCCTGGGGAGAGAGGAGTGTGACAGCCTCACCCCTGGGGAGAGAGGGATGTGGGAGACTTGTCCCTGGAGAGAGAGGAGTGTGAGAGACACATCCCTGGGGAGAGAGGGGTGTGAGATTCTTGTCCCAGGGGGAACGTGGAGTGTGAGAGACCCATCCCTGGGGGAAGAGAGGAGTGCGAGAGACGCATCCCTGGGGAGAGAGGAGTATGAGACCCTCCGTAAGATGTTGGAGGCGGGTCAGGTTAATTTAAAAGTAAATGTCTCCTGACTCTCAGTATCTAGGCTCACACCTGAACAGTGAGTGCAATTCAAGATGCTGAAGGACAGACAGTAGCTCTCAGTTCATGCCCAGCGAGACAGGAACACTTTCTGGGAAGCATTTCCAGAGAAGGTCAATGAATGGATAGAAATAGACAATAATGTTAGAGACATTGGAACGTAATGAAGATATTAAAGGGAATATAAACCAGGAGTGGTCATTGGCAAAGTATGCAGCATTGAGTCATAGAGATGTACAGCACAGAAACAGACCCTTCGGTCCAACTCATCCATGCCAGCCAGATATCCCAACCCAATCTAGTCCCACCTGCCAGCACCCGGCCCATACCCCTCCAAACCCTTCCTGTTCATCAACCCATCCAAGTGCTTTTTAAATGTTGCAATTGTGCCAGCCTCCACCATTTCAATATAATAATTATTTTAAAATAAGGATAAATTAAATGAAATCTCTTAACTGAACTGGGACAGCTTTTCTTTTGTAACTAGGTCCTTGCAACCTTTTATTCATTGCTCCATTTATTTTCTAGTTTCTTGCCCTGGTTTGAAGTTTTCTACAAGCTCCTAAACAATATCGCTGACTGCCTGGCAAAAGGACAGGTAAATATCACAATGTGTAAAATTATAACCTCAGTCAATCTACTGTATCACACATGCTAATGTGAGTTTGTTTGAGTTTTGAGTTCTGCTACCCTGATGCACTTTGTATGGTATGATGTGCCTGTAAACCACACAAAACACCTTTCAACGTATCTTGGTATATGTGACAACAATAAATCAAACTCCTAATATGATGGAAATTCACCCAACCTGTACCCCTTCCCTTTAGAACGCTTCCAACCTTATCACGTGCTGACGTTTTTGAGAGTTTGCTCCTTTGCCTCAGTGCACTGGCCACCTCTTTGTGTGTTATAATAAGTTTTGTTTTCATTTCTGCAGGACAATGAAGTGAAAGAACTCTTAAGAATCCTGTATATTCACCCACCTCCCCAACCAGACTCTCCACTCAAACTTGAACTTGTAAGTTAAAAAGACGAAAGAGACTCCATTTATTTAGCATCTTTCACAACCTCAGGACATCTACAATCGTTTCATACTGTCCCCATTCCCACTTTCTGGACTGTGCACTATAGGCCTGTTAAAAAAGCAAAGCGATGTTCATTTTGTATACCTTCGATTAATAGGAATTATGACTTGGTCAGTATACCATCTTTGGATAGAGTCATAGAGTCATACAGTATGGAAACAGACTCTTCGGTCCAATTAGTCCATGCAGAACATATTCTCAAACTAAACCAGTCCCACCTGCCTACTCCTAGCTCTTGTCCCTCCAAACCTTCCCTATTCATGGACTTATCCAAATGTCTTTTAAATGTTGTAACTGTACCTGCAACCACTACGTCCTCTGCAGTTCATTCCACACATGAAACACTCTCTCTGTAAAAAAACTGCTCCTCATGTACTTTTTAAATCTTTTTCTATAGTCAAACAAACCAGCAAAACTGCCATAAATCCCTGAGATAAACTAGGGTACAGTACAATGGGTGGTTTTAGTAATTCTAGGTGGGGAGCATCTAAAATTGGCCATTTACTTTCTTTGGAAAATACATCTGCCTGATTTATAAAAATAGCCATAAGTTATTTACAATCCAGATTGAAATAGGGTCAACAGAGTGAATATTTCAGGTTGATAATGTTTTGTGATGGAGAAAGTGAGGTCTGCAGATGCTGGAGATCAGAGCTGAAAATGTGTTGCTGGAAAAGCGCAGCAGGTCAGGCAGCATCCAAGGAGCAGGAGAATCGACGTTTCGGGCATGAGCCCTTCTTCAGGAATGTTTTGTGATATAAAGTACCTTCAAAGAGTAGTTGCTGTCGTAATTCGAGAAACACAACAGCCAATTTTCAGAGCAACAGCTCCCACAAACAGCAATGTGACAATGATGAGATGATCTGCTTTTGAAATGCTGGTTGGTTAATTATTGACCAGGGCACTGAAGAGAACTCCTCAGCTCTTCTTTGAAAGAATGCCATGGAATTATATACACCCAAGAGGCCAGCAGTCTGATCTGGAAGACAGTGCCTCTGACAATACAGCCTTTCCTCAGCACTGCACTCAGAGTGTCTGCCTGGATTATGTGCTGATATCTATGGAGTGGGACAAGGGCTCCCAGGTTCTGACTCAGTGAGAGCACTGCCTACTGATCTGTAGCTCACCTCAGCAAGTGCAGCATTTTGTTTAACATAAAGTTGGTAGTGTGTACATTGTAATGTGATATTTTAGAATGAAAAATAATACATAATACTGTTTCACAAGGCCCAGAAGCTGGGAGTTACAACAGGACGGTTTCTGAAAGATCAGAAGAGGGATCCTAGTAGTGGTATGCTATCGGTGAGTCGGGTGAAACCCGATAACCAAAGCCACTATACTGGAATTGACCAGATTAACCCAAACAGCACCTAACTTCAATCTAATTTACCTCAAGCAGCACCCCATGCATGCTGGCCAACTTAACTAGCAACTTGTGCTCCTATTGTGTAAAAAATGTGCTGTCTGCAGGCTAACGTACTCTAATTGTGCAGATTGTCAATCTTTCTTTTGTTAACAATGGTTTCCTAGTTTGCAAATATAACTCTACAATTCAGTCTTTATAATTCAAAGGATAGAAGCCTGGTAACTATAGAGTCAGTTTGCATGGTAGAGACCCCGATGGAGATTCTGAAGGGGAGCTCCTGATGGGGAGCTCTTGATGGGGAGATCCTGAGGTGGAGAACCTGAAAGGGAGCCCCTGAGGGTGGAGATTCTGAGGCAGAGATCCTAAGGGGGCTATCTAGATGGGAGATGTGAAAGAGCTGTTCTCTCTGGCTCAGCTTGGGAGCAACAGGCCATCCAGGACAGAGCAGTCCGTTTCGGACTGTGTGAGGCAACCATTGGATACTTTCCCCTCCAGGTATCCCACAGGTTGCACTCCATCTCCCTTACAGATCAATCATCATGGTTAACCTATCGTTCAGTCTGATATTTCTTCCTTGGAGACGAAGGGAAGTTGACAGCCTGAAGGCTATGAATCAGCCTCTGTTGCAGGGAGGCATGAGTCCCAGTGTTGGCAATATTAGCTGTAACCAGGTTTCAGAAAGACATTGGGACATTTCTTATTGGGAAACAGTAAATCATTGCTGGAACATCAGGTCCTTTAGGCCTGACCAGTGTCTCCATCGCCTGATTAAACTGCTGCTGTAGGCTCCCTTTCAAGGTGGGTGTGGGATGGATTAAAATGGGATGGGAGAAAAGGGGGAGAGGGGATACAGGAGACATGGGGAGAGAGAAGAGAAGGAGAGGGGAGGAACCAGGAGGGGGAAGATGTCAGTCTCCAGCATTATTAAGCATCCTTTTGCCTTGCACCTCTGTTAACTGCCTCATTACTCTCATTAATGCCTTGTGGGAACTACATTCCTGAAAATTAATCTCATTGCAACAAACACTGAGCAATGACACTCTGCAAACTGTATGTTTTATAACTTCAAATACAAACATAACTTTTTGATCTCTTCTCCTTCCAGCTTTCTTATTTTATTGCCCCCGACAGCAACAGCTTACCTACTATACCAGAGAGTGTAAGTATGACAGAGTGTTGGGGGCAGTGGTGGGCTGCCTGACTGGGGCAGTGATCATCCCAGTGGGAAATCTGTTTGGCCGATGTTTGGCAAACTACCTGCAGGAACCCATTCAATTTATATCAGGCACAGCCAGTGGAGAATGGTAATATCACTGATCTGGTAATCCAGGGCTAATGCTTTGGGAATACGTGTTGGAATCCGATAATGGCTGCTAATGGAATTTAAATTTGATCAGTAATTGTGGAAGTGACTGTTGTAAAAATGTATCTGCTTCACTAATGTCCTCAAGGGACAGAAGCAAAACTGCTGTCCTCTGGTTTGGACCTTAACTGGACCACATTGACACTCAACTGTCCTCTGAAATGGCCACTCATATCCAGGGCAATCAGGGATCAGCAAGAAGTGGCTTCTAGGTCTTGGGAAAGAATGCAAAATACACTCAAAATAGATTTGTACATTGACACACGCGCACACAGATCTGTCCAATTCGCTTTCCAACAAATCTCACCAAATAACAACCAGCCAGAGCTCCCATTACCATGAACCCCGCTGGAGACATGTATGTGTGAATATCGCTGATGTCAGGCAGAAAGAACATTGAACAATGCATAGAACTCATAGAACACTTATTAGACATTGTTCAGGATTTTACAGATGGTGGTATTTACTGCCCATTGCTTAAAAGGTACTGAAATTCACCCTGTCTCAGGCATGCTGCCCCATAGGCAATTAATGCTCTGGGGAGTCCCACCAGTCTAGTTGGCATCAGCTTCCTAGTCCCTCCCTGAAGAGTTGTGAACCCTCTGCTGGAACGGCACCCAGTCCCTGCAGGATAAGTAAGAGCTGGTCAGCAGGGAGGTTATTTGAAGGTGGCAAGGGCCAGGATAGGAAGCTCAGAGAATTGGGATTGGGAAGGCCTGTGCTTCTCAGGGTCAGAGCACAGGGAGAGGATATCTGGGTGGGGGCATCCATTTGGGAAAAGAAACCTGAAAAGAGGTCTTGATATTGGAGTAGGAGATGATAATGTCACATCTATTCACACACCAGAATTTTACACTCAATCTGTAAACCCAGTCATAGGGACTGTGAAATTCTAGTTTATGAGTTTAAGGTGCTGTTTTTTGGTAAGGTTACTGGGAGGTTCAGAGGCCTATTAAGAGTGACATTATATAGCCGTCTTTCTATAAATACCTCATATCACTGCAAAATGTACATAGTAAACCTTCCACTGAATGTTTTGCGTGAAGGAGTTAGAGTTGACTGAACTACAATACATTTATATCAGAATCAAGAATCATAATCACAATGAGCATTGATTTCTGCATTCTCCATACATTATTATCCCAAATCCGCCCTGCACCCCCCTCACCCTAACAGTCAACCCATGTAGGAAAAGATATTCCAGATTGATCATAGCTCCTGCTTCTGTTCAGAAATCTGCCCTGTCTAGTTCCTTTGCATTTTTCATGAGTCTCTGAGTGTCTCAGGCAGTAGCAGTATGTCGTACAGGGAGAGAGAACAGAGACATAAAAGGAATTTGATCTGAATTAATGATTTTGTGCAATGACACGAAACTGAAGAAGGTTTTACTCAGTTACAAAAATAAGTGAGGGATTATTGACTACTGTGTTGATATTGATTCAGTTTTTCTCATAAGATATTGCTCAATTTTGCATAATTCATTTCCTGTTTGTTGGCCAGTTTTGTATAAATGTTTTTTGGCTTACAGAGGAACCTGACAGAATATGTGGTTGCTGTGGATGTGAACAACATGCTGCACCTCTATGCCAGTATGCTACATGAGAGACGCATCATTATCACCTGCAGCAAGCTCAGCACGGTGAGTGACAGCTCAGACTGCTGTCATTCTTCAATCTCTATCCCTTCCCAATTCTCTTCCAGCACTCAGCTTCAACCATCTATCTCTACAGAGTACAGCTGTGATCGGATCTACAGGGACAGTCTATATCTAAAGAGTTCATGGATTCTTGAACTGAGATGCCCTGACAGAACATTCAGCTTTCTTTGATCCATTCAGAGTTGTCTAATCTCACCCCAGCTCAACAAAGTGGCTAGAATTTAAGACAAGACAATCAGGAGGATTCCTTGCTCCTCAGCCTTGTCAGTGGAGAGCTGTTGGAAGGTGCCTCTGTATAGGTGTTCCTGGACAATCCCAATTACATTACCTGCATTCAGAGAATGTTTGTACTATGGGTGTGGTATAGAGGAACATCTGGTCACTCTGGACCACACCAACCTACTGGACAGAGGTTGGCATTGGGAAAGGTAAAAACTTCCTCGACAATTTCCCTTCTTCCCAGTCAGAACACTCACGGCGGTGTTCACTGGCACTTTGCTGTGGTGATGAGCACCATCAATATTTCTCAATCATTGGCACCATGCTTTTTAGACTCTCACATGTTGTTCTCCTTTAATCCCTGCTTAATCTTCAAGCCTCCATTGTCTTCTTCCTTCAGTATTGGGGAAGACATGCCCCTCAATTTACATAGAACATAGAAGAATACAGCGCAGTACAGGCCCTTTGGCCCTCGATGTTGCGCCGATCCAAGCCCACCTAACCTATACTAACCCACTATCCTCCATATACCTATCCAATGCCCGCTTAAATGCCCATAAAGAGGGAGAGTCCACCACTGCTACTGGCAGGGCATTCCATGAACTTACGACTCGCTGAGTGAAGAACCTACCCCTAACTTCAGTCCTATATCTACCCCCCCTTAATTTAAAGCTATGCCCCCTTGTAATACCCGACTCCATACGCGGGAAAAGGTTCACACTGTCAACCCTATCTAACCCCCTAATCATCTTGTACACCTCAATCAAGTCACCCCAAACCTTCTTTTCTCTAATGAAAACAGCCCCAAGTGTCTCAGTCTTTCCTCATACGATCTTCCTTCCATACCAGGCAACATCCTGGTAAACCTCCTCTGCACCCGTTCCAGTGCCTCCACATCCTTCCTATAGTATGGCGACCAAAACTGCACACAATATTCCAGATGCGGCCGCACCAGAGTCTTATACAACTGCATCATGACCTCAGGACTCCGGAACTCAATTCCTCTACCAATAAAAGCCAGTACGCCATATGCCTTCCTCACCGCACTATTTACCTGGGTGGCAACTTTCAGAGATCTGTGTACATGGACACCAAGATCCCTCTGCTCATCCACACTACCAAGTATCCGACCATTAGCCCAGTACCCCATCTTTTTGTTATTCTTCCCAAAGTGAATCACCTCACACTTAGCTACATTGAATTCCATTTGCCACCTTTCTGCCCAGCTCTGCAGCTTCTCTATATCCTGCTGTAACCTGCCACATCCTTCCTCACTGTCAACAACTCCTCCGACTTTCGTATCATCCGCAAACTTGCTCACCCAACCTTCTAACCCCTCTTCCAGGTCATTTATAAAAATGACAAACAGCAATGGTCCCAAAACAGATCCTTGCGGAACACCGCTAGTAACTGCACTCCAAGATGAACCTTTACCATCAACTACTACCCTCTGTCTTCTTCCATCCAGCCAATTCCTAATCCAAACCTCCAACTCACCCTCAATGCCATACCTCCGTATTTTCTGCAGTAGCCTACCATGGGGAACCTTATCAAACGCCTTACTAAAATCCATATACACCACATCTACCGCTTTCCCCTCATCAACCTCCTTCGTCACCTTTTCAAAGAATTCAATAAGGTTTGTGAGGCACGACCTGCCCTTCACAAAACCATGCTGACTATCCTTGATCACATTATTCCTATCCAGATGTGCATAAATCCTATCCCTTACAATTCTCTCTAAGACTTTGCCCACAACAGAAGTGAGACTCACCGGCCTATAGTTACTAGGGTTATCCCTACTCCCCTTTTTGAACAAGGGAACCACATTTGCTATCCTCCAGTCTTCTGGCACTACTCCTGTAGACAAAGAGGATATAAAAATCAAGGCCAATGGCTCTGCAATCTCCTCCCTTGCTTCCCAGAGAATCCTAGGATAAATGCCATCAGGCCCAGGGGACTTATCTATTTTCACCTTTTCCAGGATTTCCAACACCTCTTCTCTACATACCTCAAAGCCATCCATTCTACTTATTTGTGACTCAGTATTCACATCGACGACAATGCCCTGTTCCTGAGTAAATACTGAAGAAAAGTATTCATTCAGTGTCTCCCCAATCTCTTCCACCTCCACACGCAACTTCCCACTACTATCCTTGACTGGACCTATTCCTACCCTAGTCATTCTTTTATTCCTAACATACCTATAGAAAGCCTTAGGGTTTTCCCTAATCCTACCGACTAAGGACCTTTCATGTCCCCTCCTTGCTGCTCTTAGCTCTCTCTTCAGGTCCTTCCTGGCTACCCTATAACTCTCAATCGCCCCAATTGAACCTTCACGTCTCATCTTGAGATAGGCCGCCCTCTTCCATTTAACAAGGGATTCCAATTCCTTATTAAACCACGGCTCCCTCGCACGACCCTTTCCTCCCTGCCTGACAGGTACATAATTATCAAGGACACTCAATAGTTGCTCCTTGAACAAGCTCCACATATCATTTACACTCTTGCCTTGGAGTCTACTTTTCCAAGCCACACATCCTAAGTCATGCCTCACCGCATCATAATTTCCCTGACCCCAGCTATAACTCTTGCCCTGTAGTACACACTTATCCCTCTCCATCACGAGAGTAAAAATCACCGAATTATGGTCACTATCCCCAAAGTGCTCACCTACCTCTAATTCTAACACCTGGCCTGGTTCGTTACCCAGAACCAAATCCAGTATGGCCTCACCTCTTGTTGGCCTGTCTACATATTGTGTCAGGAAACTCTCCTGCACACATTGAACAAACACTGACCCATCTAACGAACTTGAGCTATAGCTTTCCCAATCAATATCAGGAAAGTTAAAGACCCCCATAACAACCACCTTATTACTGTCACTCATCTCCTGAATCACCTTCCCTATCCTTTCTTCAATGATTCTAGGACTATTAGGAGGCCTGTAAAAGACTCCTAACAGGGTGACCTCACCTTTCCTATTCCTAACCTCAGCCCAAACTACCTCAGATGGCAAGTCCTCATCCATCGTCCTTTCCACCGCTGTAATACTATCTTTGACAAGCAATGCCACACCTCCCCCTCTTTTACCCCCACCTCTGACCCTACTAAAACATTTAAATCCTGGAACCTGCAACAGCCAATCCTGTCCCTGTTCTAGCCATGTCTCCGTAATAGCCACAACATCGAAGTCCCAGGTACCAACCCACGCTGCAAGTTCTGCAATTTGTCAGAGGGTGGCCACAGGTTGTAGTCAGGAGCTTGAGTCATTCTCTGTGATTTATCTATTTGTAAATTGCTATTTGTTTTCTGTTCCACAGTTAACTGCTTGTGTACACGGCTCAACCTCGATGCTGTATCCCATGTACTGGCAGCATATCTACATCCCTGTGCTCCCTCCACACCTCCTTGATTACTGCTGGTAAGAAATCCTTTCATTTACTGTTACTTGGAGAGGGAGAGCTGGTAAACAGTAGGTATCTCAGTAATGGTTGAAGTTTAGTGCAGATGCTGGAGGTGAAAGGTCAGCATATTAACCCTTTCTCTTGTCTGTTATACTTCCAGTGCTCCAATGCCTTACGTCATAGGGATCCACTCAAGCTTGATGGAGGTGAGTGGGTCAGTGTGTTTCACTATCTCATTCTTCAGTAGTGCTGACAAATGCCATTCCTCAAAGTTTGTTTCTTTTTTCCCACCAAGCTCCATATTCTGACCACAGCCAAGGAACAAACTTTGACCTTTGGTAGCTCTTCAATGTCTCTGTCATCTCCTGTAGAAACACATTCCTTATCCTGACACTTGCTTTGCTTTCTCCCACTGTTACAACAGGATAAAAGTCCAGATAGAATAGATACATGCAGAATAGTGTTCAGAAGAAACAATAACAGAAGGACAAGATTGTGAGTTCAAACCACATTCCAGAAATTCAGAATGCAATCGAGTGGTTCAGACAGATATTAAAGATCTTATGGTACTTCACAATAGAGTAACAAATTCTCCCAGTATCTGATCCAATAAACCTCCACCCAAAACATAACCTGTTTTCAGAACCATTCAGTATATATTATGGCCACCACACCAAGTTACATAATAATAGTCACTGAATTTCAAAATCCAAATAACAGAATGAAGCATTTTTGAGGTGTTTTGAGGTGACAAGACACTGAACATTTCCCAATCTATCACAATTGGTTTTCCAGTCACGAGTCTCATTGATATGAGGGTTAGGGAATGGTCTATTGGGTATGGTCACACAGACTGAAGTATCAGAACTGACTGTGGAGAAGACAGTGAATGTAGCACCGCTGAATGGGTTTACTCTGAGACATTCCTGATGAAGGGCTTATGCTCAAAATGTCGACTCTCCTGCTCCTCGGATGCTGCCTGATCGGCTGTGTTTTTCCAGCACCACACTTTTTGACTCTGATCTCCAGCATCAGCAGTCCTAACTTTATCCCAGATCCCTATCTTTCCCAAAGTAAATGCGAATGAGAGAAATGAAAGTTTGTTCCTTCAGATATCCCTTTCTTTTGCAGAAAGTCAGAAGCAGAGCGCTGGAGGATGTGGTTATATTAAATGTTGACTCAAATACACTGGAATCGCCATTCAATGATCTGGATAAGTTGCCACCAGATGTGGTGAGTTCACAGTGACAAAGTAAGCCATGACATTCCACTGCAAATGAGAGTGACTGAAGGGAGTTAGCAGTATGGCAGTCTTGTTATTGAATTAGTAATCCAGAGGTTATGCTAAACCCTGGGCACAGAAGTTCCTTCACACCAGCTGGTGAAATCTGAATTCAGGTAACAGACTTAGAATTGAAGACTACAGTGATCGTAAAACTATTGTCAGTTGTCATAAAAACTCATTTAGATCACTACGATCCATAGGGAACTATGATTTGGAGGTGTCGATGAAGGAGCGTCGCTCCGAAAGCTAGTGTGCTTCCAATTAAACCTGTTGGACTATAACCTGGTGTTGTGTGATTTTTAATATAGGAAACTCGGTTTGCTGATCTCACTCAATCTGCATGTAACTTCAGACCCACAGTGAAGTGATTAATTCTTAATGGTCTTTGATTTGGCCGAGCAAACCACGCAGTTACATTAAATTGCTTTGAATTCTAAAAATGAAAACGAGTAAACCTTACCGCTTCGACCACCCAGGCAGCAGATACAACAAGAGAGAAAGTGAGGGCTGCAGATGCTGGAAATCAGAGCTGAAAATGTGTTGCTGGAAAAGCGCAGCAGGTCAGGCAGCATCCAAGGAACAGGAGAATCGACGTTTCGGGCATAAGCCCTTATTCAGGAATGAGGGCTTTCCTCATTCCTGAAGAAGGGCTTATGCCCGAAACGTCGATTCTCCTGTTCCTTGGATGCTGCCTGACCTGCTGCGCTTTTCCAGCAACACATTTTCAGCAGATACAACAAGGGCAAACACTGTCTGATCAACACTGTCAAGTCCTCTTTGCTAATGTGTGGGGACCTATGTTCTGTCTAGGCTGCACAGACGCTGCTTTGAAGGCCTATGCAATGCCAATCAGCATTCTGATGCCATTCCGAGCGTTGGCTTCTCATTTCAGAAATCCCTGCTGCATACCTGCAGAAGAAACCAAAATTAGAGGGAATGTAGCTGGAGTCTAGTGCCAAATGTGGGAGAGCTCAATCTGACAGAGCAGTCAAGCAACAATCTGACATAGTTACGTACAGAATCAGATCTTATACATAATGTCTCAGATACCACCATCACTATCTCTGAATATTGTCTGTCCCACTGCCAGGATAGCCCCAGCCCAGGTGACAGCAGAGTAGTATATGGGAAGGAAGGAGTTCCTCTAGGAATCTTCCACATTGACACCAGACCTCATGAGGTCACATTGCATTAAGTCATGGACGCATATTTGCCCCCACGTCTTTTTTAAGTCTTTCTCCTCTCACCGTAAAAATGTGCCCCTTGCTTTGAAATGCCACATCCTAGGGAAAAGACACCCTAACATTAACTCTATCTATATCCCTCATTATTTTATAGACTTTGATAAAGCCATCTCTCAACCTCCTACACATCAGTGAAAAAAGTCTCAGTCTATCCAGCCTTTCTCTATAACTCAAACCAATCTCTTGCTTGTCATCTAGCCTCTCACTACTTGTTCCCCACCCCCGGCTGATCAGTCAGTTCCATTCCATGTTGAACGTCACTTGGATTGGGACCGGAGGTGGCTCGAATGTACTCTAGGTGGAGGACTTCAATGTCCACTACTAAGAGTGACTTGCCAGCACTACTATGGACTGAACTGGTTGAGTTCTAAAGGAAATTGCTACCAGGCTGAATCTACAACAGGTTGTAAAGGAACCAACAAGAGGGAAAACCAGATGTGACCTCAGTCTCACCAGTCTCCCTAGCACAGATACACATATCCATTATAGCAAGAGTGATCGGTACACTCCATGTGGAGACAAAGTGCAGCTTCATTTTGAGGATACTCTTATCATCTTGTGTAGTTATAGAGTCATAGAGATATACAACACGGAAACAGACCCTTCGGTCCTACTCATCCATGCCGACCAGATTTTCTAAATTAATCTAGTCCCATTTGCAAGCACTCGACCCATATCCCTCTAAACTCTTCCTTTTCATATACCCATCCAGATGCCTTTTAAATGTTGTAATTGTACCAGCCTCCACCACTTCCTGTGGCAGCTCATTCCATACACAGACCACCCTCTGCATGAAAACGTTGCCCCTTAGGTTCCTTTTAAATCTTTCCCCTCTCACCTTAAACCTATGCCCCCAATTCTGGATACCCCCAACCCAGGGGAAAAGACCTTGTCTATTTACCCCAGCTATGCTCCTCATGATTTTATAAATCTCTATAAGGTCACCCCTCAGCCTCCAACGCTCCAGGGAGGACATGTTGAATGGATTCAAACAGATCTGGCAATTCAACACTGAATATCAATGAGGCATTGTGGACCGTCAGTAGCAGCAGAAGTGTATTCAGCCACTTTCTGTTACCTTACAGTCTGGTATATCTCCCACTCTATTATTACTATCAAGGCTGGATCAACCCAAGTTTAATGAAGAGGATAGGAGACCATGCCGGAACAGCACTGGCTGGAACTGAAAATGGGTGTCAACCTGGTGAAACAATAAAACAGGATTACTTGCATGCCAAATTGTAGAAGTAACAAGGGATAGATACAATCAACATATCACATATCAGCTCTGCAGTCCTGTCACATCTAGTTATGAATGGTGGTGGATAATTAAACATTCCTGATGAAGGGCTTATGCCCGAAACATCGACTCTCCTGCTCCTCAGATGCTGCCTGACCTGTTGTGCTTTTCCAGCGCCACACTTATCAACTCTGTCTCACCAGCATCTGCAGTCTTCACTCTCTCTGTGTGGATAATTAAACAACCAACATAGAAAGAAAACTCTATAAATGCCCCCATCCTCAACAATGGGAGAGCCCAGCACACCAGTTTTAAAAGATAAGGCTATAGCATTTGCAGACATAAAAGAAATTTGCTCCCTTCCTTCCTTGCACACTAAAACTAGATGATTGTTGTTGAAAGTCAGTCATCTCAATCCCAGATTGTAACTTCAAGAGTTCCTCAACGTAATGCTCTACCCAACCATCTTCAGCTGTTCCATCAGTGACCTTCCGTCCATCATTGGGACAGAATGAGAATATTAATTGATGATTGTACAATATTCAGCACCAATCATGACTCCTCTGATACTCAAGCAGCCCACTCCTTGATGTTCAATGATTTTACGTCATTGAATACCCCACTATCAGCAGCCTGAGGTTGCCATTGACGAGAAACTGAATTGAACCAATCATATAAATACTGTGGCTACAAGGAGGGAGGTGGTGGGGTAATGGTAATCTCACTGAACAAGTAAACCTGAACACCAGGCTAATGTTCTGGGTCATATATTTGAATTCAATCATGGCAGATGGTGAAATTTGAAATCAATGTTATCAAGAATGGAATTTGAAAACCTCTTCTAACGACAACCATCTAACAAATGTCAATGTCACAAAAATCCATCTGGGTCACTACTGTCCTTTCGGAAAGGAAATCTGCTATCCTTACCTAATCTGGCCAACATGTGATCCAGACCTACAACAATATAACTGATTCTGAACTGTCCTCTGGATCTTTGGGGATGGTGAATAAATGCTGGCCTCGTCAGAGATGCCCACATTCCATGATTCTGAAAAGGGCAGGTTAAAGGCTAAGATTTCAGCCAAGAGTAATTCATCTCTGGAGAAGAATTGGGAGGAGGTGAGAGTTTAAATGGGAAGTGTTGATGGCTGCCCTCGATGACCTCTGACCTCTGAGGTTTTGTTTGTTTCAGGTGTCCGTTCTGAAAATGAAGTTGAAGAAGCAGTCCGCAGTTACTGGCGATGTGGTGGCAAGAGCCTTTCTCAGGGCACAGGCTGCAATCTTTGGAAGCTATCAGGATGCTCTTAAATTTAACTCTGTGAGTGTCCACACTCACTCAGACCCAACTCCATCTCTTCCACCTGTACCCTGTCAACTTAGACTTGAAGACTCAATGTTCAATATGGAGGCATCTTTCCCAAACTCACCAATTGTTGGAAACAGCAATTTTTACCTTTACTCTGAGGACTTTGAAGATATCAGGAAGGGGCATATAAATCTTATTGTGAGACAGCAAATAATTAGAGAGAGAATGAAATTAATTTGAATGTACAGTTATCATTTGATTGTACAGAGGAAAGATTGTTGTTGAGGAAAGATACATTTTGACAAAGCTTTCCGTTTTGAACTCATTAGGACAACTGCCAAGAATATAAATTCTGGAGGAAAATGTACACTTCATTTACAGTGCTAATTACATGGCAAGATTGACAGTTAACAGCCAGGCGCTGTTTAAATGTAAACTTGCATTAGTGTTACTGTAGGAACATTCAGAGGTTATTGGCCAGAGGCCCGATGTTAAAATAGAAAGAAACAAGAAAGGATATGATGGGGCGGAGTGTTCAACCATAAATTCTTTCCTACATATTAATGTTAAATGTGAGTCCACTTTCCCAAGAGATTGAGTAAAATGACAAAAATTATAGAAATGTAATTATTTACTCATTAATTTTTACGTGGGGTTAATGTAGTTTCCTTGAGAGCTTAATGTTTTGGCTGTCACATGGCATGACATGATGGTGTCCAAACTGCCACAGCCCAGAAACCTGATCTCGAGAGGGACAATTGTTGCTGCTTTCTATAACAGAAAGAGTTCCTGCCCCTGATCATTACTTGTCTGTTGTCCATTGGACAAGGGAAGGGTAGAGGATAATGAAGAGCTAGAATGGCACTGGAAACAGATTCAAAACAGACTTTTTATGTAAGTTGGATAAATACTTAAAGAGGAAGCATCTGCTGAGCTTTGGGGAAAGAACAGGGTAGTGAGACTAATCAGATAGCTCTTTGACAATGGGCCAAATGGCATCCTTTAATGCAGATTAATTCAATGATTGGTAACAGTTCAAGGAACCTAGGAAAAAAATGGGAAAGAAGAGAAGCTATGGGGTAATGGAGTCTGTTTTCCTTTATGCTTAGGATGAACCAGTCACATTTTGTGAGGAGATATTTTTGAATCACAAACCTGCCTGGATGAAGGATTTCCTGCAACATGCAGTACATCTTCAGCTCTTCAAACAGGTGAGACTTGGCTTCCGCCGCCTTCGCCTCCGCACCTATTTCTTTAACCAAGACTCCCGCCCACCCTCTGACGACCCCTTCTCCCGCCTCCAACACACCCCATCCACCTGGACACCCCGTGCTGGCCTCCTACCTGCCCTCGACCTCTTCATATCCAACTGCCGCCGCGATATTAACCGCCACCTGAACTCCCCCACCCCTCCCACCCACTCCAACCTCTCACCCTCGGAACGCGCAGCCCTCCACTGACTCCGTTGCAAGCCCAACCTCACTATCAAACCAGCAGACAAGGGAGGCGCGGTAGTAGTTTGGCGCACCGACCTCTACACCACTGAGGCCAAACGCCAGCTCGCGGACACCTCCTCCTACTGCCCCCTTGACCATGACCCCATCCCCACCACCAAACCATCATCTCCCAGACCATCCATAACCTCATCACCTCAGGGGACCTCCATCCACTGCCTCCAACCTCATAGTCCCACAACCCCGCACTGCCCGCTTCTACCTCCTGCCCAAAATCCACAAACCTGACTGCCCCGGCCGACCCATTGTCTCCGCCTGCTCCTGCCCCACCAAACTCATCTCCGCCTACCTTGACACCGTCCTGTCCCCCTTCGTCCAAGAACTCCCCACTTACGTTCGGGACACCACCCACGCCCTCCACCTGCTCCATGATTTTCGCTTCCCCGGTCCCCAACGCCTTATTTTCACCATGGACATCCAGTCCCTGTACACCTCCATCCCCCATCACGAAGGACTCAAAGCCCTCCGCTTCTTCCTTTCCCGCCGTACCGACCAGTACCCTTCCACAGACACCCTCCTTCGACTGACTGAACTGGTCCTCACCCTGAACAACTTCTCTTTCCAATCCTCCCACTTCCTCCAAACGAAAGGAGTAGCCATGGGCACCCGCATGGGCCCCAGCTATGCCTGCCTCTTCGTAGGATATGTGGAACAATCCATCTTCCGCAACTACACTGGCCCCACCTCCCACCTTTTCCTCCGCTACATCGATGACTGTATCGGCGCCGCCTCGTGCTCCCACGAGGAGGTGGAACAGTTCATCCACTTCACCAACACCTTCCACCCCGACCTCAAATTCACCTGGACAGTCTCAGATTCCTCCCTCCCCTTCCTCGACCTTTCTATTTCCATCTCAGGCGACCGAATCAACACGGACATCTACTACAAACCGACCGACTCCCACAGCTACCTGGACTACACCTCCTCCCATCCTGCCCCCTGCAAAAACGCCATCCCATTCTCCCAATTCCTTCGACTCCGCCGCATCTGCTCCCAGGAGGACCAGTTCCAAAAACGCACATCCCAGATGGCCTCCTTCTTCAAGGACCGCAATTTCCCCCCCGACGTGATCGACGATGCCCTCCACCGCATCTCTTCCACTTCCCGATCCTCCGCCCTTGAACCCCGCCCCTCCAACCGCCACCAGGACAGAACCCACTGGTCCTCACCTACCACCCCACTAACCTCCATGTACAGCGCATCATCCGCCGTCATTTCCGCCACCTCCAAACGGACCCCACCACCAGGGATATATTTCCCTCCCCTCCCCTATCAGCATTCCGTAAAGACCACTCCCTCCGTGACTCCCTCGTCAGATCCACACCCCCCACCAACCCAACCTCCACTCCTGGCACCTTCCCCTGCAACCGCAGGAGGTGCAAGACTTGCGCCCACACCTCCCCTCTCACCTCCCTCCAAGGCCCCAAAGGAAACTTCCATATCCGCCACAGATTCACCTGTACCTCCACACATATCATCTATTGCATCCTCTGTACCCGATGTGGCCTCCTCTATATTGGGGAGACAGGCCGCCTACTTGCGGAGCGTTTCAGAGAACACCTCTGGGACACCCGGACCAACCAACCCAACCACCCTGTAGCTCAACATTTCAATTCCCCCTCCCACTCCACCAAGGATATGCATGTCTTTGGACTCCTCCATCGTCAGACCACAGCGAAACGACGGTTGGAGGAAGAACGCCTCATCTTCCGGCTAGGAACCCTCCAACCACAAGGGATGAACTCGGATTTCACCAGTTTCCTCATTTCCCCTCCCCCCAGCCTGTCTCAGTCAAATCCATCAAATTCAGCACCGCCTCCCTAACCTGCAATCGTCTTCCTGACCTCTCCGCCCCCACCCCAGTCTGTCCTATCACCCTCACCTTGACCTCTTTCCACCTATCACATTTCCGACGCCCCTCCCCCAAGTCCCTCCTCCCTATCTTTTATCTTAGCCTGCTGGACAAACTTTCCTCATTCCTGAAGAAGGGCTAATGCCCGAAACGTCGATTCTCCTGTTCCCTAGATGCTGCCTGACCTGCTGCGCTTCTCCAGCAACACATTTCCATCCAAGATGGCAACATATATTAGGGTGAACCCAGCATTTGGTAGGGTTCACTACTCAACATTAAGACTCCTCAATCTGATGAGTAATTTCTTAATACAATGACTAAGGATCCCAAGTTCCTCTTCCACTCAGCATTCCAAATGAAAAACACCTTTGAATTTTACAACAAAGAAAGTGCACATTAAGCCCATCATAGACATTCCAAGTCTATGCCACAACAATTGCAAACTCATCTCTCACTGCTCAACCCCACCCCGTGGTCCTGTATCATCCTAAACACCCTGCCCACACTCTCCCCAAAGCTCTGTATTAATCCCCAAATTAATCCCACTGCCCCATTCTCTCCCCTTTGCCCTGTATCAATTCCAAACTAACCTTCCTGCCCCACACTGTCCCCACTTTCTCCCCATAGCCCTGTATCAATTCCAAACTCACCCTCCTGCCCCACACTGTCCCCACTCTCTCCCCATAGCCCTGTATCAATTCCAAACTAACCCTCCTGCCCCACACTGTCCCCACTCTCTCCCCATAGCCCTGTATCAATTCCAAACTAACCCTCCTGCTCCACACTCTCCTCACTCTCTCCCCATAGCCCTGTATCAATTCCAAACTAACCCTCCTGCCCCACACTGTCCCCACTCTCTCCCCATAGCCCTGTATCAATTCCAAACTCACCCTCCTGCCCCACACTCTCCCCATAGCCCTGTATCAATTCCAAACTAACTCTCCTGCCCCACACTGTCCCCACTCTCTCTCCATAGCCCTGTATCAATTCCAAACTAACTCTCCTGCCCCACAATGTCCCCACTCTCTCCCCATAGCCCTGTATCAATTCCAAACTAACCCTCCTGCCCCACACTGTCCCCACTCTCTCCCCATAGCCCTGTATCAATTTCCAAATACATCCCTGCCCCACTCTCAACACACAGTCTCTGATGGAATGCTATTTCCTATATTTCCCTTAAAAATTATATCGATTTCTTCCTTAACCAATCCCTATTGGGAAGTAAAGCAACTCTGACTTTAACATATAAAAAAATGAATTCCTGCGCTCTCTGAACTCTTCATAGCCATTTTAAAATACTGGCCTACCCCAGCCCAATCAGAAATAAGAGCAGTTTAATTCTCCTCTGTTTTGGATTCAGTTTATAGACAATCGACTGGAAAAACTTAATCAAGGGAAAGAATTGACAGATATATTCGAAGAGGAAGTCAATCTAGGTGGCTTTTCATCAGGTAAGAGCTGTTAATCTTGAGTTTACTCTCACATTATCCAACATAGACACAAGCTGCCTCTCCCTACAATACTCCACTTTGCTGAATAGCATGACGCTATCTCTTTTCTCTCTCACTCTCCCTCTCTCCCTACCCCAGGCTGCTCCAAGTTGTGGATTCAAAACTTTAAGGTAAGTCAAACAAACTTTTCAGTTTAGTTATAAAGCCATTGAAGGCCAAATTTCAGGATACAAGCAGGGCTGGTGAGAGGTTTGAGAAAAGACATGAACAATAACACCAAGATTGGGTGTGAAAAGCCAACAGATTCGAGATGGAAGAGAGAAATGTGAAACGGGGCAGATCAACAAATGGAAGGGAACTAGGCAAATGAGTTGGAGAAACACAATTATATTTTGTTTAAAACTATGGAGGATTCCGAGGAAAGAAGAGGGACGGAACTTGGCTGGAGTGAAGGGAAGGGGGGGATAAAGAGAGGGCAAAACAGATGGAGGACAAAGAGACGGGGAATTATGTAGGGAGAAGTGCGGAAGGGGGAGAGTGTGGAGGGAACTGGGAGAGTGGGTGGGCTGTAGGGATAAGGGAGAGAGGACATTCAAAGGTGAATTTTGAATGTCACGTGATAGTGTTGGACTATCTGATAGTTAAAAATCACACAACACCAGGTTATAGTCCAACAGGTTTAATTGGAAGCACTAGCTTTCGGAGCGACGCTCCTTCATCAAGTGATAGTGGAGAGTTCAATCCTAACACACAGAATTTATAGCAAAAATTTACAGTGTGATGTAACTGAAATTATACATTGAAAATTGATTGTTAAGTCTTTCATTTGTTTGAATACCATGATAGTTTCACTTTTTTCATGTGTAAATCACAAAACTTTTTTTTTAAAGTTGCATTCGCAGGTTAGCTGTTAACAATGGTGATAGCTAGACAATATGTTGAAGGTGTTAACCCCCTGTGTTCTCTGTCTATGCCATGATGTTGAGATTGATTCTAATCTAAAAAGTGAGATAACAGAGTTTTACAAGAATGCATGCAGTTTTTGAGCAAAATACAATGTAACCCTGCAAGTACAAATTCACCCACAAAATATGTGTGTGCATGTGGGTCTTTGTCTGTCTATGTGTGTGTCTGTCTGGGGTGGGGGTTGTGAGTGTGAGAAAGTGTATGTATGTGTGTGTGTAGTGAGTGCAGAGTGTCTTAAGTCTGTGAAGGGGTGCGTGAGGGAGTGTGTGTCTGTAAGGGTGTGTGTGGGTGTCTGTGTGCGCGTCTGTGTATATGTGTGTCCGTGTGTATGTGTGTATAGGAGTGCCTGTGTGTGTGTGTGTGTGAGAGAGAGAGTGTGTGTGTGTGGGAGATCTGTGTGTGTGTATAGTGCAGTGGTTGTCACCTGTAATGTGACATGAACCCAAGGTCCCAGTTGAGGTCCTCCCTATGAGTACTGAACTTAGCTATCAGCCTCTGCTCGACCACTTTTCGCTGCTGCCTGTCCCGAAGTCCACCTTGGAGGATGGTCACCCGAAGGTCTGAGGCTGAATGTCCTGGACCACTGAAGTGTTCCCCAACTGGGAGGGAACCCTCCTGTCTGTTGATTGTTGTGCAGTGCCATTCATCCGTTGTCGTAGCCTTTGCTCGGTTTCCCCAATGTACCATGCCTCAGGGCATCCTTACCTGCAACGTATAAGATAGACAACGTTGGCTGAGTCACATGAGTACCTGCCATGTACAAGGTGGGAGGTGTCCCCACACGTAATAGTGGTATCTATGTCCACACTCTGACACGTCTTGCAGCGTCCACCGTGACAGGGTTGTATGGAGTTGTCCTGAGAGCCGGGCAGCTTGCTACGAACAACGATCTGTTTGAGGTTTGGTGGTTGTTTAAAGGCAAGTAGTGGAGGTGTGGGGAAGGTCTTGGTGAGGTGCTCAGCCTCATTGATAATGTGTTGCAGGTCACGAAGAACATGGCATAGTTTTTCAGCTCCTGGGAAATACTGAACAACGAAGGGTACCCTGTCAGTTGCAGCACGTGTCTGAGCAGATCCGGTGTACGCGTAGGGCTTGTCCATAGGGGATGGCTGTTTTAATATGTCATGGTGAGATTGATGACCATGGACTACTCTCAACTATCTGTCTCATTCTTGGACACGTGTGTCTCCATCAAGGATGGACACCTCAGCACCACACTCTACCGCAAACCCACAGACAACCTCACAATTCTACACTTCTCCAGCTCCCACCCAAAACATATTAAACAGTTATCCCCTATGGACAAGCCATACACGTACACCGGATCTGCTCAGATAAGGAGGGACGTGACGGACACCTGGAAGTACTCAGGGATGCCCTCACAAGAACGGGGTACGATGCCCCACTCATCGACCGCCAGTTCTGACGTGCCACAGCAAGGAACCGTAATGACCTCCTCAGGAGACAGACACGTGCTGCAACCGACAGGGTACCCTTCGTTGTTCAGTATTTCCCAGGAGCTGAAAAACCACGCCATGTTCCTCGTGACCTGCAACACATTATCAATGAGGATTAGCACCTCACCAAGACCTTCCCCACACCTCCACTACTTGCCTTTAAACAACCGCCAAACCTCAAACAGATCGTTGTTCGTAGCAAACTGCCCGGCTCTCAGGACAACTCCATACAACCCTGTCACGGTGGACGCTGCAAGACGTGTCAGAATGTGGACATAGACGTGGGGAACCTCCCACCTTGTACATGGCAGGTAATCATGTGACTCAGCCAACGCTGTCTATCTTATACGTTGCAGGTAAGGATGCCCTGAGGCATGGTACATTGGGGAAACCGAGCAAAGGCTACGACAACGGATGAATGGGCACCGCACAACAATCAACAGATAGGAGGGTTCCCTCCCAGTTGGGGAACACTTCAGTGGTCCAGGACATTCAGCCTTGGACCTTCGGGTGACCATCCTCCAAGGCGGACTTCGGGACAGGCAGCAGCGAAAAATGGCTGAGCAGAGGGTGATAGCTAAGTTCAGTACCCATCGGGAGGGCCTCAACTGGGACCTTGGGTTCATGTCACATTACAGGTGACCACCATTGCACTATACACACACACAGATACTCCTACACACACACACACACACACACACAGGCACTCCTATACACACATACACACAGACGCACACACAGACACCCACACACACCCTTACAGACACACACACACTCCCACACTCACACATGCACCCCTTCACAGACTTAAGACACTCAGCACTCACTACACACACACACATACACTCTCTCACACTCACAACCCCCAACCCAGACACACACAGACAAAGACCCACATGCACACATATATTTTGTGGGCTGAATTTGTACTAGCAGGATTACCTTGTACTTTGCTCAAAAACTGCATGAATTCATGTAAAACTCTGTCATCTCAATTTTTAGATTAGAATCAATCTAAACATCATGGTATAGACAGAGAACACAGGGGGCCAACACTTTCAACATATTGTCTAGCTATCACTCATTGTTAACAGCTAACCCGAGAATGCAACTTTTAAAAAAAGGTCTGGTGATTTACACATGAAAGAAGTGAAACTATCATGGTATTCAAACAGATGAAAGACTTAACAACCAATTTTTCAATGTATAATTTCAGTTACATCACTCTGTAAATTTTTGCTATAAATTCTGTGTTAGGATTGAGCTCTCCACTACCACCTGATGAAGGAGCAACGCTCCGAAAGCTAGTGCTTCCAATTAAACCTGTTGGACTATAACCTGGTGTTGTGTGATTTTTAACTTTGTACACCCCAGTCCAACACCAGCATCTCCAAATCATGACTGTTTGACAGTGACAGTGTTGCACTGTCTGGCACTGATCATGTTGTACAGTTTAACAGTGATGGTGTTGGACTGTCTGACAATGACGATGTTGGACTGTCTGGCGGTGATGGTGTTGGACTGTCTGACAGTGCCGGTGTTAAAGAGTCTGACGGTGACGGTGTTGAACTATTTGGCAGTGACGGTGTCAAACTGTCTGGCACTGAAAATGTTGGACTGTCTGGCACAGAAGATGTTGGACTGTGTGGCAGTGACGATGTTAGAATGTCTGATGGTGACGGTGTTGAACTTTCTGACGGTGATGGTGTTGGACTGTCTGACAGTGATGGTATTGGATTGTCTGATAGTGACAGTGTAGGACTCTCTGATGGTGACGGTGTTGCACTGTCTGGCACTGATCATGTTGTACAGTCTAACGGTGATGGTGTTGGACTGTCTGACAATGACGATGTTGGATTGTCTGGCGGTGATGGTGTTGGATTGTCTGACAGTGCCGGTGCCGGTGTTAAAGAGTCTGACGGTGACGGTGTTGGACTACTTGGCAGTGACGGTGTCACATTGTCTGGCACTGAAGATGTTGGACTGTGTGGCAGTGATGATGTTAGAATGCCTGATGGTGACGGTGTTGGACTGTCTGATGGTGATATGTTGGACTGTCTGGCGGTGACAGTGTTGGACTGTCTGGCGGTGACAGTGTTGGACTTCTGGCGGTGATGGTGTTGGACAGACTGGCGGTGATGGTGTTGGCCTGTCTGACGGTGATGGTGTTAGACTGTCTGGCGGTGATGGTGTTAGACTGTCTGACGGTGACAGTTTTGGACTGTCTGGCGATGATGGTGTTAGACTGTCTGGCAGTGATGGTGTTAGACTGTCTGACGGTGACAGTGTTGGACTGTCTGACAGTGACAGTGTTGGACTGTCTGGCGGTGATGGTGTTGGACTGTCTGACGGTGACAGTTTTGGACTGTCTGGCGATGACGGTGTTAGGACTGTCTGGCGGTGACAGTGTTGGACAGTGGCGGTGATGGTGTTGGACTGTCTGGAAGTGATGGTGTTGGACTGTCTGATGGTGATGGTGTGGGATTCTCTGGCAGTGACAGTGTTGGACTGTCTGGCGGTGATGGTATTGGATTGTCTGATGGTGACAGTGATGGTTTTGGACTGTCTGATGGTGACAGTGTAGGATTGTCTGACAGTGATGGTTTTGGACTGGCGGTGACAGTGTTGAAGTGGCAGTGACACTATTGGACAGTCTGACGGTGATGGTGTTTCTGACAATGACAGTGTTGCACTGTCTGGCACTAATCATGTTGTACAGTCTAACAGTGATGGTGTTGGACTGTCTGACAATGAGGACGTTGGACCGTCTGGCGGTGATGGTGTTGGACTGTCTGATGGTGATGGTGTGGGACTGTCTGATGATGATGGTGTTGGACTGTCTAGCGGTGACAGTGTTGGACAGTCTGTCGGTGATGGAGATGGACGGTCCGACAGTGATGGTGTTGGACTGTCTGACAGTGATAGTATTGGATTGTCTGATAGTGACAGTGTAGGACTCTCTGATGGTGACGGTGTTGGACTGTCTGACGGTGATGGTGTTGGACTGTCTGATGATGATGGTGTTGGACTGTGTGACAGTGTTGGAATGTCTGGCAGTGACAGTGGTGGACTGTCTGGTGGCGTTGGATTGTTTGACGGTAATGGTGTTGGACTAACAGTATTGAACATTTTGATGGTAGTGGACTGTCTGATGGTGATGGTGTTGGACTTTCTGGCGCTGTTGGACTGTCTGATGGTGACGGTAATGGACTGTCTGACGGTGATCGTGTTGTACTGTCTAACGGTGATGGTGTTGGACTAACTGACAACGATGATGTTGGAGTGTCTGGCGGTGAAGGTGTTGGAGTGTCTGACGGTGACAGTGTTGGAGTGTCTGACGGTGACAGTGTTGGAGTGTCTGATGTGATGGTGTTGAACAATCTGGTGGCGACAGTGATGACGTCAGATGGTGAGTGTGGACTGTCTGATGGTGACAGTGATGGACTGTCTGATGGTGATGGACTGTCTGCTGTGATGGTGTTGGCCTGTCTGATGGTGATGGTGTTGGACTGTTTGATGATAATAGTCTTTCTGACCGTGACGGTGTCGGACTGTCTGATGGTGATAGTGTTGGACTGTCTGATGGTGATGGTGTTGGATTGTCTGATGGTGATGGTGTTGGCCTGTCTGACGATGACAGTGTTGGACTCTCTGACAGTGATGGTGTTGGACTGTCTGATGGTGACTGTGTTGGACTGTTTGATGATAATGGTCTTTCTGACCGTGACGGTGTCGGACTGTCTGATGGTGATAGTGTTGGACTGTCTGATGGTGATGGTGTTGGATTGTCTGACAGTGATGGCCTGTCTGATGGTGATGGTGTCGGACTGTCTGACGGTGATGGCCTGTCTGATGGTGTTGGACTGTCTGATGGTGATGGTGATGGTGATGGTGATGGTGTTGGATTGTCTGACAGTGATGGCCTGTCTGATGGTGATGGTGTCGGACTGTCTGACGGTGATGGCCTGTCTGATGGTGTTGGACTGTCTGATGGTGATGGTGTCGGACTGTCTGATGGTGATGGCCTGTCTGATGGTGTTGGACTGTCTGATGGTGATGGTGTTGGACTGTCTGATGGTGATGGTGTCGGACTGTCTGACGGTGATGGTGTCGGACTGTCTGACGGTGATGGCCTGTCTGATGGTGTTGGACTGTCTGATGGTGATGGTGATGGTGATGGTGTTGGATTGTCTGACAGTGATGGCCTGTCTGATGGTGATGGTGTCGGACTGTCTGACGGTGATGGCCTGTCTGATGGTGTTGGACTGTCTGATGGTGATGGTGATGGTGTTCGACTGTCTAACGGTGATGGTGTTGGCCTGTCTGACGGTGATGGTGTTGGACTGTCTGATGGTGACAGTGTTGGACTGTCTGACAATGACAATATTGGTCTGTTTGGTGGTTACGGTGATGGACTGTCTGATGTGATGGTGATGGTGACAGTGACGGTGTGGGCCTGTGTGATGTTGTGATTTTTTTTCTCTGTTTGCAGAAAGGTGGTGGAGCTCTGATTCACACAGTGAGATCCAAGACCAATCCAGCCATGAAGAATATGTATAAATATGTAAGTTCAGAGTTAATGGGCACACCATTCACTATTGGGGTAGTGTGATCCTTGAAGCTGTCTAGATTGATTGCCAAGTTAGCTATGGTCTGAATAGGGAGCTCTCAGAATGATAACAACTGGTGAAACTGAAACAATTCAGCTGTAATTGAAACATCTGTCACTCTTACCTAAACGTTACAAATATGAACTAACTCATGCAGGGCTCTCACTTCCGGTCCACAATCCCTCTGATCTTACTTATGCATCTTTGGAGCTTATTGTCCAATCAAAGCCACCTATCTTTCACCGTATTTGTATCACATGGATTCACCCTTTGTGTTCTGTAACCCAGGTCCAAACCTACAGTGCAGTGTGGTCTCTGCTCTCCTCCTCTCTGACCCTGCTGCGTATTTCTGATTTACTTTTTATTTCAAAAATAAACTTTATTCATAAAAATATCTTCAAGCACCTGTATAGTTATTACAGCAGGTCAGTTCTGTACAGTAGCATATGGAGAAACAAACAAACATTGGAGTTTGACTCTATGCAGCAAATAAACCAAAAACATTTCTCACTTGTGCAAGATTATATTTACATATATTTGAGGCACCAGGAGGAACTGGTAACTGAACGGATTCCCATTTACCTTGGGCAGGAAGTCCTCAGACAGTGGTCTATCCCCACTGCGCCTTGGCGGCAGCTGCTCTAAGCTTCAGTGCGTCCCTCAGCACGTAGACCTGGACCTTGGGATGTGCCCGTCTGCAACACTCAGTCAGGGTCAGCTCCTTGCTTGGGAAGACCAGTTAGTTTCGGGCAGAGCAAAGATTGTCTTTCACTGAGTTAAAGGTCCTCCAGGCACAGTTGATGTTTGTTCCTGAGGTGTGGACGTACCGAGCATAGAGCACAAACACCTCTGTCAGAGAACTGCTTGAAATGAATTTCAACAAACAGCATTGCAACTCTCTCCAGACTTCCTTTGCAAAGGCATATTCCAACAGGAGATTTGTGAGAGTCTCTAGCCCCTGCAGCCGCTGCAAGGGCAGTGTGCAGTGACGTGGACAGACGAGGCATGCATAATGGGATCTCCCAAGTAGTGCCTTTCTCCCCACCAGCCAGGCGATGTCTTTGGTGCTTGTTGGAAAGTGCTGGTGATGAGGCATTCTGCCAAATGGCTTTGACAGTCTGCTCAGGGAACAACCTATAAGGAACCACCCTCTCCTTTTCTCTCAGGGTCTCAAGGACACTACATGCTGACCACTTCTTGATGGACTAGTGGTCAAAGGGGTTTTTCTTTGCAAATGTCTCCATGAGGGTGATAGGAAATGGTTGAACTACTTGGAGTGTTCTGTGTCTCCGAGATCTGGCCAATCCCTCGCAACAGCAGGGACAGGTAGAATCTCAGTACGTGGTGACACTTGGTGTTTACGTACCTAGGGTCTATGCACACCAGGATAAGGGCTACGTTAGGTATGTTCTTCCACCCTCCCAGAGTTTTGTACATGGTGTTCCTGCAGACACGGTCCATCTTAGACCTCCAGATGAAGGGAAAGATGGCTGAGGGGACTGAAACAGACCCATTCTGGGCCACACCTGCCCAGGTACAAGACCACAGAGACAGTACCTTATACCTGATAACCAGGTTTTTACCCACAGTGGAGAGGAAGCAGTGCTTCCAAAAGTCCAGTTTCTGCTTCACCTTGGCGACACACTCCTCCCAAGATTTTGGGAAAGGCCTGGCCCCGCCAAACCATATTCCCAGCACCTTTAGGTAATCTGTCCTGACAGTGAAGGGGATAAAGGATCAGTTGGCCCAGTTCCTAAAGAACGTGGCCTCACTGTTCCCTCAATTTACTTTGGCTCCCAAGGCCAGTTCAAACTGGTCACAGATACTCATGAGTCTGTTCACTGACATTGGATCCGAGTAGAAAACAGCAACACCATCCATGTGCAGCGAGGCTTAGGCCTACAGACCTCCCCTGCCTGGAATAGTCATCCATCTCAGGCTCACATCCTTCCTGATGAACTCAGCAAAAGACTATCTGCTTGGAATCAACAGCAATCCAGGAGGACTCACTTCACGTAGAGGGTCTGGTTGACTGGTATGTTCTTCACAGTTATCCTGACTGTATTGTGAACCCCCTGGTCTGAGGTGTGGGCATTGGCAAAGGCTGTCGCTCTGTTTGGCTGGTTACTGAATTGGCGGTAGGCTGAAGCCCACATAAAGATCCACCAATTTCAGCTCAGCTCAATCAACCACCCTCCAAGTTCCACTCACAATCACAATCCAGCAACGACTGCAAGATGGGGATGAAGGTTCTCAGCTCAGACCTATCCCTGGAGAACCACATTCTGGATCATGGTGTCTCCCCACTACAATCTCTGGTTTTACACACACTGCCAACAAGATTCTCACCCTTCAGCTCTCCATGCTCTACTTCCACCTTCATGGTCCTCCTTGAAAACTATCTCTTTGACCAAGCTTTACTACCTCACCCGCCTAAATATTAAATGTTGTCTGCAAAACTCTTGGGAAAAAATCTTCGAGGAGAAAGTGAGGTCTGCAGATGCTGGAGATCAGAGCTGAAAATGTGTTGCTGGAAAAGCGCAGCAGGTCAGGCAGCATCCAAGGAACAGGAGAATCGACGTTTCGGGCATAAGCCCTTCTTCAGGAATGAGGAAAGTGTGTCCAGCAGGCTAAGATAAAAGGTAGGGAGGAGGGACTTGGGGGAGGGGCGTCGGAAATGCGATAGGTGGAAGGAGGTCAAGGTGAGGGTGATAGGCCGGAGTGGAGGTGGGGGCGGAGAGGTCAGGAAGAAGATTGCAGGTTAGGAAGGTGGTGCTGAGTTTGAGGGATTTGACCGACACAAGGTGGGTGGAGGGGAAATGAGGAAACTGGAGAAATCTGAGTTCATCCCTTGTGGTTGGAGGGTTCCTAGGCGGAAGATGAGGCACTCTTCCTCCAACTGTCGTGTTGCTATGGACTGGCGATGGAGGAGTCCAAGGACCTGCATGTCCTTGGTGGACTGGGAGGGGGAGTTGAAGTGTTGAGCCACAGGGTGGTTGGGTTGGTTGGTCTGGGTGTCCCAGAGGTGTTCTCTGAAACGTTCCGCCAGAAGGCGGCCTGTCTCCCCAATATAGAGGAGGCCACATCGGGTGCAGGGGATGCAATAAATGATGTGTGTGGAGGTGCAGGTGAATTTGTGGCGGATATGGAAGTATCCCTTGGGGCCTTGGAGGGAAGTAAGGGGGGAGGTGTGGGCGCAGGTTTTGCATTTCTTGCGGTTGCAGGGGAAGATGCCAGGAGTGGAGGTTGGGTTGGTGGGGGGTGTGGACCTGACGAGGGAGTCACGGAGGGAGTGGTCTTTTCAGAACACTGATAGGGGAGGGGAGGGAAATATATCCCTGGTGGTGGGGTCCGTTTGGATGTGGCGGAAATGACGGCAGATGATATGGAGGTGGGTGGGGTGGTAGGTGAGGACCAGTGGGGTTCTGTCCTGGTGGCGGTTGGAGGAGCAGGGCTCAAGGGCGGAAGAGCAGGAAGTGGAGGAGATGCGGTGGAGGGCATCGTCGATCACGTTTGGGGGGATATTGCGGTCTTTGAAGAAGGAGGCCACCTGGGTTGTTCGGTATTGGAACTGGTCCTCCTGGGAGCAGATGTGGAGGAGACGAAGGAATTGGGAATATGGGATGGCGTTTTTACAGGGGGCAGGGTGGGAGGAGGTGTAGTCTAGGTAGCTGTGGGAGTTGGTCGGTTTATAGTAAATGTCCGTGCTGATTCGGTCGCCCGAGATAGAAATAGAAAGGTCGAGGAAGGGGAAGGAGGAGTCTGAGACGGTCCAGGTGAATTTGAGGTCGGGGTGGAAGGTGTTGGTAAAGTGGATGAACTGTTCAACCTCCTCATGGGGGCATGAGGCAGCGCCAATACAGTCATGGATGTAGCGGAGGAAAAGGTCGAGGAAAACTCTTGGGAAGCATAGGACATTTTATAAATTTTAAATGTTGTTGAGTCTCACTGAGCCTAAACCAAAGAAAGGTAGAGATTTAAGTGAGAGTGGGCAGGGGGTTATGTTTCAAGATGCAGAAAACTCACTTGTTTTGATGATCTTTCATTTCCAGGCTAAAGGTCAAGCTAAATTGGGACTGAAGGATTTGAAAAGTCGACTGAAACACAAGGTACTGACTGTTTCTTTCAGCTTTAACTTTCACTTTGTTCTCCAATGGTCTGAATTATTCAGAGCAATTAGAATTAGATAAGGGAGGGTGTCGAATGCATCAAATAAACCCTAACTTAACCAGATTAAATAAACCCTAACATAACCCAATTTAATAACCCCTAATCTAACCCGATCAAATAAACCCTAACCTAACCTGATCAAATATACTCTAACCTAACCTGATTTAATAAACCCAAATCTAACCCGATCAAATAAACCAAAACCTAACCCGATTTAATAAATCCAAACCAAATTTGATCAAATAAACCCTAACCTAATGCAATCAAATAAACCGTAACCTAACCCAATCAAATAAATCCTATACTAACCCAAACAAATAAACCCTAACCTAACCTGATCAAATAAAAAGCCTAACGTGATCAAATAAACCCTAACCCAATCGAGTAAACCCTAACCTAATCCAATCAAATAGACCCTGACGTAATCCAACCAAATAGATCTTAACCCTAATCTTATCCAATAGACCCTACCCTAATCATATCCAATATCCCCTAACCCTAATCCTATTCAATATACCCTAACACTAATCTTATCCAATAGCCCCTAACCCTAATCCTATCCAATAGACCCTAACTCAAATCCTATCCAATAGCCCCTAACCCTAATCCTATCCAATAGCCCCTAACCCAAATCCTAACCAATAGACCCTAACCCTAATCCTATCCAATAGCCCTTAACCCTAACCCTATCCAATAGACCCTAAATCTAATCCTATCCAATAGCCCCTCACCCTAACCCTATCCAATAGACCCTAAATCTAATCCTATCCAATAGCCCCGACCCTAATCCGATCCAATAGCGCCAACCCAAATCTTATCCAATAACCCCTTACCCTAATCCTATCCAATAGCCCCTAACTTTAATTCCATCCAATAGACCCTAACACTAATCTTATCCAATAGCCCCTAACCCTAATCCTATCCAATAGCCCCAACCCAAATCTTATCCAATAGCCCCAACCCTAATCCTATCCAATAGCCCCTAACCCTAATCTTATCCAATAACCCCTAAATCTAATCCTATGCAATAGCCCCTAACCTTAGTCCTATCCAATAGCCCCTAACCCTAATCCTATCCAATAGCCCTGAACCCTAACTCTGGAACAGCAGTCAGCAAATTCCTAAATAGATTCATAGAGATGCACAGCATGGAAACAGACCCTTCGGTCCAACCTGTCCATGCTGACCAGATATCCCAACCCAATCTAGTCCCACCTGCCGGCAGCTGACCCATATCCCTCCAAACCCTTCCTATTCATATACCCACCCAAATGCCTTTTAAATGTTGCAATTGCACCAGCCTCCACCACTTCCTCTGGCAGTCAGATTTTCACAAGTCAAAGACTCTTTCTAAGTGAGGGCTGAATGAATATCAGGATAGGCAGGGATGTGGAGTAATTAGATCAGCTGTGATCTGAGTGAATGGGTCTACTCCTGCTCCTCATTCTTATGTTCATATGGGACACATTGAGAAACCTTGGGAAGACGATGCATCTAGCTCAAAGTTTGCCAACTCTCTCGGGATATTTTCCAGGAAGAATCATCACATGAACTTCTATCTTCAGTGGCCCATTGCAGCTTCTGATTGGGCAAACCATTGCATGGGAAGATCCAGCCCTACCTTTAGCTGCTCCAGGGACATCCATTGTCAAGGGACAGTCTGTTCAGTGAGTCAAAGGAAGAGTGACCCCTGTTCATGGGCCATATCATTAGTCTCTTTATACAGTGTATTGAGTATAGGGAGTTGGGAGGTCATGTTACGGCTGTACAGGTTAGGCCCCTTTTGGAATAATGCACGCATTTCTGGTCTCCCTACAAGAGGAAGGATGTTGTGAAACTTGGAAGGTTGCAGAAAAGATTTACAAGGATGTTGCCAGGGTTGGAGGATTTGAACTATAAGGAGAGGCTGAATAGGCTGGGGCTGTTTACCCTGGAGCGTCGGAAGCTGAGGGGTGAACTTATAGAGGTTTATAAAATCATGAGGGGCATGGATAGAGTAAATAGACAAAGTCTCTTCCCTGGGATGGGAGTGTCTAAAACTAAACAGCCTAGGTTTAGAGTGAGGGAGGAAAGATATAAAGGAGACCTAAGGGGCAACTTTTTCACAGAGAGGGTGGTGTGTGTATGGAATGAGCTGCCAGAGGAAATGGTGGAAGCATTTAAAAGGCATCTGGATGGGTATATGAATAGGAAGGGTTTAGAGGGATATGGGTCAAATGCTGGCAAGTGGGACTAGATTAATTGAGGATATCCGGTCGGCATGGATAAGTTGGACCGAAGGGTCTGTTTCCATGCTGTACATTTCTATGACTCTATGACCTGCAGTCTCTTTCTTAGCTAATATGCAGCAATAAAGGTTGTCCTCTATCTACCACAGTACAGCTCAGACTAGTCTGTTTGCTGTGTTACCACACACTGTATATAACATTCTTTACTCTTTATAGAATCTCATTGAAACTCATTTACAAAACATGCCTCAGTCTGTAGGTTGTATATTACAAACTGACCTCTCCCATAATGTATGTCAACACAACGCAGAAGGCATGTACAGGAGGAAATTGCTTTATTAAGTCAGGAGTAAAATAAGAAGGATAGCAAAGCTCTGATTTCCAATAAATCCAACCTTTTGCATCAGTCTTTTAACATGGTGAGAGTAAGTGAACTGCATCACAACTTTTTGAAATCAACATGAAGTCCTGGTACACTTCATTCACAATTACAGCTTACACGGGGGAGCTCACTCACAGGTTTCCCCATCTAGGTGGGAGTGAGAAGTGGAGTGGAGCTGGGCAGAGGGGTTTTAAAAAGCTCTAGTTTTCTTCAGTCCAGTTTTATAGATTTTTTTTTATTTCAAAAATATACTTTATTCATATATATTTAATCTATACAATTGGACATGTCATCATTCTGTAAACATTCCATTTCTTTGCGTGTCGAAACAGGGTGATCATTCATATTCACAGGTTGGTGCGATTACATTGAGCTGAGGCGCCAGCGGAGCCCAAATGACTGCGTGGGCCCCCTGTTCTTCTTTAGTCAGGCAGACGTTACACGGTGGCCTTTCCCCACCGCACCTTGGCGGCAGCTGCCCCAAGCTTCAGCGCGTCCCTCAACACGTAGTCCTGGACCTCGGAATGTGCCAGTCTGCAACACTCAGTCGGGGTCAACTCCTTCAGCTGGAAGATCGGCAGGTTTCGGCTTGCCCAGACAGCGTCCTTCACCGAGTTGATGATCCTCCAGGCACAGTTGATGTTCGTCTCGGTGTGCGCCCCGGGGAACAGGCCGTAGAGCACGGAGTCCCGCGTCACGGTGCTGCCCAGGACGAACCTCGACAAACACCACTGCATTCCTCTCCAGACTTCTTCTGCATAGGCACATCCCAGAGGGAGGTGTGTGACAGTCTCGCCCCCCCCCGCAGCCGCTTCGAGGGCAGCGTGCGGTGCGGCAGAGAGTCCGAGCGTGCATAAATGATCTCACAGGCAGAGCCCTTCTCACCACCAGCCAAGCCATGTCTTGGTGCTTGTTGGAAAGTTCTGGCGATGAGGCATTCTGCCAAATGGCTTTGACAGTCTGCTCAGGGAACCGCTCGATAGGATCCGCCCTCTCCTTTTCTCGAAGGGTCTCAAGGACACTACGCGCTGACCACTTCCTAATGGACTTGTGGTCAAAGGTGTTTTTCTTGATAAATTTCTCCACGAAGGACAGGGGATATGGAACGGTCCAACTACTCGGAGCGTTCCGCAGCAGCGAGGCCAGGCCCATCCTTCGCAACACCGGGGACAGGTAGAACCTCAGTACATAGTGACACTTGGTGTTTGCGTACCGGGGATCCACGCACAGCTTGATGCAGCCACACACAAGGGTGGCCATCAGGGTGAGGGTTGCATTGGGTGTGTTTTTTTCCCCCATTGCACCGGTCTTTGTACATTACATCTCTTCGGACCCGGTCCATCTTTGATCTCCACATGAAGTGGAAGATGGCCCGGGTGACTGCGGCAGCACAGGTTCTGGGGATAGGCCAGACCTGTGCCACGTATAACAATACTGAGAGTACCTCACACCTGATGACCAGGTTCTTACCCGCGATGGAGAGCGACCGTTGCTTCCATCTGCCCAGTTTCTGTCTCACCTTCCTGATCCGCTCCTCCCAGGTCTTGGCGCACGCCCCAGCCCCCCCCGAACCAAATACCCAGCACCTTCAGGTGGTCAGTCCTGACGGTGAAGGGGATAGAGGATTGGTCGGCCCAGTTCCCGAAGAGCATGGCTTCGCTCTTGCCTCGGTTTACCTTGGCCCCCGAGGCCCGTTCGAACTGGTCACAAATGCACATGAGTCTGTGCACGGACAGCGGATCCGAGCAGAAAACGGCGACGTCATCCAGTTTATAGATTGTGGGACAGCACTGTGAATTTGATGCTGTGAGCTTAAAGATGTTGGCAGCCAAGAAGAAGATGGGGGAGGCTAGTACCTGTTACAGTGACAGGTGTTTAGTCGTGATGCTGAGCTTTATAACATAGGAGTTCACACTGTGCAGGAGAGTTTGCATCAATTATAGAATTGTTTTATTGGTGTGATAAAAGGGACAGGGACTCTGGGGAGAAAGTGTAGACAGAGGGTGATACTGTGTGAAAGCTAAAGAAGCAAGTGAAATATGTACATTTGAGCCAACAGGAGAAAGTATACAGGTTTCTGGGTCTTCCAAGAAAAACTGAGAGGGTCACAGCAAAACAGGATGTCTATTCACCACGTAAATAAATAACTCTGGAATTTACTTTCCACCTGCCCAGAGTCAATTCAAGAATGTAATCACTTTGAGAAAGACTTCCTGGACTACACTGAAATATTGTATTAAATCAATTTCCCAAAACTGACATGTTATTTGGAAATAGATTTCAGATGGACCTCTTCCCTATCCTTATTGATTGTTCTTAAACCCTTTCTAAGTTGCTGCAGTTAAGGACTAAAATATTTAAGGTTGTTATGCTTTTGATATCCAGGAGTAGGGATCTCACCTTAATTATTAAGCGATACATTTTGGTGAGTTTTGTAATATTTCCTATGTAATATTGCAGAGACTACAGCCTTGATATTCTATAATGTTGAAGCAAATTCCTGCAGATGCTGGAATCTGTACTGAACTCAAAAAATACTGCACATCACTGTGATTTCCAGCATTTTCTGTTTTCAGTACTCTGTAATGCTATTGGTTTTATTTAAATTGCTTCCTCAGTCACATCCCCTTCAACCCATCCCCCATCCAATCCTACCTATCCACTCCCCTCCCCAACTCTCTCTCTCTCTGTTTCGCTCTCTCTCCTCCCCAACCCAGGAAATGGCATTTCTTTCACTTCCTCCTGCCATTCTGGATCCTGATTCATTTTGTCCATAATCCCCTGCCTTCTCCACCTTCCCCTCACCTCCCCTCCCCACCATCCATCCCCTCACATAAACAAATAAACCTGTTGGACTATAACCTGGTGTCATGTGACTTCTGAGCTTGTCTACCCCAGTCCAATATGGAAGATGAGTGTGAGTGTGACTGCAGTGCAGTATGTAGGCACAGTGAAGCCTGGTCCAGCCTGGCCTTTCTCGTTGGGTATTGCAGTCGAGTGATGCATGTTGTTTCACTTCCAGGAGTTGAGTGTGGAGCGAGGGGTTCAGCGCGGGGGCTCCCTGAGGTGTGAGTCCATAGGAGGCTCCTCCCATCAAAGGCGTATGCAGTCGGAGAGTTTACAGAATCGCCTGCCCATCACCCAGCACTTTGGCCAGGTAAGGAGCAGCCTTGGCGACTGGCCAGGTATTCCGAACAGGCATGGGGTATCTGCACCCTTGCTGCTCATCTCTAGCCTGGCACATGAGCTGTCCCCCTGCTACCCTACCCCAGCCATGCCCTGCGCACTATGGACAGAACGTTATTTAACCCGAGACTGTCTTTAACAGAGTGTAATCCTGACCGACACCATGTAGAGCACGGCAGGGGTGGTAATTAACAGAGGATAACCCTGGCTGTTTTCTCCTTCCCCCCCACTGTCCCAGCTTCCCTGAAGCCCTACACCAGGTTACCTTTCGAGAGATTAGGAGAAAGTGAGGACTGCCCATGCTGGAAATCAGAGCCAAACAATGTGGTGCTGGAAAAGCACAGCAGGTCAGGCAGCATCTGAGGAACAGGAGAGTTGACATTTTGGGTATTCTCGATTCTCTTGCTCCACTGCCTGTTATGCTTTTCCAGCACCACACTTTTCAGTGACCTTTAGAGAGAGCTAGGTTCTGGGAGCCATGGCTATATCACATGGAGGAGCAGTAAGGGGAGCATCAGCTCGAAGCAAGGACCTTCATGGTCAAACAGGAGTCTACATTACCCAAACAGCTGTCCCACCATCACTGGTCTCAGTCATGTCAAACAAAATGCCCATTTTCTCAACCTTAGAACAAAATGCCCCTTTCTTATTTTATGGAGGGTTTATAGGAGAGTGACAGGAGTGGGCTGAGCTGGGGAAGATGGGGGTTGAGAGTGTGAAGTTGGTTCTGGGTTGGGATATCTGGTCATCATGAATAAGTTGGACCTAAGGGTCTGTTTCCATGCTGTACATCTCTATGACTCTATGTTCACTGTTTTCCCTCCAGTCTCGTCCTCGGCGACCAGCTCCTCGCTCCACCAACGCAGATGCTGCGCTGCCCCCTGGGAGAGACAGGTAACAATTTCAATGGCAGATACAATCCCCATCCTGACTCCCTACCACTGGGACCCTGACTATACCCACCCCCTCTCTACCTGTTCCTGACACACTCCCCGTTAATGGCACTTCCCCATCCCATAATCATATGTGAGCTGAAAATGTGTTGCTGGAACAGCGCAGCAGGTCAGGCAGCATCCAGGGAACAGGAGAATCGACGTTTCGGGCATAAGCCCTTCTTCAGGAATGAGCTTATGAGAAGGGCTTATGCCCGAAACGTCGATTCTCCTGTTCCCTGGATGCTGCCTGACCTGCTGCGCTGTTCCAGCAACACATTTTCAGCTCTGATCTCCAGCATCTGCAGACCTCACTTTCTCCTCATAATCATATGTAGGAGTGACAGCACCCCCTCTCCCTCTTTGTGTGGGGTATTAACCCCCTGTCTATCCCTGTGAGGAGTATTAACCCCCTCCCTATTCCTGTGTGGGTATTAACCCCGTCCGTATCCCTGTGAGGGGTATTAACTCCCTCCTTATCCCTGTATGGGTTATTAACCCCTTCTCCGTCCCTGTATGGGGTATTAACCCCCTTCACCCCCCCCATGAAAGGTATTAACCCCCCCTATCCCTGTGAGGGGTATTAACCCTCTTCCCCTCCCAGTGTGGAGTATTTACCCCTCTCCCCTTTCCTGTGTGGGGTATTAGTGACCCCACCACCCCCAGCACCTCTCTCGTTTCCTCTCACAGCTCCCCCTTTGTGTGTCCGCTCAACATTAGGAATATAAACACCTGCCAGGCCACACATCCTGTCACCCTGGGCTCCAACCGACTGAACTCTCATGGAAAGACCACTCTATCTCTGTTTGTTTTGCCATTTTCTTTGTAAATGCCCGGTGAGGTTTTTATGTCCCAGTATAGGATCTGCAGCCTGAGCCCATTCCAGTGGTGGTCCACCTGATTTCTATTTTGCCTGTAATTTATTAGCTTTCTTGTGCAGATCCAACAGTAGAGAGCTGGGGCTGGAGAGCTCACTGGACACCATTGAAGATGAGCTTCTGGATTGTAACCTTCTGCAGGATGAGGATATGGATCTACTCGGTGAGATCTTTGACACGCTCAGCACACGGACAGTACATGACAAGGGTCTTCTGTATGGTACTCGCAGCCTTGATTTCTACAACTTGGATTCAATGGAGGATATCCGTAGGGTGAGAAATCGAAGAACGCCTCATCTTCCGCCTCGGAACACTTCAACTCCAGGGCATCAATGTGGATTTCAACAGTTTCCTCATTTCCCCTTCCCCCACCTCATCCTAGCTTCTAACCTCCAGCAACTCGATCCCCTGACCTGTCCGGACTTGTCCGACCTGCCCAGCTCCTTTTCCACCTATCCACTCCACCCTCTCCTCCCTGACCTATCACCTTCATCTCCTTCCCCACTGACCTATTGTAACGCTATCACATCAATCATTCTGTGTCTGCTCATTTCTGTCCAGTCAGTCCCTTATCTCGCAAAACAGCTTCAAAGTCTCCAGTCCGCAGAACCCATGTCTATTTCTGACATAATGTTGCCTCTCTGGGACATGGGTTTCAAACATCATGCCAGAAACCCAGATCCCGAATCCACAGTGCAGTGTTGAGGGAATGCTGCACTCTCAAAGCTTTTAACTTAATTCCCCATTTGCCCTCTGAGGTGCATGATAAAGATCCCAGAGTCAATGCTAACCAATGTTTATTCCTGCACCATCACCCAGATTAAAAAGCCATTTTAAAAATACATTCACACCCTGGAAGTGAACAAGACTGACAGATGGAGCCCACATCCAGTCACCCTGAGGTGATCATCTGTGCAAAACAATTAAAAATAAATAAAAATAAAATTCTGTAGTGACAGCTTCAGAAAGTAGTTAAGAAGCGAGTGTCCAAATGCTGGAGCTGAAAAATGTGTTGCTGGAAAAGCGCAGCAGGTCAGGCAGTATCCAAGGAACAGGAGAATCGACGTTTCGGGCATAAGTCAATTCTCCTGCTCCTTGGATATTGCCTGACCTGCTGCGCTTTTCCAGCAACACATTTTTCAGCTCTGATTTCCAGCATCTGCAGTCCTCACTTTCTCCAAATGCTGGAGCCAGTAAGGACAGCGTCAGTGTGCTAAATCTCAGTGATGTGTAAGATCTGTTTGAACGTACCTCTTTCTGGCTCATATTTAATTTTATTTGTGACAATATGGAGAAGACATTGTCTGGGACCAGGAAAAGCCTGACACTGCAACCTGGGGTCACAGTATCTTATCATCACGACGACATGCATTCCTTATCCAGAAGTCTGCACTAAACAGTTGTTTCAATGTATTATTGATAAAAGTGCTCATTTGTTTTTCTCATGTTTGCAGGTTAAAGACATCAATCCCAGTGAGGAAAACCTCACCAGCAAGAGTCGGAGGGAGTCTGTACCAGCTCAACCTGGCAGTTGGGGTTTGGACGGTTCTGCAGAGTGTGTGAAGTCCCTGTCAGCTTCTCTGGATGAATCGTCGGGCCTATCGTCAGTGTCCAATAGCCAGCCAGACCTCAGAGATTCTGGCAGTCTCTCCAGTAGCAGTCATGAAGAAAACATACCAGCTCCCAAAGCAGAGACATTGAAATGCAATTCTCTGATCAACAACAACACAACAGATCCTGGATCAACAGAGGAGCCTTCATCCAACTCCCTGTCTGGCAAAGCTAATGATAAATGTACAGGGATTCACTGGGATAAAGGATCTTCACTAGCCCAGTTCGATGAAACATTGGCTGAAAATGGAGATTCTCAGCTGGAGGTGAGCAAGATTAGAGGTGAAGTGCAAACTGAGACTGTAGGGCTCAGTGAACTGAAACTATCTGAAGGTGAATTGAAGCAGCACCGTGGACAAGAAGCAGCGGGGGATCATGTTGAGAATGCAGTCGTGTCCACAGAGATTATACCTGACCAGACCAAGAACACTGAAAAACTTCCACCACCAACTGCTCCTAAAACATCAACCATGGGGCGGAGAGCAAGGCTGACTGCCCAGGCCAACAAAGGATTAGATGGTAGTGATACAAAGGGGGAGAGTTCCAATGGCCAGGAAATGGGATCCAAGGAGCCAGTTTCACACACCGAGTTCCCTCTGTCTGCTCCTGCAGGCATGCCCACTGGTGGGGAGGAAACAACTCCCCCCATACAGTCTGCCCTCTCTTATTTCAAGGCTCGCTCAGGGGAACAAAAGGCTGATTCGGTGAGAGGGAAGGTGCACCAGTCACCAGCCTCAGCAGGGGGGAGCCTGGGCAGAAGTGGCAAAGCCGAGTGTAAAGAGGACCTTAATGCAGGAAAGGCCGTATCTGAGCTCACCACCTCAAATAATGGGAGTCCAGGCAAAAGTTCACCATCTCCAGAGAGCGAGAAACAGATACCTGAACCAGCAACACCTAGTGATAAAGATTCTGACATTACACCTCCCAAAAAAGTTTCAGAGCTAAAGAAGAGATTTGAATCCTAGCAAACAACAGAATTTCTAATTGACTTTTTCCGAGGTTGGGGTATGTGTTTTCCCAACCGAATATTGGATATGTTGGGTTTCTGATCTTTGCTTTGTGGTTGTGTGGCATGTCACACATTAGTTTCCAGGTCAGTGACCAGAATTTTTTTTTTTTTACTTATATCCAAGAACTGAGCTGAAGCCTTGAAAGATGTCCATTGTAAACTGGAAGAGCGATTTTTAATCTTTCCATTAACTTCTTCCACTCAGTAACTGTTTTAAGAAATGGCCTCCTGAACAATGACTCAAGCTCTAGAAATGTCCAGAGGAGGGGTAGGGCCTGGTATTTAGAAAGTAAGCCAATATTTTTTCAGAGTTTTCTATATTTAAAAGAGCAATGTGCAGCATAGGGGCTGCAAACAGGTCCTCACACAATTGGCTTTGTGACAGGACAAGAAATATGTTATTAGTTGTGTGAAATAGAGTGCAAATCTGAGATAACTTGTTCAACATCCTGCACATTTGCTTGAAGTGCAGGGGATACCTAAACAAAGTAAATCTTTGTCTTAAATCTTCATTTTGTGAGTCATAAAGAGGTGAAATATTGAGATTTCAGACCATAAGATGTCAGAACTGAAGTGGGCCATTCACTCTATCAATGAGATCACAGCTGATCTACTAATCCTTAACTCCACTTCCTGGAGTTATCGCTATAACTCATCCTTACACTTTAAAAATCTGCCTGTCTCAGCCTTGAATATTGTTAATGACTCAGGTAAAGAATCCCACAGATTCACTTCACTCTAAATCAATACATTTCTTCTCATTTCTGTCTTAAACACTTACTCTAAGATGATGTCCTCTGGTCCTACACTCTCCCATGACAGGCAATAACATCTCAGTATCTTCTCTGTCGTGACCCCTGAAATCTTTTATGTTTCAAAAGGATCTCCTGTTATTCTTCGAAATTCCAATGAGTACAGCCCAAACTACTTAATATGAAACACCCTCCATATCCAACCTAATAAAGTTCTCTGGACTGCCCTCAGTGCCAGTAAATCTTTTGTTATACAAGGGAATCAGAAATGTTCACTGTTTCCAGCTGTGGTCTGATTTGTGCTATGTATAGTTTTTGCAAGACCTCTCAATTGTTACCCACTATCCCCGTTGGAATGAAGACCAACATTCCATTTGCTTTTCTTCGTTCCTACTGAATTTGGATGCTTGCTTTTTGTGATTCATACACAAGGATCCCCAAATTCCTCTGTTCCATAGCTTTCTGCAGTTTTTTTCAGATGAAATAATATCATCTCCTGTAGTTTCCTATCAAAGTACATAGCCTCACATTTTATTCCATCTGCTAAGTTTTTGCCCATTCACTTAATCTGTCCATATCCCTCTACAGAATGTTTGTACATCCTCAACACTTGCTTTCCCACCTGTTTTCATCTCATCAGCAAACTTGACAATATGGCATTAATTTCCCTCATGCAAGTTATTAATATACATGATCAATAATTATGGCCCCAGCACTGATCCCTGTAGCACTCCGCTCATTACTACTGTATTCTGAAAATGCCACCCTTTAGCTGTACTCTGTCTTCTACTAGTTAGCCTGTCCTCTAACCATGCTTATGTGGATTGTCTTCTTATTAAATAGCTTTATAACAGTACCTTATCAAATGTGTTTTGGAAATCCAAATATATATATGGATTCCCTTTTATCTCTCCAACGTGTTACCCCCTTAAAGAGTTCCAATAAATTTGACAGGCATTACTTCCCCCTCATGAAACCATACTGACTCTGCATGATTATATTTTGTATTTCTAAATGCTCTAAAATTGCATCTTTCTCGCAGACTCTGAACATTTTCCCAATTATAGATATTAAGCTAACTCGCTTACAGTTACATCTTTTGTCCCTCCTTTTTTTGGATAAGGGCAGTTGGCAGTTTTCTAAACATCTGGGACTTTTCCAGAATCTCTATTCTTGGAAAATTATTACCAGTGTGTCCACTATCTCTGTAGCTACTTTGTTGACTATCCTAGGAAGCTTCCCATCACATCCAGAGGATGTACCAGCATTTAGCCCCCAGTAGTTTTTTTCTTCTCCAGTGATAGTTTTTTTATTTATTCTCTTTCTCTCACACGCACACACACAGACACACACTCACATTCAGCATTGGTTATTTCACACAATATGGTCTCCTGCCATGAAAACTGATGCAAAGTATTTATTCAATTCTTCTGCCATGCCTCGGTTCCCCATTATTATTTCCCCAGCCTCATTCTCTAAGGATCCTACGAGTACTTGGGCCTTTCTTTTCCTTTTCCTATATTTAAATAAGCTCTTGCTGTCTGTTTTTACATTACTTGCTGGTTTACACCCAAAGTTTATGTTTTGCTTTATCTTCGTCACCTTTTGTTGGCTTTTAAAACTTTTCCAATCCTCTGACGTACTACCATTTTTTGCCATGTTGTAGCATTTGTTTTTCAAGTGATGCTATCCTAAATGTCTCTGGTTAACTATGGTTGGTTTATCCCCTACTTAGAATCCTCCTTCTTCATTGGGATTTTATTTGCTATCAACCATTTTCTTAAATGTCTGCCACCTTTGCTGGACCGTATTTCCTGTTAACCACTTTTCACAATCCACACCCACCAACTCTGTCCTTATCCCTATGTAATTATGCTTACTTAAGTTTAACACTGTTGTTTTTGACCCAAATTTCTCACATTCAAATGGAATGCTAAATTCTGTCATGTTCTGGCCCTTGTTCCATTGGGGATCTTTTACTCTTTAAATCTGCCTCTTTATATATATTAGCAGATCCAAAACTGATTGCCAGTAGAATCCACAACATATTCATAGAATATGACTCCCTACAGAATGGAAGCAGGCCATTTGGCCCATCAGATCCACACCAACCCTCTGAAGAATATCCCACCCCTAGCCCTATCCCCGTAACCCTGTAATTCTCATGGTCAATCCATCTAATCTGCACAAATTTTGGATTGGGAGGAAATCGGAGCATCTGGTGGAAATCCACGCAGACATGGGGAGAACATGCAAACTCCACACAGACAATCGCCCCAGGCTGGAATCAAACCCAGGTCCCTGGCACTGTGAGGCAGCAGTGCTAACCACTGAGCCACTGTATCTGCTCCAAATTCTTAATAACACAATCCAGTTTCACTTTTTGCACCAGATATTCCACATGATGTGCTTCCACTGTCATTAATTTTGGTTGAAAGAATGAAGAAAAACTAATTTCAATTTAATGGAATAATTTTAAGGTGGATGTAGAAACAGACTTGAACACATTCATACACAACAGTGTTTGTGGCAGGACATGTTGAGAAAGTTGTTTGAAACCTATACAACATCACTAACTTTTCTAAATAGGAGAGTAGAGAAGCAAGGAAGTGGTGTTTAACCTTTCCAAACACTGTTTGGGCCTCAGTGGAATATTGTATTCCATTCCAGAGCCCATCTTTCAGGATGTCAGGGTACAGAAGAGACTTACTAGAATGGGAGCAGCAATATGGAGACATACAGCATGGAAACAGATCCTTCGGTCTAATTTGTCTGCACCAACTAGATATCCTAAACTGATCTTGTCCTATTTGCAAGTATTTTGGCCTATATTTGTGTACCCATTGTATCTTTTAAATGTAATTGTCCCAGCCTCCATCACCTCCTATGGCAGCTCGTTCCATGCATACATCACCCTCTGCATGAAAAAGTTACCCCTCAGTATATTTCTGGTAGGGTGAAAGGGAAGGCTGGTAGGTGTAGGGAATGCTGGATAACTAAAGAAATTGAGGATTTGGTTAAGAAAAAGAAGGAAGCATATGTCAGATATAAACAGCAGAGATCGAGTGAATCGTTAGAAGAGAATAAAGGCCAGTAGAGAGTATACTTAAAAAGGAAATCAGGAGGGGAAAAAGGGGACATGAGATAGCTTTGGCAAATATGGTTAAGGAGGATCCTATAAATACATTAAGGACAAAAGGGTAACGAGGGAGAGAATAGGACCCCTCAAAGATCAACAAGGCAGCCGATGTGTGGAACAGCAAGAGTTGGAGGAGATACTAAACGCATATTTTGCTTCAGTGTCTACTGTGGAGAAGGACATGGAAGATATAGACTGTAGGGAAATAGATGGTGATATCTTGAAAAATGTCCATATTACAGAGGAGGAAGTGCTGGATGTCTTAAAACGCATAAAAGTTAATAAATCCCTAGGACCCGATCAGGTGTCCCCTAGAACTCTGTGGGAAACTAGGGAAGTGATTGCTGGGCCCATTGCTGAGATATTTGTATCATCGATAGTCACAGGTGAGGTGCTGGAAGACTGGAGTTAGCCACCGTGGTGCCACTGTTTAAGAAGGTGGTAAGGACAAGTCAGGGAACTATAGACCAGTGAGCCTGACCTCAGTGGTGGGTAAGTTGTTGGAGGGGCAAGATATACATGTATTTGGATTGGCAAGGACTGATTAGGGATAGTCAGCATGGCTTTGTGCATGGGAAATCATGTCTCACAAACTTGATTATGTTTTTTGAAGAAGTAATGAAGAGGATTGATGAGGGCAGAGCAGTAGATGTGATCTATATAAACTTCAGTAAGGCATTTGACAAGGTTCCTCAGGGTAGGCTGGTTAGCAAGGTTAGATCTCACGGATTAGAAGGCAGAAGACAGAGGGTGGTGGTGGAGGGTTGTTTTTCAGACTGGAGGGCTCTGACCAGCGGTGTGCCTCAAGGATCGGTGCTGGATCCACTGCTATAAATGATTTAGATGTGAACACAGGAGACAGAGTTAGTAAGTATGCAGATGACACCAAAATTGGAGGTGCAGTAGACAGAGAATAAGGTAAACTCAGACTACAACTTGATAAAATGGACCATTGGGCCAAGGAATGGCAGATAGAGTTTAATTTAGATAAATGTGAGATGCTGCATTTTGGCACTTATACACTTAATGGTAAGGTCTGGGGAGTGTTGCTTAACAGAGACCTTGGAGTGCAGGTTCATAGTTCCTTGAAAGTGGAGTTGCATGTAGATAAGATAGTGAAGAAGGCGTTTGGTATGCTTTCCATTATTGGTCAGAGTATTGAGGATAGGAGTTTAGATCAGAGTGGTGCTGGAAAAGCACAGCAGGTCAGGCAGCATCCGAGGAGCAGGAAAATGGACGTTTCAGACAAAAGCCCTTCATCAGGAATAGAGGCAGGATGCCTCCAGGGTGGAGAGATAAACTCCTATTGAGTATAGGAGTTGGGAGGTCATGTTGCAGCTGTACAGGACATTGGCTAGGCCACTATTGGAATATTGTGTGCAATTCTGGTCACCCTGCTATAGGAAGGATGTTGTGAAACTTGAAAGGGTTCAGAAAAGATTTACAAGGATGTTGCCAGGGTTGGGGGATTTGAGCTATAGGGAGAGGTTGAATAGGCTGGGACTGTTTTTCCTGGAGAATCAGAGGCTGAGGGGTGACCTTAGAGAGGTTTATAAAATCATGAGGTGCATGGATAGCGTAAATAAACAATAAATATTTTCTCTGGGTGGGGGAGTCAAGAACTAGAGGGCATAGGTTTAGGGTGAGAGGGGAAAGATATAAAAGGGACATAAGGGGCAACGTTTTCACACAGAGGGTGGTACGTGTATGGAATGAGCTGCCAGAGGATGTGGTGGAGGCTGGTACAATTACAACATTTAAAAGGCATCTGGATGGGTATATGAATAGGAAAGGTTTAGAGGGATATGGGATGGAAATGTGCTGCTGGAAAAGCGCAGCAGGTCAGGCAGCATCTAGGGAACAGGAGAATCGACGTTTCGGGCATTAGCCCTTCTTCAGGAATGAGGAAAGTTGGTCCAGCAGGCTAAGATAAAAGATAGGGAGGAGGGACTTGGGGGAGGGGCGTCAGAAATGTGATAGGTGGAAAGAGGTCAAGGTGAGGGTGATAGATCAGACTGGGGTGGGGGCGGAGAGGTCGGGAAGAAGATTGCAGGTTAGGAAGGCGGTGCTGAATTTGATGGATTTGACTGAGACAGGCTGGGGGGAGGGGAAATGAGGAAACTGGTGAAATCCGAGTTCATCCCTTGTGGTTGGAGGGTTCCTAGCCGGAAGAGGAGGCGTTCTTCCTCCAACCGTCGTTTCGCTGTGGTCTGACGATGGAGGAGTCCAAAGACCTGCATATCCTTGGTGGAGTGGGAGGGGGAATTGAAATGTTGAGCTACAGGGTGGTTGGGTTGGTTGGTCTGGGTGTCCCAGAGGTGTTCCCTGAAACGCTCCGCAAGTAGGCGGCCCGTCTCCCCAATATAGAGGAGGCCACATCGGGTGCAAAGGATGCAATAGATGATATGTGTGGAGGTACAGGTGAATCTGTGGCGGATATGGAAGTTTCCTTTGGGGCCTTGGAGAGAAGTGAGGGGGGAGGTGTGGGCGCAAGTCTTGCACCTCCTGCGGTTGCAGGGGAAGGTGCCGGGAGTGGAGGTTGGGTTGGTGGGGGGTGTGGATCTGACGAGGGAGTCACGGAGTGAGTGGTCTTTACGGAATGCTGATAGGGGAGGGGAGGGAAATATATCCTTGGTGGTGGGGTCCGTTTGGTGGTGGCGGAAATGGCGGCGGATGATGCGCTGTACATGGAGGTTAGTGGGGTGGTAGGTGAGGACCAGTGGGGTTCTGTCCTGGTGGCAGTTGGAGGGGCGGGGCTCAAGGGCGGAGGAGCGGGAAGTGGAGGAGATGCTGTGGAGGGCATCGTCGACCACGTCGGGGGGGAAATTGCGGTCCTTGAAGAAGGAGGCCATCTGGGATGTGCGTTTTTGGAACTGGTCCTCCTGGGAGCAGATGCGGCGGAGTCGAAGGAATTGGGAGAATGGGATGGCATTTTTACAGGGGGCAGGATGGGAGGAGGTGTAGTCCAGGTAGCTGTGGGAGTCGGTTGGTTTGTAGTAGATGTCCGTGTTGATTCGGTCGCCTGAGATGGAAATAGAAAGGTCGAGGAAGGGGAAGGAGGAATCTGAGACTGTCCAGGTGAATTTGAGGTCGGGGTGGAAGGTGTTGGTGAAGTGGATGAACTGTTCAACCTCCTTGTGGGAGCACGAGGCGGCACCGATACAGTCATCGATGTAGCGGAGGAAAAGGTGGGGGGTGGGGCCAGTGTAGTTGCGGAAGATGGATTGTTCCACATATCCTACGAAGAGGCAGGCATAGCTGGGGCCCATGCGGGTGCCCATGGCTACTCCTTTCGTTTGGAGGAAGTGGGAGGATTGGAAAGAGAAGTTGTTCAGGGTGAGGACCAGTTCAGTCAGTCGAAGGAGGGTGTCTGTGGAAGGGTGCTGGTCGGTACGGCGGGAAAGAAAGAAGCGGAGGGCTTTGAGTCCTTCGTGATGGGGGATGGAGGTGTACAGGGACTGGATGTCCATGGTGAAAATAAGGCGTTGGGGACCGGGGAAGCGAAAATCATGGAGCAGGTGGAGGGCATGGGTGGTGTCCCGAACGTAGGTGGGGAGTTCTTGGACTAAGGGGGACAGGACCGTGTCGAGGTAGGCGGAGATGAGTTCGGTGGGGCAGGAGCAGGCTGAGACAATGGGTCGTCCGGGGCAGTCAGGTTTGTGGATTTTGGGCAGGAGGTAGAAGCGGGAGGTGTGGGGTTGTGGGACTATGAGGTTGGAGGCAGTGGATGGGAGATCACCCGAGGTGATGAGGTTATGGACGGTCTGGGAGATGATGGTTTGGTGGTGGGGGGGTGGGGTCATGGTCAAGGGGGCAGTAGGAAGAGGTATCTGCGAGCTGGCGTTTGGCCTCAGCGGTGTAGAGGTCGGTGCGCCAAACTACTACCGCGCCTCCCTTGTCTGCTGGTTTGATAGTGAGGTTGGGGTTGCAACGGAGTGAGTGGAGGGCTGCGCGTTCCGAGGGATATGGGCCAAGTGCTGGCAAATGGGACTAGTTAGGTTAGGATATCTGGTCGGCACGGACAGGTTTGACCAAAGGGTCTGTTTCTGTGCTGTATATCTCTATGACTCTAACTTAAAGCTATGCCCTCTAGTTTTGGACTCCCCCACCCTGGGGCAAGACATCTGTTTACCCTATCCATGCCCCTAATGATTTTAGAGAGAAAGTGAGGGCTGCAGATGCTGGAGATCAGAGCTGAAATGTGTTGCTGGAAAAGCGCAGCAGGTCAGGCAGCATCCAAGGAGCAGGAGAATCGACATTTCGGGCATAAGCCCTTCCTAATGATTTTAATAAACCTCGATAAAGTCACCCCTCAGCCTCTGATGCTCTTGGGAAGAAAGCTCCAGTCTGTTCAGCCTCTCCCTATTGCTTAAACCCTCCAACCTTGGCAACATCCTTCTAAATCTTTTCAGAACCCTGGAGAAACTGAGATTGTTCTTTTTAGAACCACTCAAGACAGACAAAACCGTAAACTCTTTGGATAAACAAAGGAAAAACAATTCCCATTGGCAAAAGGATCAGTAACGAATGGGGTACAATTTTAAGAAACTGGTTAAAGACCAAAGTGGGCAATGCAGTTTTTTTTTTAACTGCGGGTTTTGTGTTCTGGACTGCACTGCTTGAGAAGGTATGGATCAATTTCAATAGTAACTTTCTAAAGGAAATTGTGTAAATCCTTGATGTTATGATTACAATCTCCAGCTATCACCTGATGAAGGAGCGGCGCTCCGAAAGCTATGTGCTTCCAATTAAACCTGTTGGGCGAAAACCTGGTGTTGTGAGATTTTTAACAATCTCCAGCTGGTTAGTGAATGTCAGGTTGTGTTGCAGTAGCAGCCTCTGGCCAGTTGATAGTGATGTTGTTCCAAGAATGATCATGAACAGTTTACAGCAGCTTGCAGAAAGGATATGGTCAATCAGAAAGGAGGTTTCCAACACCTTTCACAATCGCTTGTAGTGTGTAGTCATTGTTGTAATGTAGAAACACAAGTGAATTCCCACTTTCTGCATTTATAATGTTGCTTGAGGGACAAATATCAGCCAGAGCATCAGGGATAACTTCAGAACCTTCATTTAATGTCTTACCCGAAAGATAGCACCTGAGAACACAGCACTCTCTTGATATTGCAATAATGCGAAATAATCTAAACCACCACCACCTCTTTTAACTGGTGCAAGTCTGACAATTTACACCACATCCACCCAGAAGGACTGAGGCAAACTAATGCTGAGACTGGAGATTGAACTAAGATCTCTCCTGGTCCACATCAGGATGGATAGAACCCAATCATCGCATTACTTACGTTTCAAAAACCACAAAATACACTTCTTCTGGATTCATCTATGACAGAAACCCTGGTTTGAAAGTGTGGAAAGAATCATTAAAATGATTTTAAAAAATCAACAACCTTGTCATCAGTGTATTCTCCAACCAATCTATGTATTGTCTGGTGTAATTATATTAATGACTGGAATACTGTATAAATTTGCTGTTGTAGTGTGTGCGATTAAATAAAAAGTCTCCTTCACAGAATAAGGAAATTTTCACAAAGGTCATTTGACAATCACATTATTTGGGAAATAGAAAGTTACTGTGGCGTTCAGGGATTAGAGAAGGTGGAATTTGAATCAAAACAAGCAACCATTGTTACAAAAAATGGCAGAACTATCTCAAGAGGTGAACAGCTTTATAAGTTTCTCTGCACTCCCAGGTTCACTGCACAGTCCAAGATGTATTTCCCAAACCTCCTCGGTAGTTTTTAATAATAAAATAATATTGGATATTTATTCTGGGATTTGGTGATATTTGTCACTGGATCTTGTGCTAGACTTCAGGAAATTCCCCAAAAGTCCATCATCTGATCTCTGGCAGTGCAGCTGCACAAATAGTAATACATGTACCCTGGACATGTGGAGAAACTGAGATTTTATAAAACAGCAGCTAAAGATTCTAAGACTTCTCAGTGTTAGATGGGGAACTAAAGATTCATGAATCATTGATAGCACTTTGTAATAACAAAACCCACAAATTAGATCGAAACACACAAGTTTCGCTTAAGACCAGGCCAAAAAGCTGGGTAACATTACAACACTCCCCATGGCAGGATGATGAATTACATTATGACAAGTTTACGCTGGTTGTTTCAATTATAAATTGAAGCTAACATTTACAACAACAAAACAAGAAGTGTGACAAAAATATCAGTGGGAAAGTGGGTTTTTTTCTAGCCAGTGTATGCAAATGTAAGCTTTGTAAGATATTGATTGTGTGTGCACTTCTTTCACTTAAAATTATTACAAGAAAATAACTCCCCCAGAGCAGAAAATTATACTAAGAATTTCTGTAGTCTCTTGTTTGATGTGGTATAAATTCACCCAGTGTTTATTTAACAGCAATCTCTTGGTCTTGATATAAACTCATTCAGTGTTTACTGAACAGCAGTTTGACAATTTCGCCTTGAGGAGAGACATATTTACATGTTTCTTATATAATTCTCCTGGCCTTTATAAAACAGCAGAACCTCCAATTTACCCTAATTCAGGAAGATTTCTTAACTTATATAATTTTTCATCTAGTGCAAGACAGCCACAGAGAGAAAAAAATATTTGTTTCAAATTTGAAACATCCAACATTTATCTTTTACTGACATCTCACAAATAACTTCTCAAAGTCTGGCTCCTTACGGCTTTCTCATCTACAGGGCCGCATCACTGAGGAATCAACTAATCAAAATTATCAGCTTCTGTCAACAGTCTCAAATTGACACCATTCCAAGGATTGGGACGATGTAAAGTCAGAACTATACTAGGGGAGCCCTCATACCCCAGTTACATCTCACCATCATGAAGGTTAATGACTTACAGAAGATAGGATCAAGATAGGGACTCTCAAAATAAATCTTCAAAAATCAACTTAAACATCCTTTTAAAATAATATGACACAAAACTGTGATGTCATCTGTATGACTGAAATCTCTGTAAACAGATGTGTTAATGTATCTACATGACACAATGGATGGTCTCCTGAGCTTGTGCAATGTATGGGTTAGGAGAATGTGGGATTACCAAATGGTCACTGATAATTGCTGAGTGCTACTTTCATTTCACTGTGTTTAATTGTGGGAAGGTAGTGTGTGTCCATTCTGGGTCTATTTCTAACTCAGAAGGACAGTGGGGCCTAGAGACTCAGAAACTATGTAAAACAGGACCTTGCTAAACATCTTTACTTTCTTCTGAAATAAAAATCTCCGATGTGAGATCTCCTGGACACATTGGCCTGAATATCCTTGTTCAGAAGGGTCTAGTGTCCCTGTTCTAGCAGCTGAGATGGGATAGTCAGAACATCGACCGCTCAATACAGGTGGCATATTGCTTTACATTAGGTGACAAGAGGCTGGTTTTGGTTTGTGGTGTTGATCCAGAGATACCCCTGGAGAAACAGTGTCATGTAACTAGGTCCTTTCAATCGTGACACCATGCACACATGAAGATACTCAAATAAAAAGGCAGATACTGTGCCTTGTAATAGTTCAGTGTGGAGTATCATTCATCTGACATCCAACAAAAACAAAATGAGAATCAATAAAAAGAATAAAGATCACAGAATCATTGCTGATGGTCAACATTCTACAAAGCAATGATCAACAGTGGCTGATTTTCCTGGGTTTTCTAGTTAAAATCCTTAAGCACCAACAGGATTGTGATGATGGCTGAGTCAGTGGGACATCACTTAGATAAGTCTTTCCTCTGGAGGCAGTTTCAGGCCGTGGTTGACTTGTGTTCGTGCCCCAATCTGCTCCTGCTGACTAGGGTTATATGTCCCCTCATCCCTCCGCTTTCCTTTCAGCTTTATGAAGAGCACAGCGAGGATGATGATGATGATCAGCACACCACCGATAACACTGGGAGCCACAATGGCAGCGATCTGTATGGGAGGTCAATAATGCACCGTTATCCTTATCCTACCAGCAAGCAAACATTACACGTATTTTCCAATATCCATGTCCTACCCCTGAAAAACAAACACCCAGCCTCCAATAATCTATTCCCAATGTTTCTGCTTCAGATCAGAGTCTGGAGTGTTGGCAGTCAATTCAATCACCGTGAATTCAATTTCATGGGATTGGCCTGTGTAACTACTGAACAGCAAGGGGTAAGAAACAAGACTCATTCTACCCCAGCCCGTCCTCTAGAGATAAGCAACATTAACAGAAACAGCCAGATTCTGGTCCATGGATTTACTAATCTCACATTCAGCACAGACTGACGTCAGAGGCAAGGACTACCTGGAATTGTGACGCTCAGTATCAGATCACATACTGCAGGTTTCTACTGGCTTGTAAGGCAACCAACCAGTCAGTAAGGAGCTGATGGTACTATTCAAGAAAACTAAAACATCAACCATCTCAAAAAAGGACACAGCAACACAAAGGACAGAGTGACAGAAACCCACAGAGAAACAGGAGCTGAAGGATTTTCACATCCCATACCAACCCTCCACTCAATCAAACCATTCTCACACTTCAATCAGGTCTTGAATAGAAGCTATAGACAGGGAGAGGATTCCATCTCATGGTTCTTTCAAGATCTCCCTTGACCATCAGAAGGCAGGATCCAGACCCCACAACTCTACAAACAGGTATTGAGCAGAGCTGAACAAAGAAACTCTGATAGTAAACAGAGACTGAGTCAATCTCCTGTAATCAGTCTGGAGATGAAAACCTCCCAGGAATTTCATTGCTTGCAATCCAGCCATCACTGCCTAGAGCAATACAGTAAATGTGGAGACAGTAACTGGCCCTAGTATACAAATCATATTGAAGAGCAAGACACAATGAAGAGAAAGGAGGGTGTCACTTACTGGTACGTCTGATCTTGGTGCCTCTGTAGAATCTGGGCTTGTTGCATTTTCTATTTACAAAGAAGATAAAAAAGCAAATGAATCATTAATTAGAACACTTCCTGGTCCAGTGAAAACCATTTAAAACCTGAGGCACAAATGCCTCAGAGGTCAAATTAACAAGATATTCAAGGAAGTAGAGATTATTAACAGCCAGTTCCCACGTGAGTACTTCAGTTGAGGAATAATCAGCCTCACAGCTGACTCTCAGGTCGATGCAAAATGCCCAACATTGCAGTTTAAAAGTTAGGCCAAGCATTCAGCTGTTCCCTACCTTCTCTAGTTAGGGGGAAACGTTGGCATTCTCAATCCCAATCGCCACTCACAGCACAAACAGAATTGCATGTGTCAGCGATAGGAACCCAAGATGCAATTCGGTTGTAAACTTAGATCCACTGTCAATACACACCGTTTGAGCAACACATCAATGTTCAATCGTCACCCAGGGTAACAGACCCCAATTTTAAATCAAACAATGCAGTCATGGGAGAATGGGAAATTTTTGGAGAGCTTTTTTTTCCCACTTGAAATCCACTCGACCTGTCACACACTCACTTCTTACTAAAATGACACCAAGATTTCAGACCTTGGGCCAAATGCTATCAGCAGGGTTTGGGTTCAGGGTACGGGTTAGGGTTGGGGGTTGGGGTACAGAGTTTGGGTTCGGAGTACCATATTGGGTTCAGGGTTGGGGTTCGGGTTCGGGTTCAGGTTCAGGGTCAGGTTTGGGGTCGGGGTTCGGGTTAGGCCTGGGGTTGGAGTTCGGGGTACGGGTTCAGGGTACAGGTTAGGGTCTGGGGTCAGGTTTGGGTTGGGGTTGGAGGTTGAGGTTGAGGTTCGGATTAGGTTAGGGATTGGAATTGGGGTTCAGGTGGGTTTTGGGGGTTGGGGTTGGAGATTGAGGTTAGCAGGCAGAAACAAAGTCAGTCACAAAAGCTCAAGGCTGTAAAGACAACCCTGTTCCTTTGTCTTGCTACATGGCTCCTGCCTGCACCCTCAGGTTGGTGTAGAGGGATTTATAAAATAGTGGGGGGTGAGGGCAAAGAAGTACAAAATTAGATTTGGTAAAGTCAGGAGTGATTACAAAACTAAACATGATTAAAACCACATCTTGTTACTATAGTAACAACAGCACCTTGAAAATCCTTCCAGTTTACAGTAAACCTTAACATTCACAGACTTATTACATTTCATTCACAGAGAGAACTAAGGACCCCTCCCCAGGACAATTGTTTCTTTTCGTTTATTGTGGGTTCTGTAAACTTCTCCACCTCCAGTTCCCAGAATTGCTTAATTTCTGCTTCCAACCATCCCCCAACACTCCAGCTGACATTGTACCTGTACCAGACAAATAGTCATGGGTCACGTTAATGAATAATCCTCCCAGATCACTGCACAGCAGCAATCTCACCTCATGATTCACAAGGCACTATACAGAGAACAAGCATCAGCTCCCTCCCACTTCCTGCTCACTGATCCATTTGGTAATGATTAACCAACAACAACCACCAAAAAAACAAACTTTCTCTGTTACTTATCTACTACAATCGGAACAAACTTTAAACATCAATTTACTCAAGTCAATTTCTCCCAATTGAATAATTATGATCCTGATAGGTTTTTTCAGGATGTTTCTCCAGACTGGAGATTCCGGAACAAGGAGGCATTGTGTCTGATAAAGCCAAAAAAAATCACAACACCAGGTTATATTCCAACAGGTTTGTTTGGAAGCACTAGCTTTTTGAGCGCTGCTCCTTCATCAGGTGATTGTGTCTGATAAGGCATTGGCCATTTCAGATTGACGTGGACTTGTCAGTGTTGGACCAGGGTGGACAAAGTCAGAAGTCACACGACACCAAGTTATAGTCCAACAGGTTTATTTGAAATCACAAGCTTTCGAAACACTGCCTCTTCGTCAGGGTCAAGGAGCAGCGCTCCGAAAGCTTGTGATTTCAAATCAACCTGTTGGACTATAACCTGGTGCCAAGTGACGTCTGACCTCATTTCAGACTGAGCTGAGGAGAGCTTTCTTCACTCAATGGATGGTGAAGGTTCAGTAGCTGAATGTAGTCATGAAGCAGATTGTTCGAATTTTGGTCACGAGGGGAACGAAGAAAGAAATAGAGGACAGTGCAGGAAAGTGAAATTGAAGAAAGGGTCAGGCCATAATCATATTGAATAGTAGAATGGGCATTCAAGGTTGGACAGCTTCCTCCTGCACTCATCTCTTGAGTTTTTATCTTGCTGAGAAATATACATTGAAACTTGAAGCTGGTTGGGTGAGTGCAATGCAATGTAATAATTGATAGGAAAGGCATTGGAGAGCTGGAGGGAGAGAAGTCAGAGCATCAGAATCATTAGGAAACACACTTCAAATACAAGAGCAACTCAAAGACCATGCTGTCAGTCAAGAAAAGAAACAAATGCTTCGCTATCAGCATCAGGAAGATGGCAAACCAGAACTGGGGCAGATCCTTATCACCTCAGAGAGAGAACGGAAATACATACAGATACAGGTTAGAAATGGAACAGTACAAATAAATCTGGACAGGTACAAAGGACTAACAGGAAATACATACTTCAGGTATTTCCAAAGAATTTCAAGGGGAGATTGTGAGTTTCTTGAAAATGTGAAACGCTGAGGTTATGGGAGAAAAGTACTTTGTGTTGAATGCCCTGTTTCCACACTAGAACATTCCACTGACTCGAGACATCACCAGCGACTGAGCAGAGTTTAAACAAGAACCCAAAATTTCAAAGTCAACTCCTGAGAAAATAAGATCAACCTTTCAGCACTTGTATCATTTAAGATGATTGTGATGGATCGGACAGTGGTTTTAGCTTCCCTGACTCTAACACTTGACTCCCTGATTAATCAAAAACTGAATCTATTCAAGGCTGTACTGTACAATGAGCCACCATTCACTGCTCCCTGAGAAAGAGAAAGATTGACCAAACTCAGATTTCCCTCCTAATCTTTGTTTTAAACAGGAGAGCCTTTTATTTAAAAACTCTGTCCTGTAACTACCTCCCCCCAACCCCAGTGTCTGCCCTGCCGTGGGGACTAACACTATCCATCCTGATCACTCACTATAGAGGACAGAGTCAGTCTATACAGACTGAAAGATTGACAACACTCCCCTGATTCCAGCTGAGAGATGAAGCAGATTGTTGGACTGTCTCTCTCCCTGGTTAAGTACAGACAGAACCAGGTTTAACCTTCAGTAACACCAAACTATTTAGCCAAACCACACTTGATTCGGTTTCAGGAACTATTGCTCAAAATTGTTAAAAATAAATGATTGAACACTAGAAGCTGTCTCAGGAACACAGAGTGAGAACATTTCAGTTCAAAGTTCCAGATGACTAGTTACCTGGGCTGTTTATGTGGGTCACATGTAGTTATGGTTGCACAGGGTCACAGGGCTGCTGGAAAATGCAGCAGAATATTTCAAATATCCCTTCATCCTGAAGGCACTGATTCATGGCAGTTGTTTAATACTGACCCTCACCCTTGGGTAAACGTTGGAGCTTTGCTCAAAATCAGTGATTCTCAAAGCCTTGGAGCAGTCACAACATTGTCCTCATCCCCACAGACACTAGGAGAGGGAGCTGAACAAATGGCCCAGATACCTTTCTTTCAGAGTCTGAAGGGAAGGGTCCAGCAGCTCAGACCCAGGCCGCAGAGCTCCCCAGGCTGGAGGGCTGGACCATGTGGTATACATGGGCTTGTTGTGCTGTGAAAGCCTGGGCTCCAGAGGCTGGCTGGGGACAATGGCGAGAATGGAATGTTGCCTGACGCACAAATTAACTTTGAAGCTCACGGTTTCAGTTGCACCGATCAGCAGGGATTATCAGAAACTTACATTGTTCAACAAGAGATCAGGATCCAGCTGAGAATTGTACATTACAAAATGATACAAACATCAGAGTGAGAGCACGGGTGGGCCACCCTGCCCTCGATCCCACTCCACTGCTCAAGGTGATTAGAGTACTATCTCAACTCCACTTTCCTACCTACGTCCTAATACCCTTCGACTCCCTTGTGAGCCAAGAATCTACATCTACTTTCAAATTATTCATTGACTCCCCCCTCCACTGCTGTCCTGATCATGACAAACCCAACGTGATCAGGACAATTAATTCTAATCAGTGATCAATCTCCATTAATGAACCTCTAACAGAGCCAGACACCAGGGGAGGAAAACTCAAGGACTAAGATCTGGGAACTGTGGACCCAAATACACACAGACACAGACACAGACACAGACACAGACACAGACACAGACACAGACACAGACACAGACACATGAGACAGACACATGAGACAGAGTCAGACAGAGACACAAATAAACACACAGATGAGACAGACACAGACACAGATAGACACACGCACAGAGATGAGAAAGCGACACACGCACACACGCCATGTGAAAACTCATATTACCAAAACACAGCATCCCACAACCTGCAGTCCTGTTAAGATCAGCTATTATTTACTGTAAAAACTATCCCCATTCCGTCATTTCTCAAAACAAAAAAAAAATCAACTCACCAACTTGTGCAGCATTAACAAGTGCCAGCGAGGAGAGGCTCCAAGGTTTCTGCAGCCTCTGCATTGCAGCATCAACAGGCACCAGGACAGAGACTCACTCCACTCACACTCCGCACCGAGCCCAGAGAAATTCGGCTTACACAGTCCTGGACATGGAGGAGTCTGGGGCTGGCACACGCACACCACTTTTTTTCAGGTAGAAGATTTCTGAGATTGACTGTTGGGGCAGGGCCGCTGGTAAAGCCCTGAGCTGGGCCGGTGGAGATACCTGTGATGCTGCACCCCAGGACAGGTCTCTGTAGGAGGTAGCTGCACGGTTATCCCCAAGTCACATGGATCTCATCTTCTCAGATTGTGGTTTCCTCTGGGCTCCAAAACATTCTACAAAACATTTAGAATCAAACATTTAATAAACATGGCAATTTTAAAAAAAAAAATTCACAAGGCATAGGCATCACTGTCCCTAATTACTCCTTGGACTGAACAGTTTGCTTGGTCATTTCAGAGGGCAGTAGAGAGTCACCCAAGTTGCTGTGGGTCTGGAGTTACATGTAAACTAGACCAAATAAGGATGGCAGAGTTTCTTCCCTAAACCATGATGTTGCTGTAAAAACAAATTGAAACATAGTCACAATTAGATTAACCTTTTCATTTCCAGATTGAATTGAAATTTAAATCCCCTAATGGGATTCAAACCCATGTTCCCAGAATATTAGCCTGGCATTTTGAGTTACTAGTGCATGAGGGGGAGGCTCAGTGGTTAGCACTGCTGCCTCACAGTACCAGGGTCCCAGGTTCGATTCCAGCCTTTGGCAACAGTCTGTGTGGAGTTTATACATTCCCCCCGTGTCTGTGTGGGTTTCTTCCGGATACTGCGGTTTACTCCCACAGCCTAAATATGTGGGGGGGTTTGGTGGATTGGCGTGGGAAATTGCCCTGTTGTGTCCAGGGATGTGTAGGGTAGGTGGGTTTGCCATGGAGAATGCAGGGATGGAGTGGGATGCTCTTCAGATGGTCAGTATGGGCTGAATGGCCTGGTTCCGCACTGTCAGAAATCTTCATATTGCCACCTTCTTCCCCTGCTGACTACCTTTAAATGTCAGGGAGGTCAGAGACTCTCCTCCTAATTAATCTACAGGACCCTGCAGGAGAGGTGACAATGGTCCAATTTACCAACGTTCAAGGGCCTGATGGAAGGACCAGTGAATGTCAGAAAACAGCCTCTTGAAGATCCAGCTCAATAGCACATCAAACTGCCAAACCACAGCAACACCAAGAGAACAAGGAGTTTGCAGAGCGTGGAGAAAGAACATGTGGAAAACAACATTGTCAGGTGCCAGTCCATTAACTTTAAGAAACAATTGAAATGCATTAAGCAAGCCCATGCCTGTGTCAGAATGACTCATTTACTTTCTGGCCACATCGCCCTAGTAATAGAAGAACAAAACTTGGAAACTGGATTTGGACATCTGAAGCAAGAAAAAACTCAGCATATGCTGCTGTTGAGAAACAGAGTCCCCCTTAGCTCAGCAGCCAATACAATGAGGCAGAGTCACTGCTGGAACATTAGAATCACCACAGCCAATTTGTTCAAAGCAAGCTCCCACAGGGAGACTTGACCAGAGGATTTTATTTGATTGATGATATATTGAGTGTTATAACAGACGGAATTCTATTGTGTTGCTTCCACGCAGTGCTATGGGATCTTAAACAGGGAGGAGAGAAGTGAAACAGAAAACGTGTAAATAGTTAAGGAGGAGTTAGAGAATTATTTGCCAGGTTCTGATGAAAGGTTACCTTGACCTGAAACATTACCTTTGTCTCTCTCCCTGAACATTTCCTGCATTGTTTGGTTTTTATTCAAGTGGCTAATTGTTCTGGTTCAGGCTGTTTAACAAGGTGAGCCTCACAGCCAAATTCATACAGAGTGCTTTCAGTGGGGATACCAGAGAGACAGCCAATCTCCAATTCACCACCTCAGTGAGTGAGATAACCTCGCAACAGAACAAACTACATTTAAATGTTAAAAGGTTACAAAACGAACATAAACTCCGTTTCAGACAGTCCGTGTGGCTGCCCGACGGAGAGGGAGACACAGCTATCGCTAAGTCACAGTCCATTAGTGGTTCAAGGTTTGGGGGCGGCAAGTGGCTCAGCAGTTAGCACCGCTGCCTCACAGTGCCAGGTCAGATGAATTGGCCATGCATAATTGCCCCTAGTGTTAGGTGCATTAGTCAGGGGTAAATGTAGGGGAATGGGTCTGGGTGGGTTGCTCTTCAGAGGGTCAGTGTGGACTTGTTGGGCCGAAGGGCCTGTTTCCATTCTGTAGGGAATCTAGTCTAATCTAACACCGAAACTGGCCAGATGTTCACCGTAACACCCCTTCCAGACATACACAGTCACAATCCCTAAACCCCACCTATCACCACACACACACACTGACCCCCCCATTCTTTCCCTCTTTCTCACACACTGACCCCCCCCCCCACATTCTTTCCCTCTTTCTCACACACTGACCCCCCCCACATTCTTTCCTTCTTTCTCATAAACTGACCCCCCCATTCTTTCCCTCTCTCTCACACACACACATGAATCCCCCCCCCAGGCGCTCTCTCTCACACACACACAGAACCCCCCCACATTCTCTCTCACACACACACACACACATACTGACCTCCCCCCCACATTCTCTCACACACACTGACCGCCCACATTCTCTCTCACACAGACCCCCCCACATTCTTTCCCTCTCTCTCACACACACTGACCCCCCCCACATTCTCTCACACACACACACTGACCCCCCCCCACATTCTTTCCCTCTCTCACACACACACTGACCCCCCCCACATTCTCTCTCACACACACACCGACCCCCCCACACTCTCTCACACACACTGACCCCCCCACACTCTCTCACACACACTGACCCCCCCCCACATTCTTTCCCTCTCTCTGACACACACTGACCCCCCACATTCTCTCAAACACACTGACCCCCCCACATTCTCTCTCACACAGACCCCCCACATTCTTTCCCTCTCCCACACACACTGACCCCCCCCCACATTCTCTTTCACACACACTGACCCCCCCCACATTCTCTCTCACACACTGACCCCCCCCCCACATTCTCTCTCACACACTGACCCCCCCCACATTCTCTCTCACACACTGACCCCCCCCACATTCTCTCTCACACACTGACCCCCCCCCACATTCTCTCTCACACACTGACCCCCCCCACATTCTCTCTCACACACTGACCCCCCCCCACATTCTCTCTCACACACTGACCCCCCCCCACATTCTCTCTCACACAGTGACCCCCCCCCACATTCTCTCTCACACAGTGACCCCCCCACATTCTCTCTCACACAGTGACCCCCCCACATTCTCTCTCACACAGTGACCACCCCCCACATTCTCTCTCACAGTGACCCCCCCCCACATTCTCTCTCACACACTGACCCCCCACACATTCTCTCTCACACACTGACCCCCCCCATTCTCTCACACACACTGACCCCCCGCCACATTCTCTTTCACACACTGACTCCCCCCCCCACATTCTCTCACACACACTGACACCCCCCCACATTCTCTCACTCACACACACTGAACCCCCCCACATTCTCTCTCACACACTGACCCCCCCCACATTCTCTCACACACACTGACACCCCCCCACATTCTCTCACTCACACACACTGAACCCCCCCACATTCTCTCACACACACTGACCCCCCCACATTCTCTCACACACACACACTGACGCCCCCCCCACATTCTCTCACACACACTGACCCCTGCAACACACTCACACACACACACACTGACCCCCCCACATTCTCTCACACACACTGACCCCCCCACACATTCTCACACACACACTGAACCCCCCCACATTCTTTCCCACTCTCACACACTGACCCCCCCACATTCTCACACATACACTGACCACCCCCCACATTTTTTTCCTCTCTCTCACACACACAGACCCCCCCCCCCACATTCTCTCTAACACACACAGACATACACACACTGACCACCCCCCCCACATTCCCTCCCTCACACACACTGACCACCCCCCCACATTCCCTCCCTCACACACATTGACCACCCCCCCCCACATTACCTCCCTCACACACACTGACCCCCCCCCACACACACTGACCCCCCCCACACACTCTCACACACACTGACCCCCCCACACTCTCACACACACTGACCCCCCCCACACACAATGACCACCCCCCCCACATTCCCTCCCTCACACACACTGACCCCCCCCCACATTCTCTCACACACACTGACCCCCCCCCCACACACTGACCCCCCCCACACACTCTCACACACACTGGCCCCCCCACACTCTCACACACACTGACCCCCCCCACACACTCTCACACACACTGACCCCCCCCACACATTCTCACACACACACACACACTGAACCCCCCCACATTCTTTCCCACTCTCACACACTGACCCCCCCATTCTCACACATACACTGACCACCCCCCACATTCTTTTCCTCTCTCTCACACACACAGACCCCCCCCACATTCTCTCTAACACACACAGACATAGACACACTGACCACCCCCCCACATTCCCTCCCTCACACACACTGACCACCCCCCCCCCACATTCCCTCCCTCACACACACTGACCACCCCCCACCACATTCCCTCCCTCACACACACTGACACCCCCCCACATTCCCTCCCTCACACACACTGACCCACCCCACATTCTCTCTCACACACTGACCCCCCCCCACATTCTCTCTGACACACAGTGACCCCCCCCACATTCTCTCTGACACACAGTGACCCCCCCCACATTCTCTCTCACACACAGTGACCCCCCCCACATTCTCTCTGACACACAGTGACCCCCCCCACATTCCCTCTCACACACTGACCCCCCACACATTCTCTCACACACGCTGACCCCCCGCCACATTCTCTTTCACACACTGACCCCCCCCCCACATTCTCTCACACACACAGACCCCCCACATTCCCTCCCTCACACACACTGACCACCCCCCCCCACATTCCCTCCCTCACACACACTGACCACCCCCCACATTCCCTCCCTCACACACACTGTCCACCCCCCACATTCCCTCCCTCACACACACACTGACCCCCCCATTCTCCCCCCCACACACAATCCCCCATTCTCCCCCACACACACACTGACCCCTCAATTCTCTCCAACACACACAGACACCCCCATTCACCCACACACACACACACATACTGACCCCCCCCCATTCTCCCCCTCACACACACACACATACTGACCCCCCCCCATTCTCCCCCTCACACACACACACATACTGACCCCTCCCTTTCTCCGACACACACAAACTAACCCCCCCTCCCCCATTATCCCCCCACACACACTGACCCCCCATTCACCCCACACACACAGACACCCCCATTCTCCCCCACAGACACACACTGACACCTCCATTCTCCCCCACACACACACTGACCCCCCCATTCTTCCCCACACACACACTGACACCTCCATTCTCCCCCACACACACTGACACTCCCATTCTCCCCCACACACACTGACACTCCCATTCTCCCCCACAGACACACACTGACACCTCCATTCCCCCACACACACACTGACCCCCCCCATTCTCCACCACACACACACACTGACACCCCCATTCTCCCCCACACACACACTGACACCCCCATTCTCCCCCACACACCACACATACTGACCCCCCCATTCTCCCCCCCACACACACAGAACCCCCCATTCTCCCCCCCCAACACACAGAACCCCCCATTCTCCCCCCCACACACACAGAACCCCCCATTCTCCCCCACACATGCACACACATATTAACCCCCCCTTTCTCCCACACACACAAACTAACCCCCCCCCATTCTCCCCCCACACATACTGACCCCCCATTCACCCCGCACACACAGACCCCCCCATTCTCTTCCAAAGACACACACTGACCCCCCATTCTCCCCCACACACACACTGACGCCCCATTCTCCCCCCCCACACACACACACTGACCCCCCATTCTACCCCCCCACACACACACACTGACCCCCCATTCTCCCCCCCCCACACACACACACTGACCCCCCATTCTCCCCCACACACACTGACCCTCCATTCTCCCCCACGCACACTGACCCCTCCATTCTCCCCCACGCACACTGACCCCTCCATTCTCCCCCACGCACACTGACCCCTCCATTCTCCCCCACGCACACTGACCCCTCCATTCTCCCCCACGCACACTGACCCCCCCATTCTCCCCCACGCACACTGACCCCCCCATTCTCCCCCACATACACACACACATACTGAACCCCCATTCTCCCCCACACACACACACTGACCCCACCATTCTCCCCCACATACACACACACATACTGAACCCCCATTCTCCCCCACACACACAGTGACCCCCCCATTCTCCCCCCCACACACACACACACTGACTCCCCCATTGTCCCCCACACACCACACACACTGACCCCCCCATTCTCCCCCCCACACACACACTGATCCCCCCATTCTCCCCCCCACACACACACTGACCCCCCCATTCTCCCCCCCACACACACACTGACCCCCCCATTCTCCCCCCCACACACACACTGACCCCCCCATTCTCCCCCCCACACACACACTGACCCCCCCATTCTCCCCCCCACACACACACTGACCCCCCCATTCTCCCCCCCACACACACACTGACCCCCCCATTCTCCCCCCCACACACACACTGACCCCCCCATTCTCCCCCCCACACACACACTGACCCCCCCATTCTCCCCCCCCACACACACACTGACCCCCCCATTCTCCCCCCCCACACACACTGACCCCCCCATTCTCCCCCCCACACACACACTGACCCCCCCCATTCTCCCCCCCACACACACACTGACCCCCCCATTCTCCCCCCCCACACACACACTGACCCCCCCATTCTCCCCCCCACACACACACTGACCCTCCCATTCTCCCCCCCACACACACACTGACCCCCCATTCTTCCCCACACACACACAGAACCCCCATTCTCCTCCACACACACGCACTGACCCCCCATTCTCCCCCCCCCACACACACTGAACCCCCATTCTCCTCCACACACACACTGACCCCCCATTCTCCTCCCCCCCCCACACACACACTGACCCTCCCATTCTCCCCCACACACACTGACCCCTCCATTCTCTCCCACACACACACATACTGAACCCCCATTCTCCCACACACAGCGACCCCCCCATTCTCCCCCACACACACACACTGACCCCCCCATTCTCCCCCCCACACCACACACACTGACCCCCCATTCTCCCCCCCACACACACACTGACCCACCCATTCTCCCCCCCCCCACACACTGACCCCCCCATTCTCCCCCCCACACACACACTGACCCCCCCATTCTCCCCCCCACACACACACTGACCCCCCCATTCTCCCCCCCACACACACACTGACCCCCCATTCTCCCCCCCACACACACACACACACTGACCCCCCCATTCTCCCCCCCACACACTGACCCCTCCCCATTCTCCCCTACACACACTGACCCCCCATTCTCCCCCACACACACTGACCCCCCCATTCTCCCCCACATACACACACACATACTGAACCCCCATTCTCCCACACACAGCGACCCCCCCATTCTCCCCCCCACACACACACACTGACTCCCCCATTCTCCCCCACACACCACACACACTGACCCCCCCATTCTCCCCCCACACCACACACACTGACCCCCCATTCTCACCCCCACACACACACTGACCCCCCATTCTCACCCCCACACACACACTGACCCCCCATTCTCCCCCCCACACACACACTGACCCCCCATTCTCCCCCCCACACACACAGACCCCCCATTCTCCCCCCCACACACACACTGACCCCCCATTCTCCCCCCCACACACACACTGACCCCCCATTCTCCCTCCCACACACACACTGACCCCCCATTCTCCCCCCCCCACACACACTGACCCCCCATTCTCCCCCCCACACACACACTGACCCCCCCATTCACCCCCCCACACACACACTGACCCCCCCATTCTCCCCCCCACACACACACACTGACCCCCCATTCTCCCCCCCACACACACACTGACCCCCCCATTCTCCCCCCCACACACACACTGACCCCCCATTCTCCCCCCCACACACACACTGACCCCCCATTCTCCCCCCCCACACACACACTGACCCCCATTCTCCCCCCCCACACACACACACACTGACCCCCCATTCTCCCCCCCACGCACACACTGACCCCCCCATTCTCCCCCACACACACACACTGATCCCGCATTCTCCCCCACACACACACACTGACCCTGCCATACTCCCCCATACACACATACTGAACCCCCCAATCTCCCCCACATAGACCCCCCCATTCTCCCCCACACACACACAGATCCCCCTTTCTCCCCCCCCACACACACACACACTGACCCCCCCATTCTCCCCCCCACACACACACTGACCCCCCCATTCTCCCCCCACACACACACTGACCCCCCCCATTCTCCCCCCCACACACACACTGACCCCCCCATTCTCCCCCCCACACACACACTGACCCCCCATTCTCCCCCCCCCACACACACACCCCATTCTCCCCCCCCACACACACACTGACCCCCCATTCTCCCCCCCCCACACACACACACTGACCCCCCATTCTCCCCCCCCACACACACACTGACCCCCCATTCAACCCCCCCACACACACACTGACCCCCCATTCTCCCCCCCACACACACACTGACCCCCCATTCTCCCCCCCCCACACACACACACACTGACCCCCCATTCTCCCCCACACACACACACTGACCCCCCATTCTCCCCCCCCCCACGTACACACTGACACCCCCATTCTCCCCCACACACCACACACACTGACCCCCCCATTCTCCCCCCCACACACACAGAACCCCCCATTCTCCCCTCCCCCCCACACACAGAACCCCCCATTCTCCCCCCCACACACACAGAACCCCCCATTCTCGCCCACACACGCACACACATACTGACCCCCCCTTTCTCCCAAACACACAAACTAACCCCCCCCATTCTCCCCCCACACATACTGATCCCCATTCACCCCGCACACACAGACCCCCCCATTCTCCTCCAAAGACACACACTGACACCCCCATTCTCCCCCCCACACACACACTGACCCCCCATTCGCCCCCCACACACACACACACTGACCCCCCATTCTCCCCCCCCACACACACACACACTGACCCCCCATTCTCCCCCACACACCACACACACTGACCCCCCCATTCTCCCCCCCACACCACACACACTGACCCCCCATTCTCCCCCCACACACACACTGACCCCCCATTCTCCCCCCCACACACACACTGACCCCCCCATTCTCCCCCCCACACACACACCGACCCCTCATTCTCCCCCCACACACACACTGACCCCCCATTCTCCCCCCCACACACACACTGACCCCCCCATTCTCCCCCCCCACACACACTGACCCCCCCCATTCTCCCCCCCCACACACACACACTGACCCCCCCCATTCTCCCCCCCACACACAAACTGACCCCCCCATTCTCCCCCCCACACACACACTGACCCCCCCATTCTCCCACCCCTCACACACACACACTGACCCCCCATTCTCCACCACACACACACACTGACCCCCCCATTCTCCCCCCCACACACACACTGACCCCCCATTCTCCCCCACACACACACTGACCCCCCATTCTCCCCCACACACACACTGACCCCCCATTCTCCCCCCCACACACACACTGGCCCCCCATTCTCCTCCACACACACACACACTGACCCTGCCATACTCCCCCATACACACACAAATCCCCCTTTCTCCCCCCCACACACACACACTGACCCCCCCATTCTCCCCCACACTCACACTGACCCCCCCATTCTCCTCCCCACACACACACACTGATCCCCCATTCTCCCTCCCACACACACACTGACCCCCCCATTCTCCCCCCTACACACACACTGACCCCCCCATTCTCCCCCCTACACACACACTGACCCCCCCATTCTCCCCCCTACACACACACTGACCCCCCCATTCTCCCCCCCACACACACTGACCCCCCATTCTCCCCCCCCACACACACTGACCCCCCATTCTCCCCACCCACACACACTGACCCCCCATTCTCCCCACCCACACACACTGACCCCCCATTCTCCCCCCCACACACACACACACTGACCCCCCATTCTCACCCCCACACACACACTGACCCCCCATTCTCCCCCCCACACACACACACACTGACCCCCCATTCTCACCCCCACACACACACTGACCCCCCATTCTCCCCCCCCACGCACACACTGACACCCCCATTCTCCCCCACACACCACACACACTGACCGCCCCATTCTCCTTCCCCCACACACACAGAACCCCCCATTCTCCCCCCCACACACACAGAACCCCCCATTCTCCCCCACACACGCACACACATACTGACCCCCACCTTTCTCCCAAACACACAAACTAACCCGCCCCATTCTCCCCCCACACATACTGACCCCCCATTCACCCCGCACACACAGACCCCCCCATTCTCCTCCAAAGACACACACTGACACCCCCATTCTCCCCCCCCACACACACACACACTGACCCCCCATTCTCCCCCCCCCACACACACACACACTGACCCCCCCATTCTCCCCCCCCCCACACACACTGACCCCCCCATTCTCCCCCCCACACACACACTGACCCCCCCATTCTCCCCCCCACACACACACTGACCCCCCCATTCTCCCCCCCACACACACACTGACCCCCCATTCTTCCCCACACACACACAGAACCCCCATTCTCCTCCACACACACGCACTGTCCCCCCATTCTCCCCCCCACACACACACTGAACCCCCATTCTCCTCCACACACACACTGACCCCCCATTCTCCTCACCCCCCCACACACACACACACTGACCCCCCCATTCTCCCCTACACACACACTGACCCCCCCATTCTCTCCCACACACACACATACTGAACCCCCATTCTCCCACACACAGCGACCCCCCCATTCTCCCCCCCACACACACACACTGACCCCCCATTCTCCCCCCCACACACACACTGACCCAACCATTCTCCCCCCCACACACACACTGACCCCCCCCATTCTCCCCCCCACACACACACTGACCCCCCCATTCTCCCCCCCACACACACACTGACCCCCCATTCTTCCCCACACACACACAGAACCCCCATTCTCCTCCACACACACGCACTGTCCCCCCATTCTCCCCCCCACACACACACTGAACCCCCATTCTCCTCCACACACACACTGACCCCCCATTCTCCTCACCCCCCCACACACACACACACTGACCCCCCCATTCTCGCCCACACACACTGACCCCTCCATTCTCCCCTACACACACACTGACCCCCCCATTCTCTCCCACACACACACATACTGAACCCCCATTCTCCCACACACAGCGACCCCCCCATTCTCCCCCCCACACACACACACTGACCCCCCATTCTCCCCCCCACACACACACTGACCCAACCATTCTCCCCCCCACACACACACTGACCCCCCCCATTCTCCCCCCCACACACACACTGACCCCCCCCATTCTCCCCCCCACACACACACTGACCCCCCCATTCTCCCCCCCACACACACACACTGACCCCCCCATTCTCCCCCCCACACACACACACTGACCCCCCCATTCTCCCCCCCACACACACACACTGACACCCCATTTCCCCCCCCCCCCACACACACACACACAGACCCCCCATTCTCCCCCCCCACACACACACACACTGACTCCCCCATTCTCCCCCACACACACTGACCCCTCCATTCTCCCCCACACACACATACTGAACCCCCATTCTCCCCCACACACACACACTGACCCCCCATTCTCCCCCCCACACACTGACCCCCCATTCTCCCCCCCACACACTGACCCCCCATTCTCCCCCACACACACTGACCCCCCATTCTCCCCCACACACACTGACCCCCCCATTCTCCCCCACACACACTGACCCCCCATTCTCCCCCACACACACTGACCCCCCATTCTCCCCCACACACACACTGACCCCCCCATTCTCCCCCCCACACACACTGACCCCCCCATTCTCCCCCCCACACACACACTGACCCCCCCATTCTCCCCCCCACACACACACTGACCCCCCCATTCTCCCCCCCACACACACACTGACCCCCCATTCTTCCCCACACACACACAGAACCCCCATTCTCCTCCACACACACGCACTGTCCCCCCATTCTCCCCCCCACACACACACTGAACCCCCATTCTCCTCCACACACACACTGACCCCCCATTCTCCTCACCCCCCCACACACACACACACTGACACCCCCATTCTCCCCTACACACACACTGACCCCCCCATTCTCTCCCACACACACACATACTGAACCCCCATTCTCCCACACACAGCGACCCCCCCATTCTCCCCCCCACACACACACACTGACCCCCCATTCTCCCCCCCACACACACACTGACCCAACCATTCTCCCCCCCACACACACACTGACCCCCCCCATTCTCCCCCCCACACACACACTGACCCCCCCATTCTCCCCCCCACACACACACTGACCCCCCATTCTTCCCCACACACACACAGAACCCCCATTCTCCTCCACACACACGCACTGTCCCCCCATTCTCCCCCCCACACACACACTGAACCCCCATTCTCCTCCACACACACACTGACCCCCCATTCTCCTCACCCCCCCACACACACACACACTGACCCCCCCATTCTCGCCCACACACACTGACCCCTCCATTCTCCCCTACACACACACTGACCCCCCCATTCTCTCCCACACACACACATACTGAACCCCCATTCTCCCACACACAGCGACCCCCCCATTCTCCCCCCCACACACACACACTGACCCCCCATTCTCCCCCCCACACACACACTGACCCAACCATTCTCCCCCCCACACACACACTGACCCCCCCCATTCTCCCCCCCACACACACACTGACCCCCCCCATTCTCCCCCCCACACACACACTGACCCCCCCATTCTCCCCCCCACACACACACACTGACCCCCCCATTCTCCCCCCCACACACACACTGACCCCCCCATTCTCCCCCCCACACACACACTGACCCCCCCATTCTTCCCCCCACACACACACTGACCCCCCCATTCTCCCCCCCACACACACACACACTGACCCCCCATTTCTCCCCCCCACACACACACACACTGACCCCCCATTTCTCCCCCCCACACACACACACACACTGACCCCCCCATTCTCCCCCCCACACACACACACACTGACCCCCCCATTCTCCCCCCCACACACTGACCCCTCCCCATTCTCCCCTACACACACTGACCCCCCATTCTCCCCCACACACACTGACCCCCCCATTCTCCCCCACATACACACACACATACTGAACCCCCATTCTCCCACACACAGCGACCCCCCCATTCTCCCCCCCACACACACACACTGACCCCCCATTCTCCCCCCCACACACACACTGACCCAACCATTCTCCCCCCCACACACACACTGACCCCCCCCATTCTCCCCCCCACACACACACTGACCCCCCCCATTCTCCCCCCCACACACACACTGACCCCCCCATCTTCCCCCCCACACACACACACTGACCCCCCCATTCTCCCCCCCACACACACACTGACCCCCCCATTCTCCCCCCCACACACAGACCCCATTCTTCCCCCCACACACACACTGACCCCCCCATTCTCCCCCCCACACACACACACACTGACCCCCCATTTCTCCCCCCCACACACACACACACTGACCCCCCATTTCTCCCCCCCACACACACACACACTGACCCCCCCATTCTCCCCCCCACACACACACACACTGACCCCCCCATTCTCCCCCCCACACACTGACCCCTCCCCATTCTCCCCTACACACACTGACCCCCCATTCTCCCCCACACACACTGACCCCCCCATTCTCCCCCACATACACACACACATACTGAACCCCCATTCTCCCACACACAGCGACCCCCCATTCTCCCCCACACACACACACACTGACCCCCCATTCTCCCCCCCACACACACACTGACCCCCCATTCTCCCCCCCCACACACACACTGACCCACATTCTCCCCCCCCACACACACACACACTGACCCCCCATTCTCCACCACACGCACACACTGACCCCCCCATTCTCCCCCCCACACACACACACACTGATCCCGCATTCTCCCCCACACACACACACACACTGACCCTGCCATACTCCCCCATACACACATACTGAACCCCCCAATCTCCCCCACATAGACCCCCCCATTCTCCCCCACACACACACAGATCCCCCTTTCTCCCCCCCCCCACACACTGACCCCCCCATTCTCCCCCCCACACACACACTGACCCCCCCATTCTCCCCCCACACACACACTGACCCCCCCATTCTCCCCCCCACACACACACTGACCCCCCCATTCTCCCCCCCACACACACACTGACCCCCCCATTCTCCCCCCCACACACACACTGACCCCCCATTCTACCCCCCCCCACACACACACTGACCCCCCATTCTCCCCCCCCCACACACACACTGACCCCCCATTCTCCCCCCCCACACACACACTGACCCCCCATTCTCCCCCCCCCCACACACACACTGACCCCCCATTCTCCCCCCCCACACACACACTGACCCCCATTCTCCCCCCCCCCACACACACACACACTGACCCCCCATTCTCCACCACACGCACACACGGACCCCCCCATTCTCCCCCACACACACACACACACTGATCCCGCATTCTCCCCCCCACACACACACACACACTGACCCTACCATACTCCCCCATACACACATACTGAACCCCCCAATCTCCCCCACATAGACCCCCCCATTCTCCCCCACACACACACAGATCCCCCTTTCTCCCCCCCCCACACACTGACCCCCCCATTCTCCCCCCCACACACACACTGACCCCCCCATTCTCCCCCCACACACACACTGACCCCCCCATTCTCCCCCCCACACACACACACCCCATTCTCCCCCCCCACACACACACTGACCCCCCATTCTCCCCCCCCCACACACACACTGACCCCCCATTCTCCCCCCCCCCACACACACACTGACCCCCCATTCTCCCCCCCCCACACACTGACCCCCCATTCTCCCCCCCCCCCCACACACACACTGACCCCCCATTCTCCCCCACCACACACACACTGACCCCCCATTCTCCCCCCCACACACACACTGACCCCCCATTCTCCCCCCCACACACACACTGACCCCCCATTCTCCCCCCCCCACGTACACACTGACACCCCCATTCTCCCCCACACACCACACACACTGACCCCCCCATTCTCCCCCCCACACACACAGAACCCCCCATTCTCCCCCCCCACACACAGAACCCCCCATTCTCCCCCCCCACACACACAGAACCCCCCATTCTCCCCCACACACGCACACACATACTGACCCCCCCCTTTCTCCCAAACACACAAACTAACCCCCCCATTCTCCCCCCACACATACTGATCCCCATTCACCCCGCACACACAGACTCCCCCATTCTCCTCCAAAGACACACACTGACACCCCCATTCTCCCCCCACACACACACACACACACTGACCCCCCATTCGCCCCCCCCACACACACACACTGACCCCCCATTCTCCCCCCACACACACACACACACACTGACACCCCATTCTCCCCCACACACCACACACACTGACCCCCCCATTCTCCCCCCCACACCACACACACTGACCCCCCATTCTCCCCCCCACACACACACTGACCCCCCCATTCTCCCCCCCCACACACACTGACCCCCCCATTCTCCCCCCCCACACACACACTGACCCCCCCATTCTCCCACCCCTCCCCCCATTCTCCCCCCCACACACACACTGACACCGCATTCTCCCCCACACACACACTGACCCCCCATTCTCCCCCACACACACACACTGGCCCCCCATTCTCCTCCACACACACACACACTGACCCTGCCATACTCCCCCATACACACATACTGAACCCCCCAATCTCCCCCACATAGACCCCCCCATTCTCCCCCACACACACACAGATCCCCCTTTCTCCCCCCCACACACAAACACACTGACCCCCCCATTCTCCCCCACACGCACACACTGACCCCCCCATTCTCCCCCACACACACACACACTGATCCCGCATTCTCCCCCACACACACACACACACACTGACCCTGCCATACTCCCCCATACACACATACTGAACCCCCCAATCTCCCCCACATAGACCCCCCCATTCTCCCCCACACACACACAGATCCCCCTTTCTCCCCCCCCCACACACTGACCCCCCCATTCTCCCCCCCACACACACACTGACCCCCCCATTCTCCCCCCACACACACACTGACCCCCCCATTCTCCCCCCCACACACACACTGACCCCCCATTCTCCCCCCCCACACACACACTGACCCCCCATTCTCCCCCCCCCCACACACACACTGACCCCCCATTCTCCCCCCCCACACACACACTGACCCCCCATTCTCCCCCCCCACACACACACTGACCCCCCATTCTCCCCCCCCACACACACACTGACCCCCCATTCTCCCCCACCACACACACACTGACCCCCCATTCTCCCCCACCACACACACACTGACCCCCCATTCTCCCCCCCCACACACACACTGACCCCCCATTCTCCCCCCCACACACACACTGACCCCCCATTCTCCCCCCCCACGTACACACTGACACCCCCATTCTCCCCCACACACCACACACACTGACCCCCCCATTCTCCCCCCCACACACACAGAACCCCCCATTCTCCCCCCCCCACACACAGAACCCCCCATTCTCCCCCCCCACACACACAGAACCCCCCATTCTCCCCCACACACGCACACACATACTGACCCCCCCTTTCTCCCAAACACACAAACTAACCCCCCCATTCTCCCCCCACACATACTGATCCCCATTCACCCCGCACACACAGACCCCCCCATTCTCCTCCAAAGACACACACTGACACCCCCATTCTCCCCCCCCACACACACACACACACACACTGACCCCCCATTCGCCCCCCCCACACACACACACTGACCCCCCATTCTCCCCCCACACACACACACACACACTGACACCCCATTCTCCCCCACACACCACACACACTGACCCCCCCATTCTCCCCCCCACACCACACACACTGACCCCCCATTCTCCCCCCCACACACACACTGACCCCCCCATTCTCCCCCCCCACACACACTGACCCCCCCATTCTCCCCCCCCACACACACACACTGACCCCCCCATTCTCCCCCCCACACACACACACTGACCCCCCCATTCTCCCCCCCACACACAAACTGACCCCCCCATTCTCCCCCCCACACACACACTGACCCCCCCATTCTCCCACCCCTCCCCCCATTCTCCCCCCCACACACACACTGACCCCGCATTCTCCCCCACACACACACTGACCCCCCATTCTCCCCCACACACACACACTGGCCCCCCATTCTCCTCCACACACACACACACTGACCCTGCCATACTCCCCCATACACACATACTGAACCCCCCAATCTCCCCCACATAGACCCCCCCATTCTCCCCCACACACACACAGATCCCCCTTTCTCCCCCCCACACACAAACACACTGACCCCCCCATTCTCCCCCACACTCACACTGACCCCCCCATTCTCCCCCCCACACACACACTGACCCCCCCATTCTCCCCCCCACACACACACTGACCCCCCCATTCTCCCCCCTACACACACACTGACCCCCCCATTCTCCCCCCTACACACACACTGACCACCCCATTCTCCCCCCCCGCACACACTGACCCCCCATTCTCCCCCCCCACACAAACTGACCCCCCATTCTCCCCCCCCCACACACACTGACCCCCCATTCTCCCCCCCCCACACACTGACCCCCCATTCTCCCCCCCCACACACTGACCCCCCATTCTCCCCCCCACACACACACTGACCCTCCATTCTCCCCCACACACACACACTGACCCCCATTCTCCCCCCCCCACGCACACACTGACACCCCCATTCTCCCCCACACACCACACACACTGACCCCCCCATTCTCCTTCCCCCACACACACAGAACCCCCCATTCTCCCCCCCACACACACAGAACCCGCCATTCTCCCCCACACACGCACACACATACTGACCCCCACCTTTCTCCCAAACACACAAACTAACCCGCCCCATTCTCCCCCCACACATACTGACCCCCCATTCACCCCGCACACACAGACCCCCCCATTCTCCTCCAAAGACACACACTGACACCCCCATTCTCCCCCCCCCCCACACACACACACACTGACCCCCCCATTCTCCCCCCCCCCCCACACACACACACACACAGACCCCCCATTCTCCCCCACACACACACACACTGACACCCCATTCTCCCCCCCCACACACACACACACAGACCCCCCATTCTCCCCCCCCCCCCACCCACACACACACTGACCCCCCCATTCTCTCCCACACACACTGACCCCTCCATTCTCCCCCACACACAGTGACCCCCCATTCTCCCCCACACACACACTGACCCCCCCATTCTCCCCCACATACACACACACACACTGACCCCCCATTCTCCCCCCCACACACAAACTGACCCCCCTATTCTCCCCCCCACACACACACTGACCCCCCCATTCTCCCCCCCCACACACACTGACCCCCCATTCTCCCCCCCACACAAACACTGACCCCCCCCATTCTCCCCCCCACACACACACTGACCCCCCCATTCTCCCCCCCACACACACACTGACCCCCCCATTCTCACCCCCACACACACTGACCCCCCCATTCTCCCCCCCACACACACACTGAACCCCCCATTCTCCCCCCCCACACACTGACCCCCCCAATCTCCCCCCCACACACACACTGACCCCCCCATTCTCCCCCCCACACACACACTGACCCCCCCATTCTCCCCCCCACACACACACTGACCCCCCCATTCTCCCCCACACACACACACTGAACCCCCCATTCTCCCCCCCCACACACACACACTGAACCCCCCATTCTCCCCCCCCACACACACACACTGAACCCCCCATTCTCCCCCCCACACACACTGAACCCTCCATTCTCCCCACCACACACACACTGAACCCCCCATTCTCACCCCCCACACACACTGAACCCCCCATTCTCCCCCACACACACTGATGCCCCCATTCTCCCCCACACATACTGACGCCCCCATTCTCCCCCACACACACTGACGCCCCCATTCTCCCCCACACACACTGATGCCCCCATTCTCCCCCACACACACTGACGCCCCCATTCTCCCCCACACACACACTGACCCCTCCATTCTCCCACACACACACACACAGACCCCCCATTCTCCCCCCCCACACACACACACTGACCCCCCATTCTCCACCCCCACACACACAGACCCCCCATTCTCCCCCCCCACACACACAGACCCCCCCATTCTCCCCCCCCACACACACAGACCCCCCCATTCTCCCCCACACACACACAGACCCCCCCATTCGCCACCCCACACACACAGACCACCCCATTCGCCACCCCACACACACAGACCCCCCCATTCTCCCCCCCCACACACACAGACCCCCCCATTCTCCCCCCCCACACACAGACCACCCCATTCTCCCCCCACACACACACAATGAACCCCCCATTCTCCCCCACACACACAATGAACCCCCCATTCTCCCCCACACACATACTGACCCCCCATTCTCCACCACACACACTGACCCCCCCATTCTCCCCCACACACACACACTGACCCCCCATTCTCCCCCACACACACACACTGACCCCCCATTCTCCTCCACACACACACTGACCCTGCCATACTCCCCCATACACACATACTGAACCCCCCAATCTCCCACACATAGACCCCCCCATTCTCCCCCCCACACACACTGGCCCCCCATTCTACCCCACACACACACACTGACCCCCCCATTCTTCCCCACACACACACAGACCCCCCCTTTCTCACCCCCCCCCCACACACACACACTGACCCCCCCATTCTCCCCCTACACACACACTGACCCCCCATTCTCCCCCCCGACACACACACTGACCCCCCCATTCTCCCCCCCCACACACACTGACTCCCCATTCTCCCCCCCCCACACACACTGACCCCCCATTCCCCCCCCACACACACTGACCCCCCATTCTCCCCACCCACACACACTGACCCCCCATTCTCCCCCCCCCCACACACACACTGAACCCCCCATTCTCCCCCCCCCACACACACACTGAACCCCCCATTCTCCCCCCCACACACACACACTGAACCCCCCATTCTCCCACCCCACACACACACTGAACCCCCCCATTCTCCCACCCCACACACACACTGAACCCCCCCATTCTCCCCCCCACACACACACACTGACCCCCCATTCTCCACCCCCACACACACAGACCCCCCATTCTCCCCCCCCACACACACAGACCCCCCCATTCTCCCCCCCCACACACACAGACCCCCCCATTCTCCCCCACACACACACAGACCCCCCCATTCGCCACCCCACACACACAGACCACCCCATTCGCCACCCCACACACACAGACCCCCCCATTCTCCCCCCCCACACACACAGACCCCCCCATTCTCCCCCCCCACACACAGACCACCCCATTCTCCCCCCACACACACACAATGAACCCCCCATTCTCCCCCACACACACAATGAACCCCCCATTCTCCCCCACACACATACTGACCCCCCATTCTCCACCACACACACTGACCCCCCCATTCTCCCCCACACACACACACTGACCCCCCATTCTCCCCCACACACACACACTGACCCCCCATTCTCCTCCACACACACACTGACCCTGCCATACTCCCCCATACACACATACTGAACCCCCCAATCTCCCACACATAGACCCCCCCATTCTCCCCCCCACACACACTGGCCCCCCATTCTACCCCACACACACACACTGACCCCCCCATTCTTCCCCACACACACACAGACCCCCCCTTTCTCACCCCCCCCCACACACACACACTGACCCCCCCATTCTCCCCCTACACACACACTGACCCCCCATTCTCCCCCCCGACACACACACTGACCCCCCCATTCTCCCCCCCCACACACACTGACTCCCCATTCTCCCCCCCCCACACACACTGACCCCCCATTCCCCCCCCACACACACTGACCCCCCATTCTCCCCACCCACACACACTGACCCCCCATTCTCCCCCCCCCCCACACACACACTGAACCCCCCATTCTCCCCCCCCCACACACACACTGAACCCCCCATTCTCCCCCCCACACACACACACTGAACCCCCCATTCTCCCACCCCACACACACACTGAACCCCCCCATTCTCCCACCCCACACACACACTGAACCCCCCCATTCTCCCCCCCACACACACACACTGAACCCCCCATTCTCCCCCCCCACACACACACTGAACCCCACATTCTCCCCCCCCACACACACACTGAACCCCCCATTCTCCCCCCCACACACACACTGAACCCCCCATTCTCCCCCCCCCACACACACACACACTGAACCCCCCATTCTCCCCCCCACACACACACTGAACCCTCCATTCTCCCCCCCCACACACACACTGAACCCTCCATTCTCCCCCCCCCACACACACACTGAACCCCCCATTCTCCCCCCCCACACACACTGAACCCCCCATTCTCCCCCACACACACTGACGCCCCCATTCTCCCCCACACACACTGACGCCCCCATTCTCCCCCACACACACACTGACCCCTCCATTCTCCCACACACACACACAGACAGACCCCCCCATTCTCCTCCCCCACACACACTGACCCCCCATTCTCCCCCACACACACACACAGACCCCCAATCTCCCCCCCCCCACACACACACACAGACCCCCCCATTCTCCCCCCCACACACACAGACCCCCCCATTCGCCACCCCACACACACAGACCACCCCATTCGCCACCCCACACACACAGACCCCCCCATTCTCCCCCCCCACACACACAGACCCCCCCATTCTCCCCCCCCACACACAGACCACCCCATTCTCCCCCCACACACACAATGAACCCCCCATTCTCCCCCACACACACAGACCCCCCCATTCTCCCCCACACACATACTGACCCCCCATTCTCCACCACACACACTGACCCCCCCATTCTCCCCCCACACACACACACTGCCCCCCCATTCTCCCCCACACACACACTGACCCCTCATTCTGCCCCCCACACACACACACTGACCCCCCATTCTCCCCCCCACACACACACACTGACCCCCCATTCTCCCCCCCACACACACACACTGATCCCCCATTCTCCCCCCCACACACACACACAGACAGACCCCCCCATTCTCCCCCACACGCACACACAGACAGACCCCCCCATTCTCCCCCACACACACACTGACCCCTCCATTCTCCCACACACACACACACTGACCCCCAGTCTCCCCCACACACACAGACAGACCACCCCATTCTCCACCCCACACACACAGACCCCCCCATTCTCCCCCCCACACACACAGACAGACCCCCCCATTCTCCCACACACACACACTGACCCCCCATTCTCCGCCACACACACAGACTGAACCCCCCATTCTCCCCCCCCCCCACACACACACAGACCCCCCCCATTCTCCCACACACACACACAGACAGACCACCCCATTCTCCAGCCCACACACACAGACCCCCCCATTCTCCACCCCACACACACATACTGCCCCCCCCCATTCTCCCCCACACACACACACTGACCCCTCATTCTGCCCCACACACACACACACTGACACCGCATTCTCCCCCCCACACACACACTGGCCCCCCATTCTCCTCCACACACACACACACACACTGACCCTGCCATACTCCCCCATACACACATACTGAACCCCCAATCTCCCCCACATAGACCCCCCCCATTCTCCCCCACACACACACAGATCCCCCTTTCTCCCCCCCACACACACACACACTGACCCCCCCATTCTCCCCCACACTCACACTGACCCCCCCACATTCTCCCCCCCACACACACACTGACCCCCCCATTCTCCCCCCCACACACACTGACCCCCCCATTCTCCCCCCTATACACACACTGACCCCCCCATTCTACCCCCTACACACACTGACACCCCCATTGTCCCCCCCCACACACACTGACCCCCGATTCTCCCCCCCCACACACACTGACCCCCGATTCTCCCCCCCACACACACTGACCCCCCCATTCTCCCCCCCCACACACACACACTGACCCCCCATTCTCCCCCCCCCACACACACACTGACCCCCCATTCTCCCCCCCACACACACACTGACCCCCCATTCTCCCCCACACACACACACTGACCCCCCATTCTCCCCCCCCACACACACACTGACCCCCCATTCTCCCCCCCCCACGCACACACTGACACCCCCATTCTCCCCCACACACCACACACACTGACCGCCCCATTCTCCCACCCCACACACACAGAACCCCCCATTCTCCCCCCCACACACACAGAACCCCCCATTCTCCCCCACACACGCACACACATACTGACCCCCTCTTTCTCCCAAACACACAAACTAACCCCCCCCATTCTCCCCCCACACATACTGACCCCCCATTCACCCCGCACACACAGACCCCCCCATTCTCCTCCAAAGACACACACTGACACCCCCATTCTCCCCCCCCACACACACACACACACTGACCCCCCATTCTCCCCCCCCCCACACACACACTGACCCCCCCATTCTCCCCCCCCACACACACACACACTGACCCCCCATTCTCCCCCACACACACTGACCCTCCATTCTCCCGCACACACACACAGACACCCCATTCTCACCCCCCACACACACACACACAGACTCCCCATTCTCCCCCACACACACTGACCCCCCATTCTCCCACACACACACACATACTGAACCCCCATTCTCCCCCACACACACACACTGACCCCCCCATTCTCCCCCACATACACACACACATACTGAACCCCCATTCTCCCCCACACACACACACACATACTGAACCCCCATTCTCCCCCACACACACACACTGACCCCCCCATTCTCCCCCACATACACACACACACACTGACCCCCCATTCTCCCCCCCACACACACACTGACCCCCCCATTCTCCCCCCCACACACACACTGACCCCCCCATTCTCCCCCACATACACACACACATACTGAACCCCCATTCTCCCCCACACACACACATACTGAACCCCCATTCTCCCCCACACACACACACTGACCCCCCCATTCTCCCCCACATACACACACACATACTGAACCCCCATTCTCCCCCACACACACACACTGACCCCCCCATTCTCCCCCCCCACCACACACACTGAACCCCCCATTCTCCCCCCCCACACACACTGATGCCCCCATTCTCCCCCACACACACTGACGCCCCCATTCTCCCCCACACACACTGACGCCCCCATTCTCCCTCACACACACTGACGCCCCCATTCCCCCCCACACACACACTGACCCCTCCATTCTCCCACACACACACACAGACCCCCCATTCTCCCCCCCACACACACACTGACCCCCCATTCTCCCCCCCCACACACACAGACCCCCCATTCTCCCCCCACACACACACACAGACCCCCCCCATTCGCCACCCCACACACACTGACGCCCCCATTCTCCCTCACACACACTGACGCCCCCATTCCCCCCCACACACACACTGACCCCCCCATTCTCCCCCACACTCACACTGACCCCCCCACATTCTCCCCCCCACACACACACTGACCCCCCCATTCTCCCCCCCACACACACTGACCCCCCCATTCTCCCCCCTATACACACACTGACCCCCCCATTCTACCCCCTACACACACTGACACCCCCATTGTCCCCCCCCACACACACTGACCCCCGATTCTCCCCCCCCACACACACTGACCCCCGATTCTCCCCCCCACACACACTGACCCCCCCATTCTCCCCCCACCACACACACAGACCACCCCATTCTCCCCCCCCACACACACAGACCACCACATTCTCCCCCCACACACACACATAATGAACCCCCCATTCTCCCCCCCCACACACAGACACACAGATCCCCCCATTCTCCCCCACACACACACAGACCCCCCCATTCGCCACCCCACACACACAGACCCCCCCATTCGCCACCCCACACACACTGACCCCTCCATTCTCCCCCACACACACTGACCCCCCCATTCTCCCCCACACACACTGACCCCCCCATTCTCCTCCACACACACACTGACCCCCCCATTCTCCCCCACACACACACTGACCCCCCCATTCTCCCCCACATACACACTGACCCCCCCATTCTCCCCCACATACACACACACATACTGAACCCCCATTCTCCCCCACACACACACACTGACCCCCCCATTCTCCCCCACATACACACACACACATACTGAACCCCCATTCTCCCCCACACACACACACTGACCCCCCCCATTCTCCCCCACATACACACACACATACTGAACCCCCATTCTCCCCCACACACACACACTGACCCCCCATTCTCCCCCACACACACACACACTGACCCCCCATTCTCCCCCACACACACACTGACCCCCCATTCTCCCCCCCACACACACACTGACCCCCCATTCTCCCCCCCACACACACACTGACCCCCCATTCTCCCCCACACACACACTGACCCCCCATTCTCCCCCACACACACACACTGACCCCCCCATTCTCCCCCCCACACACACACTGACCGCCCCATTCTCCCCCCCCACACACACTGACCCCCCCCATTCTCCCCCCCCCACACACACTGACCCCCCCATTCTCCCCCCCACACACACACTGACCCCCCCATTCTCCCCCCCACACACACACTGACCCCCCCATTCTCCCCCCCACACACACACTGACCCCCCCATTCTCCCCCCCCCACCACACACACTGAACCCCCCATTCTCCCCCCCCACACACACTGAACCCCCATTCTCCCCCACACACACTGACGCCCCCATTCTCCCCCACACACACTGACGCCCCCATTCTCCCCCACACACATTGACGCCCCCATTCTCCCCCACACACACTGACGCCCCCATTCTCCCCCACACACACTGACGCCCCCATTCCCCCCCACACACACACTGACCCCTCCATTCTCCCACACACACACACACAGACCCCCCATTCTCCCCCCCCCACACACACACACTGACCCCCCATTCTCCCCCCCCACACACACAGACCCCCCATTCTCCCCCCACACACACACAACCCCCATTCTCCCCCCACACACACACACCCCCCATTCTCCCCCCACACACACACACAGACCCCCCCCATTCGCCACCCCACACACACAGACCCCCCCATTCTCCCCACCCACACACACAGACCCCCCCATTCTCCCCCCCCACACACACAGACCCCCCCATTCTCCCCCCCCACACACACAGACCCCCCATTCTCCCCCCACACACACACACCCCCCATTCTCCCCCCACACACACACACCCCCCATTCTCCCCCCACACACACACACAGACCCCCCCCATTCGCCACCCCACACACACAGACCCCCCCATTCTCCCCACCCACACACACAGACCCCCCCATTCTCCCCCCCACACACACAGACCCCCCCATTCTCCCCCCCCACACACACAGACCACCCCATTCTCCCCCCACCACACACACAGACCACCCCATTCTCCCCCCCCCACACACACAGACCACCACATTCTCCCCCCACACACACACACATAATGAACCCCCCATTCTCCCCCCCCCACACACAGACACACAGACCCCCCCATTCTCCCCCACACACACACAGACCCCCCCATTCGCCACCCCACACACACAGACCCCCCCATTCGCCACCCCACACACACAGACCCCCCCATTCGCCACCCCACACACACAGACCCCCCCATTCTCCCCCCCCACACACACTGACCCCTCCATTCTCCCCCACACACACTGACCCCCCCATTCTCCCCCACACACACACTGACCCCCCCATTCTCCCCCACATACACACACACACATACTGAACCCCCATTCACCCCCACACACACACACTGACCCCCCCCATTCTCCCCCACATACACACACACATACTGAACCCCCATTCTCCCCCACACACACACACTGACCCCCCATTCTCCCCCACACACACACACACTGACCCCCCATTCTCCCCCACACACACACACTGACCCCCCATTCTCCCCCACACACACACACTGACCCCCCCATTCTCCCCCCCACACACACACTGACCGCCCCATTCTCCCCCCCCCACACACACTGACCCCCCCATTCTCCCCCCCCCACACACACTGACCCCCCCATTCTCCCCCCCCACACACACTGACCCCCCCATTCTCCCCCCCACACACACACTGACCCCCCCATTCTCCCCCCCACACACACACCGATCCCCCCATTCCCTCCCCCACACACACACCGATCCCCCCATTCTCCCCCCCACACACACACTGACCCCCCATTCTCCCCCCCCACACACACACTGACCCCCCCATTCCCCCCCCCACACACACACTGACCCCCCATTCCCCCCCCCACACACACCGACCCCCCCATTCTCCCCCCCCACACACACTGACCCCCATTCTCCCACCCCCCACACACACACACAGACCCCGCATTCTCCCCCACACACACACACAGACCCCGCATTCTCCCCCACACACACACACACAGACCCTGCCATACTCCCCCATACACACATACTGAACCCCCCAATCTCCCCCACATAGACCCCCCCCATTCTCCCCCACACACACACAGATCCCCCCGTCTCCCCCCCTACACACACACACACACTGACCCCCGATTCTCCCCCCCCCACACACACTGACCCCCCCCATTCTCCCCCCCCACACACACTGACCCTGCATTCTCCCCCCCACGCACACACTGCCACCCCCATTCTCCCCCACACACGACACACACTGACCCTCCCATTCTCCCCCCCACACACACAGAACCCCCCATTCTCCCCCCCACACACACAGAACCCCCCATTCTCCCCCCCACACACACAGAAGCCCCCATTCTCCCCCACACACAGAAGCCCCCATTCTCCCCCACACACGCACACACATACTGACCCCCCCTTTCTCCCAAACGCACAAACTAACCCCCCCATTCTACCCCCACACATACTGACCCCCCATTCACCCCGCACACACAGACCCGCCCATTCTCCTCCAAAGACACACACTGACACCCCCATTCTCCCCCCCCACACACACTGACCCCCCATTCTTCCCCCCCACACACACACTGACCCCCCATTCTCCCCCCCCACACACACACACACACAGACCCCCCCATTCTCCCACACACACACTGACCCCCCATTCTCCCCCCCCCCCACACACACACACACACTGACCCCCCATTCTCCCCCACACACACTGACCCTCCATTCTCCCCCACACACACACACACTGACCCCCCATTCTCGCCCCCCACACACACACACCCCATTCTCCCCCCCACACACACACACACACACACACTGACCCCCCCATTCTCCCCCACACACACTGACCCCTCCATTCTCCCCCACACACACTGACCCCCATTCTCCCCCACACACACTGACCCCCCATTCTCCCCCCCACACACACACTGACCCCCCATTCTCCCCCCCACACACACACTGACCCCCCCATTCTCCCCCCCCACACACACACTGACCCCCCATTCTCCCCCCCCACACACACTGACCCCCCATTCTCCCCCCCCACACACACTGACCCCCCATTCTCCCCCCCCACACACACACACTGAACCCCCCATTCTCCCCCCCCACACACACACTGAACCCCCCATTCTCCACCCCACACACACACACTGACCCCCCCATTCTCCCCCCCCCCCCCACACACACACTGAACCCCCGATTCTCCCCCCCACACACACACACTGAACCCCCCATTCTCCCCCCCACACACACACTGAACCCCCCATTCTCCCCCCCCCACACACACTGAACCCCCCATTCTCCCTCCCACACACACTGAACCCCCCATTCTCCCCCCCCCACACACTGAACCCCCCATTCTCCCCCCCCCACACACTGAACCCCCCATTCTCCCCCACACACACTGACGCCCCCATTCTCCCCCACACACACTGACGCCCCCATTCTCCCCCACACACACACACATCCCCCATTCTCCCCCCCACACACACACACACACCCCCCATTCTCCCCCCCCACACACACACTGACCCCCCATTCTCCCCCCCACACACACACTGAACCCCCCATTCTCCCCCCCCCACACACACACTGAACCTCCCCATTCTCCCCCCCCACACACACACTGAACCCCCCATTCTCCCCCCCCACACACACTGAACCCCCCATTCTCCCCCACACACACCGACGCCCCCATTCTCCCCCACACACACACAGACCCCCCAATCTCCCCCCCCACACACACACTGACCCCCCATTCTCCCCCCCCCACACACACACTGACCCCCCATTCTCCCCCCCCACACACACAGACCCCCCATTCTCCCCCCCCCCACACACACACAGACCCCCCCATTCTCCCCCATACACACACAGACCCCCCCATTCGCCACCCCACACACACAGACCCCCCCATTCGCCACCCCACACACACAGACCCCCCCATTCTCCCCCCCCACACACACAGACCCCCCCATTCTCCCCCCCACACACACAGACCCCCCCATTCTCCCCCCCACACACACAGACCCCCCCATTCTCCCCCCCACACACACAGACCACCCCATTCTCCCCCCACACACACATAATGAACCCCCCATTCTCCCCCACACACACAGACCCCCCCATTCTCCCCCACACACATACTGACCCCCCATTCTCCCCCCCACACACACAGACCACCCCATTCTCCCCCCACACACACATAATGAACCCCCCATTCTCCCCCACACACACAGACCCCCCCATTCTCCACCACACACACTGACCCCCCCATTCTCCCCCACACACACAGACCCCCCCCATTCTCCCCCACACACACAGACCCCCCCATTCTCCCCCACACACATACTGACCCCCCATTCTCCACCACACACACTGACCCCCCCATTCTCCCCCCACACACACACACTGCCCCCCCATTCTCCCCCCCACACACACACTGACCCCTCATTCTGCCCCCCACACACACACACTGACCCCCCATTCTCCCCCCCACACAGACAGACCCCCCCATTCTCCCCCACACGCACACACAGACAGACCCCCCCATTCTCCCCCACACACACACTGACCCCTCCATTCTCCCACACACACACACTGACCCCCAGTCTCCCCCACACACACAGACAGACCACCCCATTCTCCACCCCACCCACACAGACCCCCCTTATTCTCCCCCCCACACACACAGACAGACCCCCCCATTCTCCCACACACACACACTGACCCCCCCATTCTCCCACACACACTGACCCCCCATTCTCCCCCACACACACACAGACTGAACCCCCCATTCTCCCCCCCCACACACACACAGACCCCCCCCATTCTCCCACACACACACACAGACAGACCACCCGATTCTCCACCCCACACACACAGACCCCCCCATTCTCCACCCCACACACACACACTGCCCCCTCATTCGGCCCCACACACACACACACTGACCCCCCATTCTCCCACACACACACATACACACTGACCCCCCATTCTCCCCCCCACACACACACAGACAGACCCCCCCATTCTCCCCCACGCACATACAGACAGACCCCCCCATTCTCCCCCACACACAGAATGACCCCTCAATTCTCCCACACACACACACTGACCCGCCATTCTCCCCCACACACACACACTGACCCGCCATTCTCCCCCACACACACAGACAGACCACCCCATTCTCCACCCCACACACACAGACCCCTCCATTCTCCCCCCACACACACAGACAGACCCCCCCATTCTCCACCCCACACACACAGACCCCCCCATTCTCCACCCCACACACACAGACCACCCCTATTCTCCACCCCACACACACAGACCCCCCCATTCTCCACCCCACACACACAGACCCCCCCATTCTCCACCCCACACACACAGACCCCACCATTCTCCCCCCACACACACACTGACCCCCCCAATCTCCCACACACACACACTGACCCCTCCATTCTCCCCCACACACACTGACGCCCCCATTCTCCCCCACACACACTGACGCCCCCATTCTCCCCCACACACACACTGACCCCTCCTTTCTCCCCCACACACACACTGACCCCTCCATTCTCCCCCACACACACACTGACCCCTCCATTCTCCCCCACACACACACTGACCCCTCCATTCTCCCCCACACACACACTGACCCCTCCATTCTCCCCCACACACACACTGACCCCTCCATTCTCCCCCACACACACTGACCCCCCCATTCTCCCCAACACACACTGACGCCCCCATTCTCCTCAACACACACTGACCCCCACATTCTCCCCCACACACACACAGACAGACCCCTCCATTCTCCCACACACACACACTGACCCCCCATTCTCCCCCACACACACACAGACTGAACCCCCCATTCTCCCCCCCCCACACACACAGACTGAACCCCCCATTCTCCCCCCCCCACACACACACACACACAGAGACCCCCTCATTCTCCCCCCCACACACACATACTGAACCCCCATTCTCCCCCACACACACTGACCCCCCCATTCTCCCCCCACACACACTGACCCCCCATTCTCCCCCCCACACACACACAGACCCCCCCATTCTCCCCCACACACGCACACTGACCCCCCATTCTCCACCAGACACACAGACAGACCACCCCATTCTCCACCCCACACACAGACAGACCCCTCCATTCTCCACCCCACACACGCAGACCCCTCCATTCTCCCCCCCACACACACAGACAGACCCCCCCATTCTCCACCCCACACACACAGACCCCCCCCATTCTCCACCCCACACACACAGACCCCCCCATTCTCCACCCCACACACACAGACCCCCCCATTCTCCACCCCCCACACACAGACCCCCCCATTCTCCACCCCCCACACACAGACCCCCCCATTCTCCACCCCACACACACAGACCCCCCCATTCTCCACCCCACACAAACAGACCCCCCCATTCTCCACCCCACACAAACAGACCCCCCCATTCTCCACCCCACACACACAGACCCCCCCATTCTCCACCCCACACACACAGACCCCCCCATTCTCCCCCACACACATACTGACCCCCCCATTCTCCCCCACACACATACTGACCCCCCATTCTTCCCCACACACATACTGATCCCCCCAATTCTCCCCCACACACACTGACCCCCCCATTCTCCCCCACACACACTGACCCCCCCATTCTCCCCCACACACACTGACCCCCCCATTCTCCCCCCACACACACTGACCACCCCATTCTCCCCCCACACACACTGACCACCCCATTCTCCCCCCACACACACTGACCCCCCCATTCTCCCCCCACACACACACTGAACCCTCCATTCTCCCCCACACACACACTGACCCCTCCATTCTCCCACACACACACACACACTAACCCCTCCATTCTCCCCCACACACTGACGCCCCCATTCTCCCCCACACACACACTGACCCCTCCATTCTCCCCCACACACACACTGACCCCTCCATTCTCCCCCACACACACACTGACCCCTCCATTCTCCCCCACACACACACTGACCCCTCCATTCTCCTCCACACACACTGACCCCCCCACTCTCCCCAACACACACTGACCACCCCATTCTCCCCAACACACACTGACCCCCCCATTCTCCCCCACACACACACACAGACAGACCCCTCCATTCTCCCACACACACACACTGACCCCCCATTCTCCCACACACACACACAGACTGAACCCCCCATTCTCCCCCACACACACACACACAGACAGACCACCCCATTCTCCACCCCACACACACAGACCCCCCATTCTCCTCCACACACACAGAGACCCCCTCATTCTCCCCCCAACACACACATACTGAACCCCCCATTCTCCCCCACACACACTGCCCCCCATTCTCCCCCCCACACACACTGACCCCCCCATTCTCCCCCACACACACACACTGACCCCCCCATTCTCCCCCACACACACACACTGACCCCCCCATTCTCCCCCACACACACACTGACACCTCCATTCTCCCACACACACACACACTGACCCCCCATTCTCCACCAGACACACAGACAGACGACCCCATTCTCCACCCCACACACACAGACCCCCCCATTCTCCCCCCCACACACACAGACCCCCCCATTCTCCCCCCCACACACACACACTGACCCCCCCATTCTCCCCCCCACACACACGCACTGACCCCCCCATTCTCCCCCCCCACACACACTGACCCCCCCCATTCTCCCCCCCACACACACTGACCCCCCCCATTCTCCCCCCCACACACACACTGACCACCCCATTCTCCCCCCCACACACACACTGACCCCCCCATTCTCCCCCCCACACACACACTGACCCCCCCATTCTCCCCCCCACACACACACTGACCCCCCCATTCTCCCCCCCACACACACACTGACCCCCCCATTCTCCCCCCCCCACACACTGACCCCCCATTCTCCCCCCCCCACACACACTGACCCCCCATTCTCCCCCCCCACACACACTGATCCCCCATTCTCCCCCCCCCACACACACTGACCCCCCATTCTCCCCCCCACACACACACTTACCCCCCATTCTCCCCCCCACACACACACTTACCCCCCATTCTCCCCCCCACACACACACACTGACCCCCCATTCTCCCCCCCCCACGCACACACTGACACCCCCATTCTCCCCCACACACCACACACACTGACCCCCCCATTCTCCCCCCCACACACACAGAACCCCCCATTCTCCCCCCAACACACACACATACTGACCCCCCCCCCTTTCTCCCAAACACACAAACTAACCCCCCTCATTCTCCCCCCACACATACTGACCCCCCATTCACCCCGCACACACAGACACCCCCATTCTCCTCCAAAGACACACACTGACACCCCCATTCTCACCCCCACACACACACACACACAGACCCCCCATTCTCCCCACACACACACACACACAGACCCCCCATTCTCCCCCCCCCCACACACACACACACACTGACCCCCCATTCTCCCACACACACACTGACCCCCCATTCTCCCCCCCACACATACACACACACACACTGACCCCCCATTCTCCCCCACACACACTGACCCTCCATTCTCCCCCACACACACACACACTGACCCCCCATTCTCCCCCCCCCACACACACACACACAGACCCCCCATTCTCCCCCCCCCACACACACACACACTGACCCCCCATTCTCCCCCCCCCACACACACACACTGACCCCCCATTCTCCCCCCCCACACACACACACACTGACCCCCCATTCTCCCACACACACACTGACCCCCCATTCTCCCCCCCCCCACACACACACACACACTGACCCTCCATTCTCCCCCACACACACTGACCCTCCATTCTCCCCCCCACACACACACACACACACTGACCCTCCATTCTCCCCCACACACACTGACCCTCCATTCTCCCCCACACACACACACACACACACTGACCCCCCATTCTCCCCCCCCCCCCCACACACACACACACACACACTGACCCCCCCATTCTCCCCCACACACACTGACTCCTCCATTCTCCCCCACACACACACTGACCCCCCCATTCTCCCCCACATACACACACACATACTGAACCCCCATTCTCCCCCACACACACACACTGACCCCCCATTCTCCCGCCCACACACACACTGACCCCCCCATTCTCCCCCCCACACACACACTGACCCCCCCATTCTCCCCCCCACACACACACTGACCCCCCCATTCTCCCCCCCACACACACACTGACCCCCCCATTCTCCCCCCCACACACACACTGACCCCCCCACACACACACTGACCCCCCCATTCTCCCCCCCACACACACACTGACCCCCCCATTCTCCCCCCCACACACACACTGACCCCCCCATTCTCCCCCCCACACACACACTGACCCCCCCATTCTCCCCCCCACACACACACTGACCCCCCCATTCTCCCCCCCACACACACACTGACCCCCCCATTCTCCCCCCCACACACACACTGACCCCCCCATTCTCCCCCCCACACACACACTGACCCCCCCATTCTCCCCCCCACACACACACTGACCCCCCCCATTCTCCCCCCCACACACACACACTGACCCCCCATTCTCCCCCCCACACACACACTGACCACCCCATCCTCCCCCCCCAACACACACACTGACCTCCCCATTCACCCCCCCACACACACACACTGACCCCCCCATTCCCCCCCCCACACACACACTGACCCCCCCATTCTCCCCACACACACACAGACCCCCCATTCTCCCCCCCCCACACACACACTGACCCCCATTCTCCCACCCCCCACACACACACACTGACCCCCCATTCTCCACCACACACACACACACTGACCCCCCCATTATCCCCCCCCACACACACACTGACCCCGCATTCTCCCCCCCACACACACACACACACTGACCCTGCCATACTCCCCCATACACACATACGGAACCCCCCAATCTCCCCCACATAGACCCCCCCATTCTCCCCCACACACACACTGACTCCCCCATTCTCCCCCCCACACACACACTGAACCCCCCATTCTCCCCCCCACACACACACTGACCCCCCATTCTCCCGCCACACACACACACTGACCCCCCATTCTCTCCCCCCACACACACACTGACCCCCCATTCTCCCACCCCCACACACACTGACCCCCCATTCTCCCCCCCCCACACACACACTGACCCCCCATTCTCCCCCCCCCACACACACACTGACCCCCCATTCTCGCCCCCCCACGCACACACTGCCACCCCCATTTTCCCCCACACACCACACACACTGACACCCCCATTTATCCCCCCCACACACACAGAACCCCCCATTCTCCCCCACACACACACAGAACCCCCCATTCTCCCCCACACACGCACACACATACTGACCCCCCCCTTTCTCCCAAACACACAAACTAACCCCCCCATTCTCCCCCCACACATACTGACCCCCCATTCACCCCGCACACACAGACCCCCCCATTCTCCTCCAAAGACACACACTGACACCCCCATTCTCCCCCCCCACACACACACACTGACCCCCCATTCTCCCCCCCCCACACACACACACACACACTGACCCCCCATTCTCCCACACACACACTGACCCCCCATTCTCCCCCCCCCACACACACACACTGACCCCCCCATTCTCCCCCCCACACACAGACACACACACTGACCCCCCCATTCTCCCCCCCACACACACACTGACCCCCCCCATTCTCCCCCCCACACACACACCGACCCCCCCATTCTCCCCCCCACACACACACCGACCCCCCCATTCTCCCCCCCACACACACACCGACCCCCCCATTCTCCCCCCCACACACACACCGACCCCCCCATTCTCCCCCCCACACACACACCGACCCCCCCATTCTCCCCCCCACACACACACCGACCCCCCCATTCTCCCCCCCACACACACACCGACCCCCCCATTCTCCCCCCCACACACACACCGACCCCCCCATTCTCCCCCCCACACACACACCGACCCCCCCATTCTCCCCCCCACACACACACCGACCCCCCCATTCTCCCCCCCACACACACACCGACCCCCCCATTCTCCCCCCCACACACACACCGACCCCCCCATTCTCCCCCCCACACACACACCGACCCCCCCATTCTCCCCCCCACACACACACCGACCCCCCCATTCTCCCCCCCACACACACCGACCCCCCCATTCTCCCCCCCACACACACACTGACCCCCCATTCTCTCCCCCCCTCCCCACACACACACACAGACCCCCATTTTCCCCCCCCACACACACACACTGACCCCCCATTCTCCCCCCCCCACGCACACACTGACACCCCCATTCTCCCCCACACACCACACACACTGACCCCCCCATTCTCCCCCCCCCACACACACACACACACACTGACCCCCCATTCTCCCACACACACACTGACCCCCCATTCTCCCCCCCACACATACACACACACACACTGACCCCCCATTCTCCCCCACACACACTGACCCTCCATTCTCCCCCACACACACACACACTGACCCCCCATTCTCCCCCCCCCCACACACACACACAGACCCCCCATTCTCCCCCCCCACACACACACACACACTGACCCCCCATTCTCCCCCCCCACACACACACACTGACCCCCCATTCTCCCCCCCCACACACACACACACTGACCCCCCATTCTCCCCCACACACACACACACTGACCCCCCATTCTCCCCCCCCACACACACACACAGACCCCCCATTCTCCCCCCCCCCACACACACACACTGACCCCCCATTCTCCCCCCCCCCACACACACACACTGACCCCCCATTCTCCCCCCCCACACACACACACACTGACCCCCCATTCTCTCACACACACACTGACCCCCCATTCTCCCCCCCCCCACACACACACTGACCCTCCATTCTCCCCCACACACACTGACCCTCCATTCTCCCCCCCACACACACACACACACACTGACCCCCCATTCTCCCCCCACACACACACACACAGACCCCCCATTCTTGCCCCCCCCCCACACACACACACACACTGACCCCCCCATTCTCCCCCACACACACTGACTCCTCCATTCTCCCCCACACACACTGACCCCCCATTCTCCCCCACACACACACTGACCCCCCCATTCTCCCCCACATACACACACACATACTGAACCCCCATTCTCCCCCACACACACACACTGACCCCCCATTCTCCCGCCCACACACACACTGACCCCCCCATTCTCCCCCCCACACACACACTGACCCCCCATTCTCCCCCCCCCACACACACACACTGACCCCCCATTCTCCCCCCCCACACACACACACACTGACCCCCCATTCTCCCACACACACACTGACCCCCCATTCTCCCCCCCCCACACACACACACACACTGACCCTCCATTCTCCCCCACACACACTGACCCTCCATTCTCCCCCCCACACACACACACACACACACTGACCCCCCATTCTCCCCCCACACACACACACACAGACCCCCCATTCTCGCCCCCCCCCCACACACACACACACACACTGACCCCCCCATTCTCCCCCACACACACTGACTCCTCCATTCTCCCCCACACACACTGACCCCCCATTCTCCCCCACACACACACTGACCCCCCCATTCTCCCCCACATACACACACACATACTGAACCCCCATTCTCCCCCACACACACACACTGACCCCCCATTCTCCCGCCCACACACACACTGACCCCCCCATTCTCCCCCCCACACACACACTGACCCCCCCATTCTCCCCCCCACACACACACTGACCCCCCCATTCTCCCCCCCACACACACACTGACCCCCCCATTCTCCCCCCCACACACACACTGACCCCCCCATTCTCCCCCCCACACACACACTGACCCCCCCATTCTCCCCCCCACACACACACTGACCCCCCCATTCTCCCCCCCACACACACACTGACCCCCCCATTCTCCCCCCCACACACACACTGACCCCCCCCATTCTCCCCCCCACACACACACACTGACCCCCCATTCTCCCCCCCACACACACACTGACCCCCCATTCTCCCCCCCACACACACACTGACCCCCCATTCTCCCCCCCACACACACACTGACCACCCCATCCTCCCCCCCCCCCACACACACACTGACCTCCCCATCCTCCCCCCCCCACACACACACTGACCTCCCCATTCACCCCCCCACACACACACACTGACCCCCCCATTCCCCCCCCCACACACACACTGACCCCCTCATTCTCCCCCCACACATACTGACCCCCCATTCACCCCGCACACACAGACACCCCCATTCTCCTCCAAAGACACACACTGACACCCCCATTCTCCCCCCCCCACACACACACACAGACCCCCCATTCTCCCCACACACACACACACACAGACCCCCCATTCTCCCCCCCCCCCCCACACACACACACACACTGACCCCTCATTCTCCCACACACACACTGACCCCCCATTCTCCCCCCCACACATACACACACACACACTGACCCCCCATTCTCCCCCACACACACTGACCCTCCATTCTCCCCCACACACACACACACTGACCCCCCATTCTCCCCCCCCCACACACACACACACAGACCCCCCATTCTCCCCCCCCACACACACACACACTGACCCCCCATTCTCCCCCCCCCACACACACACACTGACCCCCCATTCTCCCCCCCCACACACACACACACTGACCCCCCATTCTCCCACACACACACTGACCCCCCATTCTCCCCCCCCCCACACACACACACACACACTGACCCTCCATTCTCCCCCACACACACTGACCCTCCATTCTCCCCCCCACACACACACACTGACCCTCCATTCTCCCCCACACACACTGACCCTCCATTCTCCCCCACACACACACACACACACACTGACCCCCCATTCTCCCCCCCCCCACACACACACACACACACACTGACCCCCCCATTCTCCCCCACACACACTGACTCCTCCATTCTCCCCCACACACACTGACCCCCCATTCTCCCCCACAGACACACACACATACTGAACCCCCATTCTCCCCCACACACACACACTGACCCCCCATTCTCCCGCCCACACACACACTGACCCCCCCATTCTCCCCCCCACACACACACTGACCCCCCCATTCTCCCCCCCACACACACACTGACCCCCCCATTCTCCCCCCCACACACACACTGACCCCCCCATTCTCCCCCCCACACACACACTGACCCCCCCATTCTCCCCCCCACACACACACTGACCCCCCCATTCTCCCCCCCACACACACACTGACCCCCCCATTCTCCCCCCCACACACACACTGACCCCCCCATTCTCCCCCCCACACACACACTGACCCCCCCCATTCTCCCCCCCACACACACACACTGACCCCCCATTCTCCCCCCCACACACACACTGACCACCCCATCCTCCCCCCCCCACACACACTGACCTCCCCATTCACCCCCCCACACACACACACTGACCCCCCCATTCCCCCCCCCCAGACACACACTGACCCCCCCATTCTCCCCACACACACACAGACCCCCCATTCTCCCCCCCCACACACACACTGACCCCCATTCTCCCACCCCCCACACACACACACTGACCCCCCATTCTCCACCACACACACACACACACTGACCCCCCCATTATCCCCCCCCACACACACACTGACCCCGCATTCTCCCCCCCACACACACACACACACTGACCCTGCCATACTCCCCCATACACACATACGGAACCCCCCAATCTCCCCCACATAGACCCCCCCATTCTCCCCCACACACACACTGACTCCCCCATTCTCCCCCCCACACACACACTGAACCCCCCATTCTCCCCCCCACACACACACTGACCCCCCATTCTCCCGCCACACACACACACTGACCCCCCATTCTCTCCCCCCACACACACACTGACCCCCCATTCTCCCACCCCCACACACACTGACCCCCCATTCTCCCCCCCCCACACACACACTGACCCCCCATTCTCGCCCCCCCACGCACACACTGCCACCCCCATTCTCCCCCACACACCACACACACTGACACCCCCATTTATCCCCCCCACACACACAGAACCCCCCATTCTGCCCCCCACACACACAGAACCCCCCATTCTCCCCCACACACGCACACACATACTGACCCCCCCCTTTCTCCCAAACACACAAACTAACCCCCCCATTCTCCCCCCACACATACTGACCCCCCATTCACCCCGCACACACAGACCCCCCCATTCTCCTCCAAAGACACACACTGACACCCCCATTCTCCCCCCCCACACACACACACTGACCCCCCATTCTCCCCCCCCCACACACACACACACACACACTGACCCCCCATTCTCCCACACACACACTGACCCCCCATTCTCCCCCCCCCCACACACACACACTGACCCCCCCATTCTCCCCCCCACACACAGACACACACACTGACCCCCCCATTCTCCCCCCCACACACAGACACACACACTGACCCCCCCATTCTCCCCCCCACACACACACTGACCCCCCCCATTCTCCCCCCCACACACACACCGACCCCCCCATTCTCCCCCCCACACACACACCGACCCCCCCATTCTCCCCCCCCACACACACACCGACCCCCCCATTCTCCCCCCCACACACACACCGACCCCCCCATTCTCCCCCCCACACACACACCGACCCCCCCATTCTCCCCCCCACACACACACCGACCCCCCCATTCTCCCCCCCACACACACACCGACCCCCCCATTCTCCCCCCCACACACACACCGACCCCCCCATTCTCCCCCCCACACACACACCGACCCCCCCATTCTCCCCCCCACACACACACCGACCCCCCCATTCTCCCCCCCACACACACACCGACCCCCCCATTCTCCCCCCCACACACACACCGACCCCCCCATTCTCCCCCCCACACACACACCGACCCCCCCATTCTCCCCCCCACACACACACCGACCCCCCCATTCTCCCCCCCACACACACACTGACCCCCCATTCTCTCCCCCCCTCCCCACACACACACACACTGACCCCCATTTTCCCCCCCCACACACACACACTGACCCCCCATTCTCCCCCCCCCACGCACACACTGACACCCCCATTCTCCCCCACACACCACACACACTGACCCCCCCATTCTCCCCCCCCCACACACACACACACACACTGACCCCCCATTCTCCCACACACACACTGACCCCCCATTCTCCCCCCCACACATACACACACACACACTGACCCCCCATTCTCCCCCACACACACTGACCCTCCATTCTCCCCCACACACACACACACTGACCCCCCATTCTCCCCCCCCACACACACACACAGACCCCCCATTCTCCCCCCCCCACACACACACACACACTGACCCCCCATTCTCCCCCCCCCACACACACACACACTGACCCCCCATTCTCCCCCCCCCACACACACACACTGACCCCCCATTCTCCCCCCCCACACACACACACACTGACCCCCCATTCTCCCCCACACACACTGACCCTCCATTCTCCCCCACACACACACACACTGACCCCCCATTCTCCCCCCCCCACACACACACACACAGACCCCCCATTCTCCCCCCCCACAAACACACACACTGACCCCCCATTCTCCCCCCCCCACACACACACACTGACCCCCCATTCTCCCCCCCCACACACACACACACTGACCCCCCATTCTCCCATACACACACTGACCCCCCATTCTCCCCCCCCCCACACACACACACACACTGACCCTCCATTCTCCCCCACACACACTGACCCTCCATTCTCCCCCCCACACACACACACACACACTGACCCCCCATTCTCCCCCCACACACACACACACAGACCCCCCATTCTTGCCCCCCCCACACACACACACACACACTGACCCCCCCATTCTCCCCCACACACACTGACTCCTCCATTCTCCCCCACACACACTGACCCCCCATTCTCCCCCACACACACACTGACCCCCCCATTCTCCCCCACATACACACACACATACTGAACCCCCATTCTCCCCCACACACACACACTGACCCCCCATTCTCCCGCCCACACACACACTGACCCCCCCATTCTCCCCCCCACACACACACTGACCCCCCATTCTCCCCCCCCCACACACACACACTGACCCCCCATTCTCCCCCCCCACACACACACACTGACCCCCCATTCTCCCACACACACACTGACCCCCCATTCTCCCCCCCCCCCCACACACACACACACACTGACCCTCCATTCTCCCCCACACACACTGACCCTCCATTCTCCCCCCCACACACACACACACACACAGTGACCCCCCATTCTCCCCCCACACACACACACACAGACCCCCCATTCTCGCCCCCCCCCACACACACACACACACACTGACCCCCCCATTCTCCCCCACACACACTGACTCCTCCATTCTCCCCCACACACACTGACCCCCCATTCTCCCCCACACACACACTGACCCCCCCATTCTCCCCCACATACACACACACATACTGAACCCCCATTCTCCCCCACACACACACACTGACCCCCCATTCTCCCGCCCACACACACACTGACCCCCCCATTCTCCCCCCCACACACACACTGACCCCCCCATTCTCCCCCCCACACACACACTGACCCCCCCATTCTCCCCCCCACACACACACTGACCCCCCCATTCTCCCCCCCACACACACACTGACCCCCCCCATTCTCCCCCCCACACACACACTGACCCCCCCCATTCTCCCCCACACACACACACTGACCCCCCCCATTCTCCCCCCCACACACACACAGACCCCCCATTCTCCCCCCCACACACACACTGACCCCCCATTCTCCCCCCCACACACACACTGACCCCCCATTCTCCCCCCCACACACACACTGACCACCCCATCCTCCCCCCCCCCACACACACACTGACCTCCCCATCCTCCCCCCCCCACACACACACTGACCTCCCCATTCACCCCCCCACACACACACACACTGACCCCCCATTCCCCCCCCACACACACACTGACCCCCCCCATTCTCCCCACACACACACAGACCCCCCATTCTCCCCCCCCACACACACACTGACCCCCATTCTCCCACCCCCCACACACACACACTGACCCCCCATTCTCCACCACACACACACACACTGACCCCCCCATTCTCCCCCCCCACACACACACTGACCCCGCATTCTCCCCCCCACACACACACACACACTGACCCTGCCATACTCCCCCATACACACATACGGAACCCCCCAATCTCCCCCACATAGACCCCCCCATTCTCCCCCACACACACACTGACTCCCCCATTCTCCCCCCCACACACACACTGAACCCCCCATTCTCCCCCCCACACACACACACTGACCCCCATTCTCTCCCCCCACACACACACTGACCCCCCATTCTCCCACCCCCACACACACTGACCCCCCATTCTCCCCCCCCACACACACACTGACCCCCCATTCTCCCCCCCCCACACACACACTGACCCCCCATTCTCCCCCCCCACACACACACTGACCCCCCATTCTCGCCCCCCCACGCACACACTGCCACCCCCATTCTCCCCCACACACCACACACACTGACACCCCCATTTATCCCCCCCACACACACAGAACCCCCCATTCTCCCCCCCACACACACAGAACCCCCCATTCTCCCCCACACACGCACACACATACTGACCCCCCCCTTTCTCCCAAACACACAAACTAACCCCCCCATTCTCCCCCCACACATACTGACCCCCCATTCACCCCGCACACACAGACCCCCCCCATTCTCCTCCAAAGACACACACTGACACCCCCATTCTCCCCCCCCACACACACACACTGACCCCCCCATTCTCCCCCCCCCACACACACACACACACTGAACCCCCATTCTCCCACACACACACTGACCCCCCATTCTCCCCCCCCCCACACACACACACACTGACCCCCCCATTCTCCCCCCCACACACAGACACACACACTGACCCCCCCATTCTCCCCCCCACACACACACTGACCCCCCCATTCTCCCCCCCACACACACACTGACCCCCCCATTCTCCCCCCCACACACACACCGACCCCCCCATTCTCCCCCCCACACACACACCGACCCCCCCATTCTCCCCCCGCACACACAGACCGACCCCCCCATTCTCCCCCCCACACACACACCGACCCCCCCATTCTCCCCCCCACACACACACCGACCCCCCCATTCTCCCCCCACACACACACCGACCCCCCCATTCTCCCCCCACACACACACCGACCCCCCCATTCTCCCCCCCACACACACACCGACCCCCCCATTCTCCCCCCCACACACACACCGACCCCCCCATTCTCCCCCCCACACACACACTGACCCCCCCATTCTCCCCCCCACACACACACTGACCCCCCATTCTCCCCCCCACACACACACTGACCCCCCATTCTCCCCCCCACACACACACTGACCCCCCATTCTCCCCCCCACACACACACTGACCCCCCATTCTCCCCCCCCCACACACACACTGACCCCCCATTCTCCCCCCCCACACACACTGACCCCCCATTCTCCCCCCCACACACACACTGACCCCCATCCTCCCCCCCACACACACACTGACCCCCATCCTCCCCCCCACACACACACCGACCCCCCCATTCTCCCCCCGCACACACAGACCGACCCCCCATTCTCCCCCCCACACACACACCGACCCCCCCATTCTCCCCCCCACACACACACCGACCCCCCCATTCTCCCCCCCACACACACACCGACCCCCCCATTCTCCCCCCCACACACACACCGACCCCCCCATTCTCCCCCCCACACACACACCGACCCCCCCATTCTCCCCCCCACACACACACCGACCCCCCATTCTCCCCCCCACACACACACTGACCCCCCCATTCTCCCCCCATACACACACTGACCCCCCATTCTCCCCCCCACACACACACTGACCCCCCATTCTCCCCCCCACACACACACTGACCCCCCATTCTCCCCCCCACACACACACTGACCCCCCATTCTCCCCCCCCCACACACACACTGACCCCCCATTCTCCCCCCCCCACACACACTGACCCCCCATTCTCCCCCCCACACACACACTGACCCCCATCCTCCCCCCCACACACACACTGACCCCCCCTTTCTCCCCCCCCACACACACACTGACCCCCATCCTCCCCCCACACACACACTGACCCCCCCATTCTCCCCCCCACACACACACTGACCCCCATCCTCCCCCCCACACACACACTGACCCCCCCTTTCTCCCCCCCCACACACACACACTGACCCCCCCTTTCTCCCCCCCCACACACACACACTGACCCCCCATTCTCCCCCCCACACACACACACTGACCCCCCATTCTCCCCCCCCACACACACACACACACACACACACCCATTCTCCCCCCCCACACACACACTGACCCCGCCCATTCTCCCCCCGACACACACACACTGACCCCCCCATTCTCCCCCCCGACACACACACTGACCCCCCATTCTCCCTCCCACACACACACTGACCCCCCATTCTCCTCCTCACACACACTGACCCTGCCATACTCCCCCATACACACATACTGAACCCCCCAATCTCCCCCACATAGACACCCCCATTCTCCCCCCCACACACACTGGCCCCCCATTCTCCCCCACACACACACACACTGACCCCCCCCATTCTTCCCCACACACACACACACACACACTGACCCCCCCCATTCTCCCCCCCACACACACACTGACCCCCCCTTTCTCCCCCCCCACACACACACACTGACCCCCCCTTTCTCCCCCCCCACACACACACACTGACCCCCCATTCTCCCCCCCACACACACACACACCCCCCATTCTCCCCCCACACACACACACTGACCCCGCCCATTCTCCCCCCGACACACACACTGACCCCCCCATTCTCCCCCCCGACACACACACTGACCCCCCCATTCTCCCCCCCGACACACACACTGACCCCCCCATTCTCCCCCCCACACACGCACTGACCCCCCCATTCTCCCCCCCACACACACGCACTGACCCCCCCATTCTCCCCCCCACACACGCACTGACCCCCCCATTCTCCCTCCCCACACACACTGACCCCCCATTCTCCCCCCCCCACACACACAGACCCCCCATTCTCCCCCCCCACACACACACAGACCCCCCATTCTCCCCCCCACACACACAGACCCCCCATTCTCCCCCCCCCCACACACACACTCCCCATTCTCCCCCCACACACACACACTGAACCCCCCATTCTCCCCCCCCCACACACACTGAACCCCCCATTCTCCCCCCACACACACACACACACTGAACCCCCCATTCTCCACCCCACACACACTGAACCCCCCATTCTCCCCCCCCACACACACACTGAACCCCCCATTCTCCACCCCACACACACACACACACTGAACCCCCCATTCTCCCCCCCCACACACACACTGAACCCCCCATTCTCCACCCCACACACACTGAACCCCCCATTCTCCCCCCCCACACACACACTGAACCCCCCATTCTCCACCCCACACACACACTGAACCCCCCATTCTCCACCCCACACACACACTGAACCCCCCATTCTCCACCCCACACACACACACTGAACCCCCCATTCTCCCCCCCACACACACTGAACCCCCCATTCCCCCACCCCACACACACACTGAATCCCCATTCTCCCCCCCACACACACACTGAACCCCCCATTCTCCCCCCCCCACACACACACTGAACCCCCCATTCTCCCCCCCCACACACACACTGAACCCCCCATTCTCCCCCCCCACACACACACTGAACCCCCCATTCTCCCCCCCCCCACACACACACTGAACCCCCCATTCTCCCCCCCCCCACACACACACTGAACCCCCCATTCTCCCCCCCCACACACACACTGAACCCCCCATTCTCCCCCCCCACACACACACACTGAACCCCCCATTCTCCCCCCCCACACACACACACTGAACCCCCCATTCTCCCCCCCCACACACACACTGAACCCCCCATTCTCCCCCCCCACACACACACTGAACCCCCCATTCTCCACCCCACACACACACTGAACCCCCCATTCTCCACCCCACACACACACACTGAACCCCCCATTCTCCCCCCCCACACACACACTGAACCCCCCAATCCCCCCCCACACACACACTGAACCCCCCAATTCTCCCCCCACACACACACACTGAACCCCCCATTCTCCCCCCCCCACACACACACTGAACCCCCCAATTCTCCCCCCACACACACACACTGAACCCCCCATTCTCCCCCACACACACACTGACCCTTCCATTCTCCCCCACACACACTGACTCCCCCATTCTCCCCCACACACACACACTGACCCCCCATTCTCCTCCACACACACACTGACCCTGCCATACTCCCCCATACACACATACTGAACCCCCCAATCTCCCCCACATAGACCCCCCCATTCTCCCCCCCACACACACTGGCCCCCCATTCTCCCCCCCACACACACACACACACTGACCCCCCCATTCTTCCCCACACACACACACACACACACACTGACCCCCCCATTCTCCCCCCCACACACACACTGACCCCCCCATTCTCCCCCACACACTCACAGACTGACCCCCCCATTCTCCCCCACACACTCACAGACTGACCCCCCCCATTCTCCCCCCCACACACACACTGACCCCCCCATTCTCCCCCCCCACACACACACACTGACCCCCCCATTCTCCCCCCCCCCCACACACACCCCCCATTCTCCCCCCCCCCACACACACACACTGACCCCCCCATTCTCCCCCCCCCACACACACACACCCCATTCTCCCCCCCACACACACACCCCCCATTCTCCCCCCCACACACACACCCCCCATTCTCCCCCCCACACACACACCCCCCTTCTCCCCCCCACACACACACCCCCCTTCTCCCCCCCACACACACACCCCCCTTCTCCCCCCCACACACACACCCCCCTTCTCCCCCCCACACACACACCCCCCTTCTCCCCCCCACACACACACCCCCCTTCTCCCCCCCACACACACACCCCCCTTCTCCCCCCCACACACACACCCCCCTTCTCCCCCCCACACACACACCCCCCTTCTCCCCCCCACACACACACCCCCCTTCTCCCCCCCACACACACACCCCCCTTCTCCCCCCCACACACACACCCCCCTTCTCCCCCCCACACACACACCCCCCTTCTCCCCCCCACACACACACCCCCCTTCTCCCCCCCACACACACACCCCCCTTCTCCCCCCCACACACACACCCCCCTTCTCCGCCCCACACACACACCCCCCTTCTCCCCCCCACACACACCCCCCTTCTCCCCCCCACACACACACCCCCCTTCTCCCCCCCACACACACACCCCCCTTCTCCCCCCCACACACACACCCTCCTTCTCCCCCCCACACACACACCCTCCTTCTCCCCCCCACACACACACCCCCCTTCTCCCCCCCACACACACACCCCCCTTCTCCCCCCCACACACACACCCTCCTTCTCCCCCCCACACACACACCCTCCTTCTCCCCCCCACACACACACCCTCCTTCTCCCCCCACACACACACACCCCCCTTCTCCCCCCCCACACACACACCCCCCTTCTCCCCCCCCCCACACACACCCCCCTTCTCCCCCCCCCCCACACACACACCCCTTCTCCCCCCCCACACACACACCCCCCTTCACCCCCCCCACACACACACCCCCCTTCACCCCCCCCCCACACACACCCCCCTTCACCCCCCCCACACACACACCCCCCTTCACCCCCCCCACACACACCCCCCTTCACCCCCCCCACACACACACCCCCCTTCACCCCCCCCACACACACACCCCTTCTCCCCCCCCCACACACACCCCCCTTCACCCCCCCCACACACACCCCCCTTCTCCCCCCCCACACCCCCCCCTTCTCCCCCCCCACACCCCCCCCTTCTCCCCCCCCACACACACACACCCCCCTTCTCCCCCCCACACACACACACACCCCATTCACCCCCACACACACACTGACCCCCCATTCTCCCCCCCACACACACACTGATCCCCCATTCACCCACACACACACACCCATTCACCCACACACACACCCCCATTCACCCACACACACACACAGACCCACCCATTCTCCCACACACACACACAGACCCCCCCCATACACACAGACCCCCCCCATTCTCCCCCCCCACACACACAGACCCCCCCCATTCTCCCCCCCACACACACAGACCCCCCCCATTCTCCCCCCCACACACACAGACCCCCCCCATTCTCCCCCCCACACACACAGACCCCCCCCATTCTCCCCCCCACACACACACTGATCCCCCATTCACCCACACAGACCCCCCCATTCTCCCCCACACACACACAGACCCCCCCCATTCTCCCCCCCACACACACAGACCCCCCCATTCTCCCCCCCACACACACAGACCCCCCCCATTCTCCCCCCCACACACACAGACCCCCCCATTCTCCCCCCCACACACACACTGATCCCCCATTCACCCACACACACACACACACCCCCATTCACCCACACACACACCCCCATTCACCCACACACACAGACCCACCCATTCTCCCACACACACACAGACCCACCCATTCTCCCCCACACACACACAGACCCCCCCCACACACACAGACCCCCCCCCATTCTCCCCCCCACACACACAGACCCCCCCCATTCTCCCCCCCACACACACAGACCCCCCCTATTCTCCCCCCCACACACACAGACCCCCCCCATTCTCCCCCCCACACACACAGACCCCCCCCATTCTCCCCCCCACACACACAGACCCCCCCCCATTCTCCCCCCCACACACACAGACCCCCCCCATTCTCCCCCCCACACACACAGACCCCCCCCATTCTCCCCCCCACACACACAGACCCCCCCCATTCTCCCCCCCACACACACAGACCCCCCCCATTCTCCCCCCCACACACACAGACCCCCCCCATTCTCCCCCCCACACACACAGACCCCCCCCATTCTCCCCCCCACACACACAGACCCCCCCCATTCTCCCCCCCACACACACAGACCCCCCCCATTCTCCCCCCCACACACACAGACCCCCCCCATTCTCCCCCCCACACACACAGACCCCCCCCATTCTCCCCCCCACACACACAGACCCCCCCCATTCTCCCCCCCACACACACAGACCCCCCCCATTCTCCCCCCCACACACACAGACCCCCCCCATTCTCCCCCCCACACACACAGACCCCCCCCATTCTCCCCCCCACACACACAGACCCCCGCCATTCTCCCCCCCACACACACAGACCCCCGCCATTCTCCCCCCCACACACACAGACCCCCCCCATTCTCCCCCCCACACACACAGACCCCCCCCCATTCTCCCCCCCACACACACAGACCCCCCCCATTCTCCCCCCCACACACACAGACCCCCCCCATTCTCCCCCCCACACACACAGACCCCCCCCATTCTCCCCCCCACACACACAGACCCCCCCCATTCTCCCCCCCACACACACAGACCCCCCCCATTCTCCCACACACACACAGACACACTGACCCCCCATTCTCCCCCACACACACACACTGACCCCCCCATTCTCCCCCCCACACACACACTGAACCCCCCCATTCTCCCCCCCACACACACACTGAACCCCCCCATTCTCCCCCCCACACACACACTGACCCCCCCATTCTCCCCCACACACACTGACCCCCCCATTCTCCCCCACACACATACACAGACCAACCCCATTCTCCCCCCCCACACACACACACAGACCCCCCCAGTCTCCCCCTCACACACACACTGACCCCCCCCATTCTCCCCCACACACACACACACTGACCCCCCCATTCTCCCCCACACACACACACAGACCCCCCCATTCTCCTCCACACACACTGACCCCCCCATTCTCCTCCACACACACTGACCCCCCCCATTCTCCTCCACACACACTGACCCCCCCCCATTCTCCTCCACACACACTGACCCCCCCCCATTCTCCTCCACACACACTGACCCCCCCCCCATTCTCCTCCACACACACTGACCCCCCCATTCTCCCACACACACTGACCCCCCCCCAATTCTCTCCCACACACACTGACCCCCCCAAATTCTCTCCCACACACACTGACCCTCCCCATTCTCCCACACACACTGACCCCCCCCCAATTCTCTCCCACACACACTGACCCCCCCCAAATTCTCTCCCACACACACTGACCCTCCCCATTCTCCCACACACACTGACCCTCCCCATTCTCCCACACACACTGACCCCCCCCCATTCTCCTCCACACACACTGACCCCCCCCCCATTCTCCTCCACACACTGACCCTCCCCATTCTCCTCCACACACACTGACCCCCCCCATTCTCCTCCACACACACTGACCCCCCCCATTCTCCTCCACATACACTGAGCCCCCCATTCTCCCACACACATTGACCCCCCCCATTCTCCTCCACACACACTGACCCCCCCCATTCTCCTCCACACACACTGACCCCCCCCATTCTCCCACACACACACTGACCCCCCCCATTCTCCTCCACACACACTGACCCCCCCCATTCTCCTCCACACACACTGACCCCCCCCATTCTCCCACACACACACTGACCCCCCCCATTCTCCCACACACACACTGACCCCCCCCATTCTCCTCCACACACACTGACCCCCCCCATTCTCCCACACACACACTGACCCCCCCCATTCTCCCACACACACACTGACCCCCCCCATTCTCCCACACACACACTGACCCCCCCCATTCTCCCACACACACACTGACCCCCCCCATTCTCCTCCACACACACTGACCCCCCCCATTCTCCCACACACACACTGACCCCCCCCATTCTCCCACACACACACTGACCACCCCGCCACATTCTCTCTCTCACACACACACACACACACACACACACACACATACTCCCACACACTCTTTCCCCCCCCCCCCCCACCCCCCGCCTCCCCCCCCCACGCACACACACTCCCCCACACACAAAACACCGGTCCCGAGAACAGCAAATAACTGCAAA